>NC_092336.1:350089000-350425500 GCF_046630445.1 Rutidosis leptorrhynchoides
TCTTATGTTAGACCAGCAACATTTATTACGATCGTTCTTTGAGCTTGTACCTTGTCTCGAGCCAGTAGGGTGTTTGGATTTTTTCTTTTTCATTGGGGTTTTAGGATTACTGGTACAGGTTTCACAGTTGTGTTGTTTTGGGTTTCTGGTACTGCACGATTTTCCCTGGGGCTTTTGTTTTCCTGGCCCGTCATCATTAACATTGTTGGTGGGCTGGTTTGATACTTTACTTTGGCCCAATGGAGGTTTTGTCATATGGGCTCTGCATGCTTTGTGAGATGTAACCCTTGCCTGGCCCAATGGTGATGTTGGCCCGTTGGGTAAGTGAGAATGATCTGCTTGCGTTTCCGATAACAGAGATTGATTCATCATCGATCAAATAACATATCTACTCATTTAAGTCTCTTTTGATTGGTTGTAACATAAAAGTGGACGTTTATTAGGGACAACTAAAATAGTACATACACATTTACAATTTTACATTGAGAAATCATCAACATTTAGTTGCGTGGCTATTGCTATTTCTTGAGTGTCCGGAATTTTTCGAGTTCAAACCTCAATTGAATTGAAGATTTCATAATTTAATTTGTTTTACAATTAGTTATAGAGTCTCAAAACATTTACATTTACATTGAATGAGTATTAAAGGAATAGAAGGAAAATAAAAATTAAGATACCATTAATTTAATCAATTCACTAAAATAAGAACAATTTAGATAAATTCTAATTTGAATCATGCCCTTGCAATTCAAATTATTTTTGACTCCTAAATCCTAATGAAGAAAACAAGTATTTGGGTCGGCCCACTTCGCTGGGCCCAAAATCGCTAGCATGGAAGAAAAAATAAATAAATAGGCCCCCTGCCAGAATTAAACTTGCACCCATCTGGAAACAATAAAGGTCACCAAGCCACCCAGCCACTTATGTCTTTGTGTTATTATTTTACAGTGTTTAATATATATCCCTTAAAATTAGAGGGTTGTGCAAAATTAAAAAGGTAATCAAAAGAGAGTGAAATTTAACATAATGTAAAGACTAGAGGATAAGGTGACAAAATTGCAAAAAACTTTCAAATAAATAGTTTTATTTTCTTGTCTTTTTTTTTTTCCAAATGAATCTATATATCTATATATAATAATATAATTGATCCATATTAACGGTGTTAAATTTTGGTGACTAGTAATTATGGGTGGGCCAACTGTTTCTTAAATAAAAACTTATGGGTGAGCCAAAATATCATTAAACGTAAATGGACCACAACTATGTCCATTTCTAGGTGGGCCATGGCCAACTAAAACCAACGTGGCTCAGCCACTACAAACATGTATGGTATAACAGCAACATTGTGACTTCCAAAACGTAATGACATGAAAACTATATGCAAATTCACTAAATCCATTCAAAGCTTGCACAAAAATGCAAGAAATCTGTCACATTGCCTTATGTTGACACCCCAGGACACCCGGGTTCGGACAAACCCGACCCATATTCCAACTTTACACCAAATCTTGCAAAAATGCGCGAAAGAAAAGCTTCCCACTGAAGGCATGGCTTGCCATAGCTGTATAATCCAGTATGGGTTATTTACAAACACTTTAACCTCAAACATGCTTATTAATATGTACTCAAAATGTGGGTTTATTAACTATGCACGTAAGGTGTTCGATGAAATACCTGAGAGAAGCTTGGTCTCGTGGAATACTATGATTGGATCGTATACTCAGAATGGAAATGAAAAGGAGGCTCTTGATCTTTTTGTCCAGATGCAAAAAGAAGGAATAGAGTTTAGTGAATTCACACTTTCGGGCGTCTTGTGTGCTTGTGCTGCTGAGTTTGCAGTGCTTGAATGTAGACAGTTACATGCTTTTGCGTTTAAGACGTCCATGCTTGCTAACATGTTTGTGGGTACTGCTTTGCTTGATGTGTATGCCAAGTGTAATTTAGTGGAAGATGCTATTCGTGTTTTCGAGTATATGCCTGAAAAAAGTGCTGTCACTTGGAGTTCGATGGTGGCGGGGTATGTGAAAAACGAGCTTTATGAAGAAGCATTAATGATGTTTAAAAAAGTGCAGGTTACTGGAGTTGAGTTTAATCAGTTTATCGTTTCTTCAGTTCTTGCTGCGTGTGCTGCTATAGCTGCTAAAATTGAAGGGATTCAGGCACACGCGGTGTTATTTAAAACAGGATTTGATGTTAATTTCTTTGTGTGTTCGTCTCTTGTAGATATGTATTCGAAATGTGGAAGCATAAACGAAGCTTATTTAGTCTTCTCATGTGCACAAGATAAAAACATAGTGTTACTCAATGCAATGATTTCTGGATTCTCTAGACATGGTCGACCAATGGAGGCAAGGATCTTATTTGAAAAAATGCAGCAAATTGGATTACAACCAAACGAGGTTACGTATGTATCTGTATTGTCTGCATGTGGACATATGGGTTTGGTCAAAGAAGGGAAGAAATACTTTGATATGATGGTCAAAGAACATAATTTGTCGCCTAACGTTTTTCATTATTCTTGCATGGTTGATATTCTTGGTCGAACAGGTTTTATTGATGAAGCGAGAAGCTTGATAGACAAAATGCCATTTGTGGCAACTGCTTCCATTTGGGGGTCATTGTTAAGCTCCTGTAGAGTTTATAAAAACGTCGAATTGGCTGAAATAGCTGCTAAACATCTGTTTGAGATTGAACCTGAAAATGCAGGAAACCATGTGTTGCTTTCAAACATTTACGCAGCAAACAGACAGTGGAATGAAGTAATACAAGCAAGAAAGCATCTTAAAGAAACACAAGTTAAGAAAGAAAGGGGTAAGAGTTGGATTGAGATTAAAGATAAAGTTCATACCTTTATGGTTGGCGAAAGAAACCATGATAGACATGATGAGATTTATTCGAGATTGGACGATATGTTCGAAGAAATGGAAAAGTTCGGGTATAGATGTGAGACTCAACATGATTTGCACAATGTTGAAGAGAATCAAAAAGAACAACTTTTAAGACACCATAGTGAGAAACTTGCTCTTGTGTTTGGATTAATGTGTTTACCGTCGTCTGCTTCAATACGAATCATGAAGAACCTCAGGATCTGTGGGGATTGCCATGTTTTTATGAAGCTGGCATCCAAGATAACAGGAAGGGAGATAGTAGTAAGGGATACAAATAGATTTCATCATTTTAGGAACGGCTTTTGTTCTTGTAATGAGTTTTGGTAATCGGGTACCCTAAAGTATAGTAATTGATTATACCCACATTCATTGATTATTGTTACACCCCTAATCTTTATTCATTCTTTAATCTTAGAACATATTAGATATCACTTTAGACATATTGTAAATCTTATCATATCTTCTATATTTAATATGATTAGTGGTTAGTTAGAATAGGAAATCTTATCATATCTTCTATATTTAATATGATTAGTGGTTAGTTAGAATGGGATTTCCCTTACGTATGTATTTGGGGTATATATACCCATACTTTGTGATAATGAAAATAATCGAACAATACAATTAACATGGTATCAGGCCAAACTCACCTCTAATACCAGTCTTCTTCACATTTTTTTTCTCTTCTGTCTTCATCTTCACCTCTCCCATGGCTGACAAACAACCTTACCATCCTGCACTCACAATATCAAATATCAAAAACTTGATCCCTGTTACACTTGAACTCGATAATAATCAATACAATACCTGGTCTCAACTCTTTCGAATTCACTGTAGGGCTTATGATGTTCTCGATCATATAATCCCAATATCCACTGATTCTTCCTCAACTACAACCACTGACACAACTACAAGCCCTCTTTGGTCACGATTGGATGCCATTGTTCTTCAATGGATCTATGGCACCATATCAAATGACCTGCTTAATACCATTATGTAAGAAGAACACACTGCTGCCACCGCCTGGTCCACGTTACAGACTACGTTTCAAGACAACAAGAACACCAGAGCCTTATACCTTCAACGTCAATTCAACACACTTCGTCTCGATGACTTCCCAAATGTTTCGGCATACTGCCAGGCTCTCAAAGTCATTGCCGATCAATTGAATAATGTCGGTGACAAAGTGAAAGACGAACGAATGGTCCTTTAATTAATCGCTGGACTAAATGATAATTTTGACACGGTTGGTACCTATTTCACTCAATTAGACAAGCTACCATCGTTCTACGAAGCAAGATCCAAATTAATTTTGGAAGAAACCAGAAAACAGAAACAGGCGGCGAACAATTCCACCACCACCGACGCAGCCCTACTCACCACTGTTCCAATTACTCGACCACCGTCCTCCTTTGAATCCTCTCAGCATAACGATCGGCCCAATAATCAACACCGGAACACAAACAATCGTGGCCGTGGACGTGGCTACAATGGTCACCGAGGTCGGAGCTATCGAGGGCGTGGGCGTAGTTACACATCTCCAGGATATACCCAACAGTGGAATCATTATCCACATTGGAATGTTCAATCAGCCCATTGGGCTCCCTCAGCAACTTGGCCGAATCAGATTTGGAATACTCCCCCTTGTCCTTACCCAACTGCTACCTGGGCCAGACCTAACAGCCCATCTACACAAGCTGGTTTACTTGGGCCAAGGCCCCAAGCTAATTATGCAGGCTCGTCTTTTGCAGGTTACTGTCCAACTGAACTTGATAATGCTATGCACACAATGACTCTCACTCCACCAGAAGATACTTGGTATATGGACACAGGGGCTACATCTCATATGGCCGCAAATTCAGGTAATTTACAGTATTATTCTCCATTAAAGCATCCAAAACAAATAATCGTAGGCAATGGTCATGGCATTCCAATAAAAGGATTCGGTCAATCCACACTACCACATCCCTCTCGTCCTTTATACCTCCGAAATATTCTTTATGCTCCTGATCTTATTAAAAATCTTATTTCTGTTCGTTCACTACTGATATTAACTTGTCATTAGAATTTGATCCTTTTGGTTTTACTGTAAAGGATTTTCCGCAGGGCACTCCGGTTCTGAGATGTAACAGCTCCGGTGATTTATATCCGCTCAACAACTCCTTGCTACATCATCTGTCTTCACCATCAACTTTTACCGCTTTATCTTCAGCCTTATGGCATCACCGGCTTGGTCACCCGGGCATTGATATTTTGCGTTCCCTTAGCAATAAAAAGTTTATTGATTGTAATAAAACTACTTTGGATTCTGTTTGTCAGTCTTGTGTGTTTGGAAAACAAATTAAATTGCCTTATGCATCTTCTACTTCTAATACTTTAGCACCGTTTGATATCATACATAGTGATCTATGGACCTCACCCGTAGCTAGTACCTCTGGCCACCGTTATTACATTTTATTTCTTGACAATCATTCTAATTTCTTGTGGACTTACCCTATCTCCAATAAATCTGACGTATTCTCAACTTTTCTCACCTTTAGTAATTATATCCGCACACAATTTAATAAACCCATAAAGACTTTTCAATTTGATAACGGCACGGAGTACAATAACAAACAATTTCACAAGTTTTGTCACGATAATGGAATGTCTTTTCGCTTCTCTTGTCCTTATTCTTCTTCTCAAAATGGAAAATCTGAACGAAAAATACGTGCAATAAACAACATTATTCGAACAATTCTTTCGCATGCATCTCTTCCCTTATCTTTTTGGCATCACGCTCTTCAAATGGCAACATATCTTATAAATATTATGCCTAGCCGACTTCTACACTACCAATCTCCTACACAAATTCTTTACAACCGAATACCTTCATATACTCACTTACGCACATTTGGATGTTTGTGCTATCCACTTCTTCCCTCACCAACAATAAATAAACTTCAACCTCGTTCAACTCCTTGCGTGTTTCTTGGATATCCCACTCACCACCGAGGATATAAATGTTATGACCTCGAATCTAAAATGTTCATAATTTCTAGACATGTAATTTTTGATGAAACCAACTTTCCATTCGCAAATAAAAACTCTCAATCAAATACTCCATACCACACCATAACCGACTCAATACACCCACTGTATTCTCATCAATTACTTCGACCCACCTCC
The DNA here is from genome assembly GCF_046630445.1 of Rutidosis leptorrhynchoides. NCBI lineage: Eukaryota > Viridiplantae > Streptophyta > Magnoliopsida > Asterales > Asteraceae > Rutidosis > Rutidosis leptorrhynchoides. The sequence continues at coordinate 350,095,057 of NC_092336.1, forward strand.
CAAATTCAATAACCCATCATCCCACAATTTTTACTAGTCCACAGAGTCAATCCCCTATCCCTACTTTCGGCCCATCTTCAACACCATCTCCCACTCCATCCTCGCCTAGCTCTTCAAGCCCACTGTCCACCTCTCAATCTCGTGATTCTGGTCACTCATTCAACTCACATACTACATCACCACAATTATCTCAACCCCACTCTAACTCTTCTAATCCAACTACTCATACTTCTCCCTCTCCCTCACCTACTGATTCACCATCACCTCCCCCTAATTGCAACATCATTACCCGTAGTATGACCGGTATTCATAACCAAAAATCCCATTCAATCTATCTACTACTACTACCATCTCTCCTCTACCTAAAACACCTAAAGATTCCATCTCGGATCCTGTGACGACTCAGTCAAAACACTTAACGGCTCCGTCACTTGGTCCCACAGCTTGATCGAAACTCTATATGAATTTAATAAAACAACCTTGCATTCTTTATTTAAAAATGATTTCCTATAAAGGAAATCTACTAAAATGCATAAGTTTAGAAAAACTATACAATCATACTTTAACCAAAAGTTGACCAAAATAAAGTCAACAAACAACCACTTTTTAATGTAACAAAATAGAATGCAAGTTAATGTTTAACAAAAGCTGCCATCATAAATATGCAGACTCTCTAAGCACAGCGGAAACAATCAATCATAAACCTGAGAATAAAACATGCGAGTAACTGTCAACAAAAATGTTGAGTGAATTATAGGTTTAATATTGCAAACAATATTTAATTTAAACAATAAAAATTTATGTTTGAAAACATAAAAACTCCTTTTTGAACCACCAAATTATATGCTAGAAAACATATAATAAAACATTATTCCATTTTCCGTGAGCCACCTGGTAACCACTTAACCATTTATTTACCTTTGCCAAACACAATAAATAATATACACCGAACAAGTGTATCTACAACAAAATACGAAGTACTAAACATTCCGATAACAAATTGCTAGCGCGACTAGCTCGAAATGGGGTTGTCAAACCCGATAGATCTATCCGTAGGATTCGCGTTCACTAGTAGAAACCAGTGATTACAGTTACCAGACTAGGGAATATTTTTGTTCAACTCACAATGAATAATTTAAACCAACTTCCACTTGTGTCCAAAATATAAAATAAATTGCATGTATTCTCATCCCAAAAGATTTAAAATAGAAAATGGGACTATAACTCACCTTAATAGCAACAGAAGAAATCTCACAAACAAGCGAACAGCAAATAAAGTAAAGTGATCAAGAAAGATCACAACGCCGACCTATAAATAAAGCAGGCCGATATAAATAACTAACTTAGGTCAAGTCTTAGTATGATAGCTATTGTACATGTTGCAAGTAGACATAGAATAACACTCGGCAAGCATCGGTTTGACTGGAACAGCATACGGACACACACTTTCTATTTTTAGAAAGTTTCTATTTTTAGCAGGTTTCCATTTTTGGAAAGTTTTCTATTTTAGGAAAGTTTCTATTTTTGGAAAGTTTCTATTTTTGGAAAGTTTCTATTTTTGGAAAGTTTCTAAATTTAGAAAGTTCTATTTTTAGAAAGTTTTGAAGTTGGGAAAGTTTCCTTATTTAGAAAGTCAACAGAAGTCAACTGAAAGTCAAAGTCAACCGAAAGTCAACTCAAAAGTCAACCTTGGTCAAACATAGTCAACATTAATTTGAAAAGTGTAAGTTATAATAATAACATAGGTTATAATGTTTATTAAAGTCAAAAGTGTATAATTATGTCTTAACATAAGTTTAATTAAATAAAAATGAATTATTAAAGTTTAGATAAGTTTAAATGATATAATTAATATAACATAAGTATTTAATTAATTAATTAAATATTAGTCATAATATAAGTATTATTAATTAATAATAAATTTTAAATCATATCATAAGTATTATTAATTAATAATGAATTATTAATCATATCATAAATTTCTAATTATACTTATTAAATCATAAGTATTTAATAATTAAATAATAACTAAGTCTTATAATAATTAAATAATTATTTAATCCTTATTATAAGTCCTATAATAATAATAATCTCATAATATAAGTTTAATACTTATCATAAGTATTTTTCATTAATAATAAAAGTATTATTAATCATAAGTTTAATTAAAATGTTAATTAAATCATAAGTCATAATTAAATGATATAATAAATATATATCATAATAATAATTACTTCTTATATCATAAGTAATTAATCAATAATGAAAATCATTATTTTTCTCATAAGTTTTAATATTTAACCATAAGTTTTAATCAAAAGTTCATCGGGTCGTATCTTGAGCCCCGGGTGTCGGTTTTCGGCGAGCCTTACATATATCTCCGCCTAAGCAAACCACGCGACACTTTGGTACACTCAAGAACACACCAAGAACAGCCCACAAGTCGTGATATACAGCCAATACACTACTTGGAACTTTAATTCAATCAAAAACGTGTTTTAGACGTAACGGGTGATTCGTGGCTTGGATTGAGATGACCCGAACATGAAAGTTCGCCCCACCATCAGTTCTAACACACTAACACACCCTAAAGTCACCAAATATGGTCACAAAGTCGGACCAAACCTGGTTCATACCAAAATCACATTTCAATCTTAACAAAATACCACTTTGATCATAATTAGGGTTCCAGGAATCGAAACGACATGAATCCGGAGTCTAAAATTAACGTCTTGATGAGAGGAACTCATCTAGATACTTTATTTTAACATTTATATCAGTCATCATATCAGAAACACACGAAAAAGCTGCTGTCCAGAATTTTACAAACCGAAAACATGTGATTATGAGTACATCTATGCATACAAACACCATTACAATAATCCACAAACATCATACTACTAAATAATCATAAAAATACAGAAAATAAATGAAAAATCAAAAGTTCTAGGGTTAGGGTTTATACCCTAATCAATAATCAATGGATGTTATCGCGTAGAGGAGATTGAGAGGAACGCGTTGGTGTTAATCAATCCTTGACCCAAGCTTTAAAATTAATTGATGATGATGATGTTGGTGGTGGAAGTGGCGACGGCTCAAGGGAGCAAAAGGGAAGGAAGAGAGCAAATATCTAAAATTAGGTTTGATAAAATTAGGAATAAAATGTAAAAATGAGGAGTATTGCAAAAATGAATGGGGTATACCCCCCTCCTTGACAATTTCGGCCAAGAACTGAATGGGGTGGGCCCCATAGTGGCCCAATTTGATAAATGACAAAATCCTAGTGGCCCGAACGCCTGAACGAAACCCGAAACGCGAAAACGCCGCTACGCAATTGATTTTTCGAAGAGATAATAAATACGCGACGAATAAAATATATAAACACTATATATAATCATATGACATCAAAATATCATATTTAAAATAATTAGGACTTAAAAATTCCAAAAGTTCGACCGTTGGTTTGAAAATCGAAAAGATTCGCCGGATAGAAATCCGCGACACGTAGAAACGTACAATTAAAGATATGAATACAAATATTCATATAACACATAATAATTAATATATTATTACAAAAATAATAATATAGGTCATAGAAATGACGTGGCACGAAAAATAATTAACGGTCGCTAAATAATTAACGGCAAAAGATAACGGAAAAAGTAGGGTCGTTACAGTACCTTCCCGTTACGGAAATTTCGTCCCGAAATTTAAGCAGGTGCAGGGGTTTCCTCGGCATCTGGGAACAAATGCGGTTACTTCTGCTTCATCTGACCTTCACGCTCCCAAGTGAACTCGGGACCGCGTCCGGTGTTCCATCTAACTCGAACAATAGGAATTTTACTCTGCTTAAGAGTCTTTACCTCTCGGTCCATAATTTCAACAGGTTCTTCAATAAAATAAAGTTGCTTATCAACATGAAGTTCATCAAAAAGAATAGTTTCATTGGCCTCGGCCAAACACTTCTTTAAATTCGATACATGAAAAACGTCACGAATAGCACTGAGTTCTTGTGGCAATTTCAAACGATAAGCCACTGGTCCAACTCTCTCAATAATCCCAAAAGGTCCAACAAATCGAGGATTCAACTTTCCCCTTTTACCAAAATGTACCACACCCTTCCAAGGTGAAACTTTCAACATAACACGATCACCGACCTGAAAGTCGATATCGTTCCTTCTCTTATCAGCATAACTCTTTTGCTTACTCCTGGCAGTTCTCAATCTTTCCTTAATCTGTGCAATCTTCTCGGTAGTCTCGTGAATGATCTCTGGTCATGTGAGTTGAGCATCCCCAACCTCATTCCAACAGACAGGAGACCTACACTTTCTACCATACAGAGCTTCAAATGGTGCGGCTTTAATACTTGCATGATAACTGCTGTTATAAGAAAACTCATCCAGCGGCAAATATTTATCCCACCCATTTCCAAAATCAATAACACACGCTCTTAACATGTTTTCTACGTTTGAATGGTCCTTTCACTCTGACCATCCGTCTGTGGATGATAAGCGGTGCTCATATCCAATTTAGTTCCTAGAGCACCTTGTTAGGACTGCCTCAGTCCAACATAATCGATACGGGAACACCATGTCTCGAAATAATCTCCTTCAAATACAAACGAGTAAACTTCTTCATTGAATATGTTTCCTTAATTGGCAAGAAAAGAGTTGACTTAGCGAGTCGGTAACAATCACCCAAATGGTATCATAACCACCCACAACTCCCGGTAACTTCGTAATAAAGTCCATCTTAATACCTTCCCACTTCCACTCGGGAATTTCAGGTTGCACCAAAAGTCCAGACGGTTTCTGATGTTCAGCTTTAACCTTAGCGCAGGTCAAACACTTAGCCACATACGTAGCTGTAACATCCCGCCTTTTTCCGTCAATTTTCCGTTTAACTATTTAAGTTCCGTTATATGTTTATAACACATCTCGTTAATACGCGTTTTAAATTATCATGTTTAGGTAATTTAACGCACCCGCAACCGAACTCGAGGGACTAGTTCCGCCAAAACACCAAAGTGGTGACTAGCTTTTGACTAAGTCAACCACCTCCCCACCATTATCCATTCATTTCTCTTTTTCTAAAATACTTCCATATTTTTCTCTAATTTCATCAAAAGGAAATCATCATCCAAATTCGTTCAAGAAGGATTCAATCAAAACAAATTACATATTTGAACTCCTCGTGATCTCCTCTTCGATTCCATACCGATTTCATCAATTTTGGGTAACTTTCTAAAATCACTAATTTTATGTGTTCTTGAGATTTTTGGGTTATAAAGTTGTTAATTAGTGTCTATGGCTCAAGTCTAGTATGATTATGTGATTTGTATGCTTGTTCTTGCAATTTTGATGTAACTAGTTCATTATGAAAGAACACTTGCATAATCTTGAGTTTTAGGTGTTCATATGTTGTTTGATGATGAAAGTTCATGTTTTAATTGTGTTCCTAACATCACTAGCTTCAAATTGGTATGTAGGTTGACATGGATTAGTTTCATAATCATGATTGTTGAATTTGTGATTTTGGGTTAGGGTTTGATAGAAGTAAATTGAATCTTGATGCATTAAATGCTTGATAATGTTAATTGTAAGTGTTAGGTTGTGTTGTATGCTTAATTACCTTCGAAACGGCATATCGTTCATGTAATTTGGTTGCCAAATCATTAAATTGCATTTATGACTTGTATGCATTGAATGAGGAACATTAATTGCAGTTTTTTGTTTGTTGCAAGTGGAAGTTTGATTGATGATATGTGTTTAGTTGTTTTACTCGTCAAAATACCTTTCCAACGATATAAGGTGCGAGTTCTAAGAGTTAGCGGTTTGTGTTTTATGCACAAAAAGGTTTTGGATTGAGACTTGAACATTTGGGACTGGCCAGGCACCAGCACCCGGCTTTTGCCGCGGCGCGGCCCCTTACTGTCGCGGCGCGACATATAAGGGGGCCAGGTTCTGACCTCCTTGTCCCAAATGTGAAAAATGTTTGGCACGTTCTAGACCTCCGATTCACATGAAACTTGTTCTAACATGCTCATATATGATTAAAAACCTCAGAAAAATAGTTCGGGACCCGACCCGAACATGTTGACTTTTTCGTTGACTTTGACCCGACCAAGTTGACTTTTAATCAAACTTAACCAAATGGTTGTGCAATCGTTCTAACATGCTTTTATACTTGTATCTTGCATGAAACGTGACAATTTGATTCACATGCTACATAATCGAGTCGTAACGAGCCATAGGACTAATTGAACATCTTTGACCCTTCGTGACTATCGTTATTGATACAACCTATTTGTTTAGGTCAAGACTAGCATTGTTCTTTGCACACGTTACTTGTCGAAGTACTTTTTGGTTCGTGCATACAAGGTGAGATCATAGTCCCACTTTTACTCTTTTTGAACTTACTTTTGGGATGAGAAAACATAAACGTTCTTTTAAACTACGTGAACACAAGTACAGGGAAAACAAACATTCTACATACGAGTTTGAACACAAATCCTCAATTCGATTATCATTAGTTACATCAGATGGTGTAAGCGAGAACTTATGTTATATGGCCATATGGGTTTGACAAACCCTCACTTCGGACGGTTCGCTACCGTCTACGGGTGAAATATATTTTCGGGAAACAGTGTATGTTCTAACACTATTATTACGGGGTTCAACGGACGGAATGTTAAGCTTTGATAATTGAGTGCTCGTGAATATTAACTTTTAGAATGTACTATGACTTTATCGATGTTGCAAATCTTGTGGTTCAACTTACTTTTACTCACTTACTTATTTAAACCTATGATTTCACCAACGTTTTCGTTGACAGATTCTCTATGTTTTTCTCAGGTCCTTGAACTTAGGTGATACATGCTTCCGCTCATACTTTTTGATACTTGCATTGGATGTCGAGTATACTTGCATACGTGGAGCGTCTTTTTGACTACTTTTAATTGTGTCGCACGTGTTTCATACAAACTTTAAACATTGTTATGTACTTGTTATGGAAACTACTTTTGTAAACTTTGAAACATCCTTATTTATGAAATGAATGCGACATATTTTTTCGGTCAAACTTTGATATAAAGACTTACGACCATGTAATGGGACCATACGTAGATGACGCCGTCATTTGACGATTTGTCGGGGTCGCTACAGTAGCCACATCAGCTTTCAAATTAGGCCACCAATACAGCTCCTTAAGATCATGATACATCTTTCCTGAACCAGGATGAATAGAGTACCTACACTTATGAGCCTCATCTAAAACAAGTTTTCGTAGATCACCAAACTTCGGAACCCAAAGGCATCCCGCAAAATACCGAGTACCATCAGTTTGTACCTCTAACTGTTTACTCAAGCCTCGGACCTTCCCGTTACAAAATATTCCTCCTTCAAGGCTTCTTATTGTGCCTCAAGGATCTGCCTAGCGAGGTTTGTTTGAGTTGTCATATTCAAGGCCCTAAACCTGCGAGGTTCAGCCCTTTCTTTATGACTTAATGCATCAGCCACATCATTGGCCTTTCCCGGATGATATAAAAGTTCGCAATCATAATCATTTAACGTCTCAACCCATCTTCGTTGCCTCATATTTAACTGTTTCTGATCAAGAATATGTTGAAGACTTTTGTGATCAGTGTACAATGTACCTTTGACTCCATATAGATAATGTCTGCAAATCTTAAGCGCAAACACAACAGCTCTCAACTCTAAATCATGGGTTACGTAATTCTGCTCGTGAATCTTCAACTGACGTGACGCGTACGCAATAACTTTCTTTCGTTGCATCAAAACACAACCAAAGTCTTGGCACGAAGCATCACAATAGATAACAAAATCATCATTACGCTCAGGTAGTGATAATATCGGTGCAGAAGTTAACTTCTTCTTCAGAGTTTGGAAAGCAGACTCTTGTTCACTCTTCCACTCGTACTTCTTCCCCTTATGCGTTAAAGCAGTCAGAGGTTTCGCTACTCGTGAAAAATCTTGAATGAACCTTCTATAATAGCCTGCTAATCCTAGAAACTGGCGAATCTGAGTAGGAGTTTTCGGAACTTCCCACTTTTCAATCGCCTCAATCTTAGCAGAATCAACTTGTATTCCCTATTTACTAACAATATGTCCGAGGAAATTGAACTTCTCTTAACCAGAAAGCACACTTAGAGAACTTAGCGTACAACTCTTCTTTCCTCAACAGATCAAGTACTAACTTCAAATGTTCTTCGCCCTTCATCACTCTTAGAATAAATAAGGATGTGGTCGATGAAAACAGTAACGAATTTGTCCAGATAGGGTCTACACACACGGTTCATGAGGTCCATGAACACAACAGGTGCATTTGTCAATCTGAACGGCATAACAAGAAATTCAAAGTGACTATAACGGGTACAGAAAGCGGTTTTCAGAATATCAGTTTCTTTAGCGCGTAATTGGTGATAACCGGAACGAAGATCAATCTTATAATAAACGGACGAACCTTGAAGTTGATCGAACAGATCATCAATTCTCGGAAGAGGGTAACGGTTTTTAACAGTAAGCTCGTTCAATTCACGATAATCAATACACAAACGAAATGAACCATCTTTCTTCTCAACGAACAAAACGGGAGCTCCCCAAGGGGACGAACTGGGACGGATGAAATAAAGTTGCAATAATGAAGGAAGAAATAAATATGGAGTAGTCACATCGGTGGCATAGATATTTAAGGCAATTCTCTCAAAGGAGTTAACGAGGATCATGGACTCCAAAGTAAATTTTCATTATATTTCCGAAAGGAAGACGTATGAAAGGTGTGATAATTCAACGAGAGTGAACTTCCTTGTACAATGAGCGAGGAAGTCTAGGATTCATCCATATTCTTAAATTTATGTGCGGATGAAAAGAACGCGAATCATGGGTTATAAAGAATGGCCGACTCCAGGTGAGATGAATCTCCAAAAATAATTTCGTGCACCCTAAAGTATCGAATCCTAGGATTGATGTTTACGAGGGTGTTGCGGTTGACAGCGAAAATTGAGAGTAGAAACTCCTCAAACGGTCTAGAGTAATATATATCCATGATACCCATTATAACAACAGTTGGGGTAGAAACCCACCTAGCGCCTTTTCTACAATAAGGTGACCATCGAGTGTACCCCAGAAACTTGATTTATCGGTCTGCGTTTCGGCCATGTCCAACCATAAGAGGGAAAATTCTATGAGCGCAAAGACTTTCCAACAAATTTTATAAAACCGGCATCCAAACTGGTGTAAGAATTTCTATCAATGGACTTAATGGTAAATTTTCATCCTTAAACGGAGGATGAGAAGAAATGTGATCCAAACACTCTGTAGAGTAATGCGAAAATTCTAATGTAATCAATCAAAGAAGTTTTGAAAAAGCTTTAAACGTCTAATGTAACCCCATAAATGGAACGAAGCTCTTAGTAAATTTAGAAGTATGTACAACGTGTACCATTTTACGTAAATCAATTTGAGTTAACTAGACAACTCAATAAGAGTGGTTTTAAAATAATTTTGAAGGTATAAATTAGTGTATACTAGCCAAAATAGGTAAGGGTAAATTTGTCCATTTGAATTCATACGTACATATATGATTTTATAAATAGTATACATGACAAAGTATTTCATTACTTCTATTCGCCCATAAATCTCGTGAGAACCGCCCAATTACACAAATGTGTAAAATTGTTAATGAAAAGCAGGGTATCCGCATCACAGAGGTTACGAGTTGAAGTAAGATCGTTAAAGCTCGGGTGATGGACTTGAATCGTCTTGCGACATCTCTTCAATAAATGCTACGAGGTCATGAAAACCAATGAGTTAAATAATGTCTTGACTTTTATCAGAACACAAGTCCTTGGGTCAAAACTATTCACGTGCGAAGCTGTCACTAACAAGCGAGTTATAAATGATAAAACATGGGGTAGGTAGTTCGGTTAAGATGAGTCTCTCGCATATCAACAAATAAGATAATGAGTATCTTCCTTACTCATGTAATAACGTTAGAATTTCCGAATGAGTGGTGTACAAATTTTCTTTGACTCGCTTTCTATTCCTCATGTCACAATATTGGGACTTTTTATGAATTAAAGTAATATAATCACGTTGGCCTGACGCCATTATATTTCACTAACTCATAGTTCCATTCCAATATCACTACATAAGGTCAGGACACGTGGTCAACCTCGAATTTCAACACAATTTCCCTAAAACAATTTCTTAACAATGTGCTAAGGATAGCACAAGAGACAAAGACATCGAAAGTAATGAATAGGAGTAACGATGACATAAAAATGTCTTCGAAGTACCAAGAATCTCTAAAAGTAAGAATGACGTTTTCCGTTTCAACAACCAAAGCACATAGGCACAACGGCACAAATGCACGTAATATAACAAAAATGTTATATACCTAAACATAATAGCTGACATTGAAATGCCGAGCATTTAGAAGTCAAGAATGACATCTCGCGTAATATAACTCAAACGTTATATACATAACCATAATAGATGACATAGAAATGCCGAGAATTCTAGAACACGTAATGTAACTTAAACGTTATATCAATAAACACTAATTATGACATAGAAATGTCGAGAATTCCAGAAGTCAAGAATGACACCCCCTCGGTTTCACTAACCGAGGTGTTCCTTTAAAAGATGAACTCGCATGAGTCGGAGAATACGTTTAAATCGGAATGGGAGTTCCTCCCGGATTCAGAACATAATAGAAATGTATGTATGATAACAATATACATACCAACACGACACAAATAATCACATATAATAATATATAATAGGCCGGGCTGTAGACTAGACTCACTAATGCACCCCATTGACCCGGGTAACGACATCAATGCAGCCTAATTCCCTACAACCAGAGCTCTGATACCAACTGTGACGACTCCGTCAAAACACTTAACGGCTCCGTCACTTGGTCCCACAGCTTGATCGAAACTCTATATGAATTTAATAAAACAACCTTGCATTCTTTATTTAAAAATGATTTCCTATAAAGGAAATCTACTAAAATGTATAAGTTTAGAAAAACTATACAATCATACTTTAACTAAAAGTTGACCAAAATAAAGTCAACAAACAATCACTTTTTAATGTAACAAAATAGAATGCAAGTTAATGTTTAACAAAAGCTGCCATCATAAATATGCAGACTCTCTAAGCACAGCGGAAGCAATCAATCATGAACCTGAGAATAAAACATGCGAGTAACTGTCAACAAAAATGTTGAGTGAATTATAGGTTTAATATTGCAAACAATATTTAATTTAAACAATAAAAATTTATGTTTGAAAACATAAAAACTCCTTTTTGAACCACCAAATTATATGCTAGAAAACATATAATAAAACATTATTCCATTTTCCGTGAGCCACCTGGTAACCACTTAACCATTTATTTACCCTTGCCAAACACAATAAATAATATACACCGAACAAGTGTATCTACAACAAAATACGAAGTACTAAACATTCCGATAACAAATTGCTAGCGCGACTAGCTCGAAATGGGGTTGTCAAACCCGATAGATCTATCCGTAGGATTCGCGTTCACTAGTAGAAACCAGTGATTACAGTTACCAGACTAGGGAATATTTTTGTTCAACTCACAATGAATAATTTAAACCAACTTCCACTTGTGTCCAAAATATAAAATAAATTGCATGTATTCTCATCCCAAAAGATTTAAAATAGAAAATGGGACTATAACTCACCTTAATAGCAACTGAAGAAATCTCACAAACAAGCGAACAGCAAATAAAGTAAAGTGATCAAGAAAGATCACAACGCCGACCTATAAATAAAGCAGGCCGATATAAATAACTAACTTAGGTCAGGCCTTAGTATGATAGCTATTGTACATGTTGCAAGTAGACATAGAATAACACTCGGCAAGCATCGGTTTGACTGGAACAGCATACGGACACACACTTTCTATTTTTAGAAAGTTTCTATTTTTAGCAGGTTTCCATTTTTGGAAAGTTTTCTATTTTAGAAAAGTTTCTATTTTTGGAAAGTTTCTATTTTTGGAAAGTTTCTATTTTTGGAAAGTTTCCAAATTTAGAAAGTTCTATTTTTAGAAAGTTTTGAAGTTGGGAAAGTTTCCTTATTTAGAAAGTCAACAGAAGTCAACTAAAAGTCAAAGTCAACCGAAAGTCAACTCAAAAGTCAACCTTGGTCAAACATAGTCAACATTAATTTGAAAAGTGTAAGTTATAATAATAACATAGGTTATAATGTTTATTAAAGTCAAAAGTGTATAATTATGTCTTAACATAAGTTTAATTAAATAAAAATGAATTATTAAAGTTTAGATAAGTTTAAATGATATAATTAATATAACATAAGTATTTAATTAATTAATTAAATATTAGTCATAATATAAGTATTATTAATTAATAATAAATTTTAAATCATATCATAAGTATTATTAATTAATAATGAATTATTAATCATATCATAAATTTCTAATTATACTTATTAAATCATAAGTATTTAATAATTAAATAATAACTAAGTCTTATAATAATTAAATAATTATTTAATCCTTATTATAAGTCCTATAATAATAATAATCTCATAATATAAGTTTAATACTTATCATAAGTATTTTTCATTAATAATAAAAGTATTATTAATCATAAGTTTAATTAAAATGTTAATTAAATCATAAGTCATAATTAAATGATATAATAAATATATATCATAATAATAATTACTTCTTATATCATAAGTAATTAATCAATAATGAAAATCATTATTTTTCTCATAAGTTTTAATATTTAACCATAAGTTTTAATCAAAAGTTCATCGGGTCGTATCTTGAGCCCCGGGTGTCGGTTTTCGGCGAGCCTTACATATATCTCCGCCTAAGCAAACCACGCGACACTTTGGTACACTCAAGAACACACCAAGAACAGCCCACAAGTCGTGATATACAGCCAATACACTACTTGGAACTTTAATTCAATCAAAAACGTGTTTTAGACGTAACGGGTGATTCGTGGCTTGGATTGAGATGACCCGAACATGAAAGTTCGCCCCACCATCAGTTCTAACACACTAACACACCCTAAAGTCACCAAATATGGTCACAAAGTCGGACCAAACCTGGTTCATACCAAAATCACATTTCAATCTTAACAAAATACCACTTTGATCATAATTAGGGTTCCAGGAATCGAAACGACATGAATCCGGAGTCTAAAATTAACGTCTTGATGAGAGGAACTCATCTAGATACTTTATTTTAACATTTATATCAGTCATCATATCAGAAACACACGAAAAAGCTGCTGTCCAGAATTTTACAAACCGAAAACATGTGATTATGAGTACATCTATGCATACAAACACCATTACAATAATCCACAAACATCATACTACTAAATAATCATAAAAATACAGAAAATAAATGAAAAATCAAAAGTTCTAGGGTTAGGGTTTATACCCTAATCAATAATCAATGGATGTTATCGCGTAGAGGAGATTGAGAGGAACGCGTTGGTGTTAATCAATCCTTGATCCAAGCTTTAAAATTAATTGATGATGATGATGTTGGTGGTGGAAGTGGCGACGGCTCAAGGGAGCAAAAGGGAAGGAAGAGAGCAAATATCTAAAATTAGGTTTGATAAAATTAGGAATAAAATGTAAAAATGAGGAGTATTGCAAAAATGAATGGGGTATACCCCCCTCCTTGACAATTTCGGCCAAGAACTGAATGGGGTGGGCCCCATAGTGGCCCAATTTGATAAATGACAAAATCCTAGTGGCCCGAACGCCCGAACGAAACGCGAAAACGCCGCTACGCGATTGATTTTTCGAAGAGATAATAAATACGCGACGAATAAAATATATAAACACTATATATAATCATATGACATCAAAATATCATATTTAAAATAATTAGGACTTAAAAATTCCAAAAGTTCGACCGTTGGTTTGAAAACCGAAAAGATTCGCCGGATAGAAATCCGCGACACATAGAAACGTACAATTAAAGATATGAATACAAATATTCATATAACACATAATAATTAATATATTATTACAAAAATAATAATATAGGTCATAGAAATGACGTGGCACGAAAAATAATTAACGGTCGTTAAATAATTAACGGCAAAAGATAACGGAAAAAGTAGGGTCGTTACAGATCCACATTGGAACATAGCCATGGTTGACGAATATAAAGCTTTAATGGATAATAATACTTGGTTACTTGTACCGCGGTCACCTGAAATGAATGTTATTAGAAGCATGTGGATTTTTAGACATAAGTTAAAATCGGACGGTACACTTGAAAGGTATAAGGCGCGTCTTGTGGGTGATGGTCGTTCTCAAACTATTGGCATTGATTGTACCGATACTTTTAGCCCCGTTGTAAAACCCGCAACCATCCGACTTGTGTTAACAATCGCTCTCTCGAATTCTTGGCACATAAATCAACTAGATGTCAAGAATGCATTTCTTCATGGCAATCTAAATGAAACAGTTTATATGCATCAACCATATGGTTTTCGAGACTCATCTAAACCGGATCATGTATGTCTTCTTAAAAAATCTCTCTATGGGTTAAAACAAGCTCCACGTGCATGGTACCAACGCTTTGCCACTTTTGCATCATCCATTGGTTTTATTCATAGCCAGTCAGATAATTCACTTTTTGTATATCACCATGAAGGTCAGACTGCTTATCTCTTGCTCTACGTCGACGATATCATTTTGGTTACATCATCTACTACACTACGCTCCTCATTGATGCGACTTTTCTCACATGAGTTTGCTATGAAAGATCTCGGTACCCTTAGTTACTTCCTGGGAATATCAGTTACTCGCAATGATAAAGGGTTGTTTTTAAGTCAACAAACTTATGCACAGGACATCCTCACACGGGTTGGTATGAAACATTGCAATATGGTAAAAACGTCGGTCGACACGAATAGCAAATTAAGTACAAACACGGGTCCCTCCTACTCAAACCCGACTGAGTTCCGAAGTCTTGCAGGTGCCTTACAATAACTCACTTTCACACGACCTGATATTTCATACGCGGTGCAACAGATTTGTTTACATATGCATGACCCGAAGGACAGTCACATGCAAGCCCTACGTCGCATTTTAAGATATATACGAGGCACTTTGTTGCATGGTTTGCAGCTTACTCGTAGTTCTCTTAACTCTTTTGTTGCCTATACCGATGCAGACTGGGGTGAATGCCCGGATACACGCCGCTCAACTTCCGGATATTGTGTTTTCTTTGGAAACAATTTGGTTTCCTGGTCCGCCAAACGTCAACCCACTGTTTCAAGATCAAGTGCGGAGGCCGAGTAAGGAGGTGTGGCAAATGCGGTTTCCGAGTCAAGCTGGCTTCGAAATATATTACTTGAACTTCACTGTCCTGTATCAAAAGCCACAATAGTTTTTTGCGATAATGTAAGTGCAATTTATTTGTCCGGGAATCCTGTACAGCACCAACGCACGAAACACATCGAAATGGATATTCATTTTGTGCGGGAAAAAGTGGCTCGAGGTCAAGTCCGTGTACTTCACATACCTACGCGATTTCAGATAGCTGATATTTTTACAAAAGGTCTACCACGCATACTATTTGAAGATTTCCGAGACAGTTTGAACGTCCGTCCGCCCTCCCGCTCAAACTGAGGGGCTATATTAGATATCACTTTAGACATATTGTAAATCTTATCATATCTTCTATATTTAATATGATTAGTGGTTAGTTAGAATAGGAAATCTTATCATATCTTCTATATTTAATATGATTAGTGGTTAGTTAGAATGGGATTTCCCTTACGTCTGTATTTGGGGTATATATACCCATACTTTGTGATAATGAAAATAATCGAACACAGAACAGTGGGTGTTGACGAGATAAAAGGTTAGTAGTTTAATAGTACAAAATTGAAGATGTAAACATCATCTCTCTAAGATCTATTTCAATTCATGCTAGAGTTTTTATTCTCTAATTCACTATAATCAAGCTTCTCAGGTGTTATGCAAATAGGTATACGCATAACTGCATAAGGTTTTAAGGTTTTTCTCGGTTCCATGGTTTTCTCTATTTAGGCTCTCTAGAGAGGTTGTTACTCAGATGTACGCTGACTAACTGAGTTATTCTTGCTAGTGAGGATATCATGACCCAATCATTAGGCTATGTTGACATGATTTTTTTAGGGTGTTATGTATATTTAAATATTGTTTGGTCCCTGTTTGCCACATAAAGTGCATGGCATCATGGTGATGGATCTAAATTTGATTCACATAACTGAAATGACTTGAGAAGAAATAAAAAATAAAATTATAATAGAAAATTAAATAAAAGTTAAGGGGGTGTAGTGTAAGTAATGGAAAAGTTGGGTATAACCAAGTGCTTTGTTGCACATAATGCAACCACAGGGAATAGATAGATAATAATGGCATTGGCTCCATGTTTCAAACCCCTCCCACTGCCATCAAAACATACATGGCGCCTCTCCTGCACCTCCTCCGTCATTGATCAACCCGATTCTTCTGTCACTCGTCGTCCAGCTGTCATTCTCCCTGTAATCTCTCTCTCTCTCTCTCTCTCTCTCTCTCTCTCTCTCTCTCTCTCTCTCTCTCTCTCCCTCCCTCCCTCCCCCCTCTCTCTCTCTCTCTCACTCTCTCTCCCAATCTTGAATATGTTGCAGTTTATCTGTTGTGTTTTTGAAGAATGAAAGATATGTATGTGGTTAGAATTAAGAATGTACATTTTGTTGCTGAAATTTGCCACCTTGGCAGGACGGACCTATAAAGGGTCATCCGGGGTCGGCCTCCCCGACGACCAAATTTTTTTGGTGTATTTATGTGTTAAAGTTCTTTTTGTATATTTATATGTTAAAAGCTGACATTTTGCCCCGTTTACTTCTTTTTTTCAAATTCTTAATGTTTTGCACCATTTGAAAAAATTCCCACCTGGTAATGTTCTTTTTAGTTCCATGAATATGAATACTAGTAATTAATGACCGTACATGTAGTTTATTGAAGTACAGGTTATATACTTATATAGATCATTTAACAATAGATAACTAGGGTATATGTGAAATCATAGTAATGTATCTTCTTAATACGCGGCGATATTAATGGTCAACTAGTTAACCTGGTGGTGTTGTGTTGGCATTGCATTATCAATATAGTACGGAGTAAAAATAAGCAGTTGAAGGCGTTTGAGAAACCGATTATGTAAATAATAAGTAGTTTCTATTAGCATGTATCAAGCTGTTGATTTACATTTGCTAATCCAAAAACTTCAGCTACTTACAAGTGCTTAAATGATATCAGAGAATTTTATTTTCAAATATTCATTTTGAAATAGCTTATCTTGAGTGTTGACAGGGCTTAGGGAACAATACAGGTGACTATGAGAAATTGGCTTTGACTTTACAAGGATACGGAATTTCAACTGTGGTGGCCAACGTTTCGAGAATCGATTGGCTGAGGAATGCAGCTGGTTTGGTTGACCCTAACTACTGGCGAGGCACACTTCAACCTCGTCCTGTTCTTGATTGGTACTTTGTTTATATACTTGGTTTCTGTGCATTTTTGGTTGAGTTCCTTCATGAGTTTATTTCATTAAAGCTTGTTGTACTGTGGGCAGGTATTTAAATCGGGTCGATGAGGCTATCAAAGAAGCTTTGAAACAATCTCAAGGTTCATAATCTCGTTTTTCCAGATGTTCATCAGTTTTCGGAAAAGGTTTTGAAGGATGAAATAGACTTTCTGAACCAATAATCATTATTTGCAAAAATCCCCAAATCACAATGATTAATAAAAATAACTGATTTAAGAAAACTTGAAACCATCTCAATATATCCTAGTGGTTGGGTCTTGATATCTTCAAGTCTAAAACCTGCGGTGGCTAGGGCCAGGGTCGGAAATGGTTACACAATAACCCAATTAGGCCGTGTACGTAAAAAATACTCTTCCTCTCCGGGTAGCCTGAGATGAAAAGCTCATCCATTTCTAAGGCGAATCTAAGTGAGAGGGAGTGGGGTCCTTTGACGTCATTAATTAATCTTTTTCAGTACACACTACTCTTCAATTTGTATAGGGCACCACTGAATTTAACTCTAGGACCCCATACATATTCAAGATTTATAGGGATTTTTTTAAGATAAACAACCAGTAAAAAACCCTTTAAATAAAATCAGTTTTGAAAAAAAAAAAAATCGGCACCCCTTTGTGTTTTGATCCTAGAGTCGTCACTACTGATACATTTACCCGTTTATTTAAAAAAAAAAAAAAACATTTTTAAGTATACAAGGAGATAAACCAGATGTACATGGTGCTTATTGTAGGTGGTTCGTTATCGATTATTGGACATTCTGCAGGAGGGTGGCTGGCTCGGGTGTACATGGAAGAGTTCAATCAAGCAAATATTTCGTTGCTTCTCACACTCGGATCTCCTCTTCAGTATGTATCCTAAAATAAAAAAAAATAAATAAATAAATAAATAAAAAAAATTCATATGAGACTAATAAATAATATACATGATGCTTAAATAAATGTCAACTTTAGGCCACCACCAAAAGGGGTACCGGGCGTTGTTGATCAAACAAGAGGTCTTTTGTATTATGTAGAGGAAAATTGCAGAAAAGCTGTTTATACTCCAGAACTGAGATATGTATGTATCGCAGGCAGGTACACTATAATGTTAACGAAATTTCTTTATCACTCAGAAACTGAAACTGAAACTGCAAACGATAGAATGATATATTTGCGTAACATGCAGGTATATTCAGGGAAGTAAATTCTTTGGTAATTCGGATCCTTCCGTAACTATTCCAGTTGCCACCGAGCAATCTGTTTCTGATGCCATTATTGCCAGTGATACAAGCACTATAACGTCAAATGGTGCTACATTTCGCACTCGTTTTGTTGGTCAAGGGTACAAACAGGTAATCCTTCATTTCCTTTTGTCATTGGATTTCAAAGAGCAAACACCTGCATTACAGTAGACTAAAGGTTGCAAGATGGGCGGGTTGGATGATTTGGTTAACGGGCCAAAACAGGTAACTTTTTATTATGGGCTAAAACAGGTCAGGTGACGTTGAACCAGAAGTATATAATGTTAGATATGAGTATATTCTGTGTATGGGCCCACCAATTCAGAAATGGTTCAAAGCGTTAAGAGTTTAATATAAGTGAGAAGTCACATTTCTGTTGTTTAGACTTACAAATGAGTCTCGAATACACAGGTGTGTGGACAGGCAGACGTATGGGGAGATGGAGTTGTTCCAGAGGTATCTGCTCATCTCGAGGGTGCTTTAAACCTTAGTTTCGATGGGGTGTACCACTCGCCTGTTGGTTCAGACGATGAATCAAGACCATGGTACGGTTCACCAGCTGTCGTTGACCAATGGGTACACCACCTCCTCAACTAGTTCTGTATATATCATCTATATAGTGTACAGATTTTTAAATTGAAACCTGACAATTGTAAATCTGGAATGTTTCACTGGTACTATAAATTTTACATCCAGTAAATTTTGCTCAGGTTTTGAATAGTAGCTGACATTCTTTATAAACTGTCAAATTCCAATGTGTATTAACAGCTCAAAAGGCCTAAAATTTTCTTCATCTATCTCAAATACTGATGGCAAATTCACATAAGAATTTGCATTGCATCCAGTAAATTACAGTGAGTCTGTTAATTCATAGTAGTTTGGGTTTTAACGGTGTTAAAGAAACCAAACTGATCACCGTTAACCAGAAGGTTGACAAGTTTGAGCTGAGCCAGGCATAGGTTGTTTGTTCAATAGACATACAAATTTTAGCTCTACAATTAAAGATGGAAATGGCACATGGATATGGCTTATCATTTAGCACAGATAATAACATTAAAGTGAAAAATGTGAAACACAACATTCACCATCTGAAAATGTACTATTATCATAGCATCAATTACTACAGATACTGTAAGCAGTAAAAGACATCGATCAAAACAAGTGTTTTACGCACCCTATAGCATCACAACGCATACCAAAATAAGGGCGGGAAGCATGTTTCTGCTTCTTACAACTTTTTTAATACGCACCATCCAGCTCAAAAAGTGCACTCCTAGATTAAAATAAAAATATATCAACAAGTAGCCTACATGTCAGTACACATCAAGAGAAATCGAAATTTTGAATCGCCAATCAGGCTGCTTTCACGAAATGAGGACTTATCAACTTGGCAATCTCCAAAAACCCGACTTTGTCTTTACCATCAAATATAGTCTTCAGCTTGTCATCACAGATTATCTCTTTCTTGTTTGTTGGATTCTGCAAGCATAAATTCCAAATTTCAGAATGAAAAAAATATTGGGCAAAAGCATTTGAATGTAACACAACTATGCATAAATTAACTAATAGCAAGATTATGTTTCTTAGTCATGTTATTAACTTGTCCAAAGTCAGACCATTCGTGTTGTTAAATGTTAACGATTAACAACTATAAAGAGTCCACTTTAGAGAGAGCAGGAACGACTATACTGAGCAGTTAAAATGATTTTTGTCGTATATTATTATGTATTTTATAAGGATACAGTAACGTAGTATTTTAATATTCCAAAATTTACAAACACCATACAAGATATCAACAACATAATATAATCTACAAGAATGGATGCATCTTGCAGTTTGAATCAATTCAACTATTTCACTCCAAATGTACCTCACTAAGTTTATTCATGAATATAAGTAATACAGAAAATCATGATAGCGTAATGCAAAGAATCACGTATCATATTGACTTAATATAATGCCCTTAAAGCAGCCGATTACTGTGTGCTCAAAACCAAATCTATTGTTTTACTTAAACATCTAAAATTGATTAAATCAGTAGTTGAGGCGTTTTGTTTTTTGTTTACAACTACATTTCTAGTTCTTCACATAACCTCAAAGCCTGCTCTAAGATGAGTAATTTAGTCTGCATTATTAACATAACCTAAACTAAAAATTTTGGTTCCCATGGCTTTCAAAAGACTAATCGAGTCCGAAAATGCATTACAAATACATAACTCATAAGTACAGATTCTAAAAGTATATAATCTTTACTTAACAATAAACAAGCTAGGTCATTAAACAACAATAAGTAAACGCCTCTTCATAACCTAATTTACAAAAACTAGGGTTTTTAACAATATATCATATATCATTACTAAAAATGGAAAACGAATAAAAAGATCGAAAAAATATAGTAATAAAAAGAACTGGCCTGAAGCTGATGGAGCTTGATGTATTCCCAAATCTTTTTAACGGCGTCAGTTCGAGCAGATTCAGGTACACCGAGAAAGTCAGAAAGTGCCGGTGAAATCGGAATCGGTTTTAAAATTCCGGCAGGTTTTTTTTCGGTTGAACCTTCCTTTTTCACCGGTGATTTCTTGCCGGTGCTACTTTTTGTCTTGTTTGCGGCAGCAGCAGTAGCAGTGGTGAGGGTGGATTTGGGAGTGGCGGATTTTGCGGCAGCGAATAAAGTTCTTCCGGCTTTGAAAACCCTAGCACCAACAGAGGCCATGTTTGTTTGTTTAGTGACGGAGATAGCGCAGTAGAGTGACGGATGAAATGGAGGAGGAAACTATTACTATTTCTTCCTCACATAAAAATGTGTAAAAAAAAAGTGTAATTTATAAAAACGGTCCTTGTAGTTTTCACGAAATTGTAGATATAGTGTATTAATTTTAACTACATAGATCATATCGTTTTTAGCTTAATCTTAGTTACACTAATTACACTAATAGGGTGTTTAGATGAAATTGGTGTTAGGGAATTTGGTAGTGGACCGTAACAAGGATATGTTATTGTGGTATCATCATTCACAACAATCACAAATAACAAATAAATAATAACCAGCATAAACAATATTATAAAGATAAACGACACGAGGATTTAACGTGGTTATATCTCAACTTCAAACATGGAGAAGAGTTTAGTCCACGGGCGCAAATCAGAGAATTTTCACTACACTTTCGTGCATTCATTTAATGAGGCTAGATGTTACAATTTATAAAGAAGCATTAAACCTAAAACCTTTAGGTTTCCTAATATAGTTTACTTATTCCATAAGCAAACTTATCCTTCAAGCAAAATACATTCCATAAACATCAATTACTTGCTCCATGCTTCAACCTACTAGAACGACTTGTTCACCAAGTCAAGCTCCATTAAGGTTGGTCCTTTGAACTAGGACTTACGTTAGAGTGTTTTTCTGAGTCACAGGATGTGTTAGAAATACCAGACTACAACCCAGCTTTAGGATATTATGTGATATTGCATGCGGAATATGTAAATATATATGCCTAGGGGCGATTATATTTAGGGGCAAGCGGGGGTAGCCGCCCCAGTGAATTTGCAATTTTCAGTGTAAAACTTTTTGAATTTTTCAACTTTGACCCAGGAAGATTTTTTTTTTAACCCCAAAACCTACATATTTTGCCCCAAAATCTTCAGATTTTGCCTAAAAATCTCCAAATCTTACCCCAAAACCTTTAAATTTTGCCAAAAAAACCTCCAAAATTTGCTTAAAATCTTCATTTTTTGCTCCAAAACCTTCATATTTTGCCCCAAAACCTCCATATTTTGCCCAAAAAATTGCTACGGTTTTAATTTTTTTTTTTTGCCCCCAGTGAAAAAAAACCTGGTACCGCCACTGTATATGCCTATTACTTTTGTATATTAGATCATTTGATGTAATTGTGTTCTAATCATGTGTCTAGATGACTGTTCCTAACGATAGTTACTTGAGTGCTTATGTCTTATAACTGTTAGGTAATCTATGTGGAGCTTATGTATGTAAAATGACATATAAAAATAAAAAATAAATGATGTATAATGATTTAAAGGGTAATGATGTAATTTTATTTTCATAAGCTCATAAATAATTCAAATAACTTAGGTGCTGTTTGTTTTTTAAGATGTTTTTGTCTGAAGATCTGCGAACCACGTCTGTAGAGAAGATGTGGCCTGAAGATCTGTAAGCTAAACACTGAAGACTGTTTGTTTTTATGTCTGCTAAATACAATTTAAAATTAAAATCTTAAATTATTAAAAATGAAAATTTTAAGTTTTCATCTAAAATAATTATAATTATAATATACTCCTATGCAGTCAGCCATTTTCCAACACCTAAACACTTTATCTAATTGAAACCAACACCCAAACACTTAATCTAATTAGAAATTGAAAGGACCTGTTCATATACATTATAAACGATTCACAATAGTTGATTACATCGCGAGATATTTGACCTCTATATGATACATTTTACAAACATTGCATTCGTTTTTAAAAGACAAACTTTTTTTACATTAAAAATTGACAGGTATGCATACCATTTCATAATATCCACTATCCAACTATAAATTGACTTAATAATAATCTTTGATGAACTCAATGACTCGAATGCAACATTTTTCGAAATATGCCATGAAAGTCTCCAAAAATGAGCAAACGCACAGCGGAAGATTTCTTTCAATCCTGAAAATAAACATGCTTTAAAGTGTCAACCAAAAGGTTGGTGAGTTCATTAGTTTATCATAATCATTCATTTTCATCATTTTAATAGAACACAAGAATTTCATTTCCAGTTCTCATAGATATACGTCCCATGCATAGAGACAAAAATCATTCATATGGTGAACACCTGGTAACAGACATTAACAAGATGCATATAAGAATATCCCCTATCATTTCAAAAAATCCTTCGGACATGATAAAAACGAATTCGAAGTACTAAAGCATCTGATACTTTGGATGGGGTTCGTTAGGCCCAATAGATCT
Organism: Rutidosis leptorrhynchoides; assembly: GCF_046630445.1. Lineage (NCBI taxonomy): Eukaryota > Viridiplantae > Streptophyta > Magnoliopsida > Asterales > Asteraceae > Rutidosis > Rutidosis leptorrhynchoides. The sequence goes on from NC_092336.1 coordinate 350,118,877, forward strand.
ATCTTTAGGATTCGCGTCAATTAGTAGATCAGTTTACTAATTCTTAGGTTACCAAGCAAAAGGGGCATATTCGGCTTCGATCATTCACCCATATAATGTAGTTTCAATTACTTGTGTCTATTTCGTAAAACATTTATAAAAAATTGCGCATGTATTCTCAGCCCAAAAATATAAAGGGTAAAAAGGCAAATGAAACTCACCATACTGTATTTCGTAGTAAAAATACATATAACGTCATTGAACAAGTGCAAGGTTGACCTCAGATTCACGAACCTAAATTAATTATATATATATATATATATATATATATATATATATATATATATATATATATACATATACATATATATATATATGTTGGTCAAAATTTGTCTAACAATTTAGTTTAGGTCACAGTGTATCACAATCCTAATGCTCGAGACTAATATGCAAAAGTCAACAAAATTCAATTTGACTCAAAATGATTTCCAAAATTCATACATGATTATTATATAGTTTAAATATCGTCGTTTTATATTTTTAGGTATTTTTAAAAGATTTCAATAGAGTAAATAACATAAAAAATTTATATAATAAAAATATACTTTTTATATATTTTAAGTAATAAAATTTATAAAGTTCATTTAATATCATGAAAATAATATGATAGGTAATATTAATGTAATTATGTTTCACGTAGTACAATATCTTTGCATTACATATTTATTTGAATAAAATAATATCGATAATAATAATGGTAAGTAAAAGTTATTTTATTTTGTAATAATAATTATTATTTTTCTACTAATAATAATAACAATATTTATATTTACGAAAAATTGTATTTTGATAATATGATAATTCTAATTATGATAACTTTAATATTTACGATACTTTTTAATATCAACTTTAAAATAATAATTTTATTTAAAATGATAATAATAATGATATTTTGTAATAACTATAACATTTCATTTAAAATGATAATTTTTGTTAAAATGATAGTTTTAATACTAACGATACTTTTAATAATAGTAATGATAAAATAATAACAACGATAATTTTGTCTAAATCAATATCTTACAATATTTTAATTTCATCATGATACTCATACTTCTTATTTCCTAATTGATTTGTTTAATAACTTTTAATTATCTTTTATAGCGCGTTCATTTTAATGATCATAATAGTAATCATAAAAATTAAGTGTTACTAATATTAGTTTTAATTACAATAATACTAATAATGACTATGACATTATTAACGATAATACTAATAATTATTTTAATGATAATATAATAATAATAATAACAATAACAATAACCATTTTTAAATAATGATATACATATTAATAATGATAATAATAATAATAATACTAATAATAATAATAATAATTAGATAATAATAATAATTATACCAATTATAACTTTAACGATAATAACGATAGTAATAATAAAAATAACAATTTTTAATGATAAATCCCTTTTATTGATAAAGATGATGATAATAATAATAATAATAATAATAATAATAATAATAATAATAATAATAATAATAATAATAATAATAATAATAATAATAATAATAATAAGATAAAACTAGAACGACGATAGTAATAATCATTTTTAATAATAATACAAAGATTTAATTGAATATAGCTTCTAATCCCTTCATCGAAACCATTCGATATCTAAATGAAAAGTTCTTAATTTTTTGCTACCTATCCAACGACATGCATATCTTATACCTTATCTCAACCACATATATAACTAATTCAAAATTCAACACGTCCTATCTAATGGCAATATCAAAAGTACAAGCATGCATAATCCTAAATACTCGAGCACTAGTCAGGGATACACTAATAATATATAAAAGTTAAGTTATGAGTGCTCACATATCAATATTGAGATTCAATATTGCAGGAAAGGTACGTAAACACAAAGGAGACGATAAACACTAGATTGACCACACGAGCATACCCTCGAACATTACCTATCACCTCCATAGCTATAACCCATAATTTTCTTAGCCCTAACCCACTCGAAAAACTTGTTTGAAATCATGCGAGCAGCACCTCGTCGTAGTATTTTATGTATAATGCTAATAATAATAATACTACTAATAATAATAAGATTAGTAAAAATATTAATCTTGATTAATAATAATAATAATATATAAATAATAATAATAATTATACAGAGGGAGTATGATAGATATATGAATATGTGTGTGTGTACCGAATGATTTCGTCGAACATTTAAAGACTTAGCCACTCTCACCAAGCCATGCGATCGCATGGTTGTTGTGGGGAGAGCCCATGCGATCGCATCATGCTCCATTCCAGCTGGTACCCATATTTAAATCTTGCCGACACTTGATTTATTTATTTAATATATATTTATTTAATTTATGTAATTACTTATATATTATATTATATTTACGCTCATGGTAAAAATGTAATTTTTACTCAAATGACTTGGACGTTGTCACTCGACTCATGTACCACTTTCGATTTTTCGAGCGCACTTACGTACGTTTAGAAAACTAGCCTTTTATGTTACGCGACATGTATACTTACTAATAATTTGACTTTATTCATCAAAAATTTATCTTATGATAAATGTAACTTATAAAATTGAGCGTTGTGGTCATTTGCTTCTATAAATCAGAGTCTCGTAGTTTATCAAAATGTATCATTTTAAATCATCTGTTAAAATATTATATTTTGTCACTTGTATAATATATATATATATATATATATATGTATATATATATATATGTATATATATATATATATGTATATATATATATATATGTATATATATATATGTATATATATGTATATATATATATATGTATATATATATATATGTATATATATATATATATATATATATATATCCTTATTGAAAATATATATTTGTTCATATTGAAATAGGTAATAATACAATATTTAGTTTTTCAAAACTAATTATATTTTTAAAGTTTATTTTGGAATCGTTTAGACAGTAGAAAAATATTATATCAATCACGTTTACATTTTTGAAATGCTTTATCTACTTGTAATTTATAATATAAACTTTATTTAAATTCTTCAAAAGTCATATATAAATTATCTTATAAAACGTCCTAATTAATAAAGTTCTTTTTAAACTGAAACATTTTTATACATTTAAATCAAATATGATAACTTTGTTTTTCTAAAACTAAATATATAAAATAATCATTTTATTAAAAGGTTAAAATAGAAGAAGTTTTTATATCATAAAAATGTTTTAGAAAAGTAAGATTAAATATACTTTTAATAGATTTCAAGTTTTTAACGTTTGTTGGTGCAACGTGATATAACGTCTAAAGGTTAGGTAAACGTATAAAATTATTTTAATGTAAAACGTTAATTTACTTAACTTGTCGATATCCGTCTTCTAAGTTATTTACATTTCACATTCCAACTTTAAAATGATAGTCATACTAGTTATCTTATTAACATCACGAGGAAAATGTTGTAAGGTATGAATTGAAAATAAAATAGGAATCTTTACTAACTTTTGTCTAGTTCTAGTTAGTTGACACTTTGTTCTTATATGTAAAATCACTTTACCATTTTCCGAATATGGTTAAAAGGGAAAGGTTTCCTAAATCAAAGTGGACCTCCTAACAGGGACTCGTAGCCATAATTCAATGTATCTAATAATTCAATCATTTAATGTTATCTTTTAATTCCGTCAATAATTATTTTAAATATATTTTAAAACAACAACGTTCATGTAAAGTATTATACGTCTAATACTTGTTAACATTTTCAAGTTATAATATATACCTATATACATATATAATCATATCCGTTCCTATAATGGTTTGTGAATCTTTGGAATTTGGTCGAGGTTAAATGAATGTATGAACACAGTTTAAAATTTTTGAGATTCAACTTACAAACTTTGCTTATCGTGTCGGGAATATATAAAGATTAAAGTTTAAATTTGGTCGGAAAGTTCCGGGTTGTCACAGTACCTACTCGTTAAAGAAATTTCGTCCCGAAATTTGATTGGGATGGTCATGGCTGACAATAAGTATGTTTTCATGACGCATATTAGCTGAAGATTAGGGTTTTATCATCATTGAGTAATATGAATAAAATCATTTGATTTTGTGAAGAGTACGAGTGAAGCTATCACCAAAAGAGTGAAATGAGTAGGTATAGATTCGTCATATCTTTTGACGTAGATAGGATTGATTTTCAAGTTCAAGAGATTTGGAGAAAATCTTCGTAATAGGATTTGATTCTTCAATAATTAAGGGAATTAGGATCTGCTTTAAATGGGATCATCTGTTTTGATTTCTCTGTCAGATATTTTACTATAAATCCACCTCCTTCATTTCCTTTTAACTCACACCTTCCATTATTTCTAACTCATATTTTAAAGCATTCATAAATATGCTTCATTCAGTTCTGCTTCTTGACATATTCCTAACCTTCATATCGGTCATTCTTCTTTTTATCAACCGCCGAAAGAATCTATTTACTTCTAATATACTCTTGGGTTTATAGTGTTTCTAGTTCTCCCGTGTCTTTATATTGCCATATGCATTGATATATATGGTTTTTAATTTTCTGGGTTGTTGTTAGGTTTTATATCTTCCCTTATATTTCGAAGTTCCTGCTTCTGTCTTCTATAATCATTGTCATCCCCAGTTAGTGCTCTCTTTTATTTGCTACGATTTATACCCCAATTTCTATTTTGGAGCTTTGTCCTTTAGTTTCTTCTTCTTGCGATTAAGTACCACTGGTTATGGTCTAGAATTTGTAGATATAAATTTCGGAATGAACATTGTTAATGTTCTAAGAAGAAAATTGTAATGGCACGATCTTGTTTTGTCAAATTGCCAGAATACCTCGAAAAAGGTCGAATCATCAAGAAAATATTTTCTTGAGGTTAAATAGAATATAAGAGTCGCGTACATAGCACATGATTGTAACATCCCGCATTTTTCCGTTAAATTATTTTAACGCCGTCTTTTTTTATTTATTTATTTAATATCCTCAGCATCTCGATTCGTATCCTCTTTTAGCTACATTCTTAAAATATTTTCGTTATTGGATTATAACGTCCCCCGTACTCTCGTGAAGTTAAATATTCGTTCGGTTAATTTCCGCACCCGACTACAAACTAGAGGGACTAGTTTTGCCAAAAAGACTAAGAGGTGACTAGCTTTTGACTAGTCAACCCCACCTCCCATCTTTTTCATTTTCATTTTTCCTTTTCTTTCACTACTTCCATAATTTCTCTCAATTCTCCATTTTGAAGATTCATCATCTAAATCAAATCGGTCAAGCTTCAATCCAAACAAATTACATATTTGGAATCCTTGCAACTTCCTCTTCGATTCCATACCAATTTCATCTCATTTGGGTAACTTTCTAAAATCACTAGATTTCTTTAAATTCGTGTTCTTGACTTATAAAGTAGTTAATTAGTGTCTATGGCTCATTGTGATGTCGTGTATGTAATTTGTATGCTCGATTTGTTGTTTTTGGTGTAACTAGTTCATTATGAAAATTGCTTGCTAAATCTTTGATTTTGGATGATTAAAAGTTGTTTAATTGTTAAAGTTCATGTATTAAATGTGTTACTAGCGTCATTAGCTTCAATTTGATGTGTAGGTTGATTAAGAAAACTTCAAAAACATGATTATTGATTTTGAGATGTTTGACTAGGGTTTGATAGTTCTTGACATGAATTTTTGGATGCTTGAATGCCATGAAATGTTAATTGTTAGTGTTTAGTAGTAATGTATGCTTCATTACCTTCAAAACGGCATATCACATGTGTGAATTGGATTCCCGAAACTTAAAATGCATTTGATGAACTTGAAACTTTGAAAATGGATTCTTAATGATCACTTGACGGAAAATCGGTTAGTGAAATTGATGTTTTTGTTTGATGAAACGTGTTTAGTTGTTTTCCTTGTCAAATTACCTTTCCAACGATATATAGTATGCATTTTGGATGTTTTCGGTTCATAAAATATGTTAATTTGAGTTTTGGTTCGTGACTTGGTCTATTTTTCTGCAAACAGCAAAAATTCCAGGTATGCGCGCCGTGCAACCTCAGCGCGCCGCGCAAAACAGAAATCCCAGATATTTGCCCCCTTTAGTTGAGTTCTGACCCGGATTTACACTAGGGTGCGCGCCGCGCAACCCATAGCGCGCCGCGCATATGCCCAGCTCATTTTTGTTTTTATTTTTCCTTTCACAAAATGTTTCCCGCTTAACCGTAACTCCGATTAACATGAAACTTGGCCATTCTGCTCATAAATGATTTCTCATCATGGGAAAATTGTCGGATACCCGACCCGACCCCGTTGACCTTGACTTTGACCAAGTTTGACTTTTAGTCAAACTTAACCAAACAATTATACGATCGTTCTAACATGCTTAATTACTTGTATCGTGCATGAAACTTGACTAATTGATTCACATGCTACATAATCGAGTCGTAACGAGCCATAGGACTAATTGAACATCTTTGACCGTTTGTGTTTACCGTTATTGATATAACCTATATGTTTAGGTCAAGACTAGCTTTGTCTTTGCACGCGTTTACTTGTTGAAGTACTTTATTAACTCTTGCACGCAAGGTGAGATCATAGTCCCACTTTTACTCTTTTTGAACTTATATTTGGGATGAGAAAATATAAACGATTCTTTTGAACTAAGTGAACACAAGAACGGGAAAACAAACATTCTACATACGAGTTTAGAACAAAAATCCTCAATTCGATTATCATTAGTTACACTTGACGGGTGTAAGCGAGAACTTATGTTATATGGCCATATGGGTTGACAACCCTCATCTTTGACGGTTCGCTACCGTCTACAGATGAAATATATTTTCGAGAATCAGTGTTTGTTCTAGCACTATGGATGGGGTATACAATGGATGGAATGTTAAGCTTTGATAATTGGGTGATCGTGAATATTAACTTTTAGAATGTATTACTATTATTTCAACTTTTCAAACCTTGTGGTTCGACTTACTTACTTTTACTCACTTACTTACTTAAACCTATGATTTCACCAACGTTTTCGTTGACAGATTTCTATGTTTTTCTCAGGGCTTGCACGATATGTGAAACATGCTTCCGCTTACTATTTGATACTTGCATTGGATGTCGAGTATACATGCATTTCATGGAGCGTCTTTTGACTTTACTTTAAACCGTGTCGTCTAGATTTCATTTGTACTTATAACCTTGTAACTTAACTTTTGGTTGAACAATTCTTGTAAACTTTGGAAACAATCTTTATTTTGAAATGAAGGCGACATATTTTGGTCAAACGTTGTCATAAAGACTTATGACCAGGTGATGGGACCCATGTAGATGACGCCGTCAGTTGACGATTTGTCGGGGTCGTTACAAGTGGTATCAGAGCCTTGGTTGTAGGGATTTAGAGTTCATTTGTGTCCACCCCGAGTCATAGGGTACATAGGTGAATCTAGACTACAACCGGCATATAGACTGAAGTAGGAATTACTTGACTATTTGTGCATTTATACTCGAACTCTTCTATCATATCTAACTCGTATTCGATCTTGATCTTACGTTGATAAATTTTGTTGACGCGCCACCTTGACTTTATAAAGTAATGTTAAATGCACATGTAAATCAGGGTAATATAATTTCCGGGATTATATTACGGTGATTCACATGGACGTTCCGACATTATGACGTAAAGAATTTAAGGCGAGTCAAGGAAAAATTTCCTCTCTATCCTTATTCCATACTCCGGTTAGTATTGTTGAAAATACTAACCAACGATATTCTTGTGTCATGAAGGAACAATGGCTCACCAAGGTCAACACAATACTCCTCTCTAAACCCTAGAACAAGCTCTTCAACGAATGATAACCACCGCCGTGGGTACGGTCGTGGCCGATCACTTTTCTAACAACAACAATCATGGAACCGGTAATTCAAACGAAGGTTGCTCCTACAAGAACTTCATGAAGTACAATCCTTCCACTTTCGATGGAACCGGAGGACCGGTTACTCTCACCCGATGGTTTGAACAAATGGAGACCGTTTTTAACACAAGCGGTTGTCGAGACCAAGATGAGGTCAAGTTTTCCACCCTCACTTTCACCGGCATTACTCTCTCGTGGTGGAACACGTATGTACAATTGGTGGGAAGCGATGAAGCCCACACACTCTCTTGGACCGAATTAAGAGAAAGAATGATCACCGAATACTTCCCGCGCGACGAGACTCGAAGGCTCGAGCAGGGTCTAAGGAATTTAAAAACGGTCGGGAACGACCTCGAAACTTATAATCAACGGTTTACCGAACTAGTCACAATGTGTCCAAATATCATGACTCCCGAATCCCTAAGAGTTGAACTTTACATGGATGGCCTCCCTAAGAGCATTCAACACAGGGTAATGACACCTCGACCCACTAACCTACAAGAGGCTTTAACAATGGCCCGCCATACTTTAGACACGGCGAATGAAATGGAAACGCCGGCACCAATGGTCGAGAACCAATCGAGCGGCAATAAAAGAACATGGGAAGCCTCTCAATCAAGCAACCACAACCACAACAACCTCTCCAAGAAGCCTTTCGCCTCCAACGACAAGAAAGGCTATACCGGAAAACTACCTTTTTGTAACGAATGCCGCAAGCATCACTTTGAAGGATGTGGCAGGTTCCGCCACCGGCGCCAAGGAAGTGGTCACATCGCCAAACATTGTGGAAGTGCCACCCCCATCACTCAAAAGGGACCCAACCCACGAAAGTTGGTCACTTGCTACGCATGTGGCCAAACGGGTCATTTTAGGAATGAATGCCCAAATAAGAAAATCAACCCCAACGCACGCCGTTGAACTTTCAACATCAACGCCTAGGATGCCCGAGACGACGATGGACTAGTCACGGGTACGTTTCTTCACAACAAACCGTATGTTTCATACTTATTCGATTCAATTACCGCTAGACGTTTTACAACCAAGACTTTGACTTGTACTCATTACATTCCACCTTTTTCCCTTAGATACTACTTAGGCAATTTAAGCGACCAACGGAAAGATATTGTGTGTCTATAAATTCTATCGGAGGATATACGTTAAGAATATTGACTTGACACCTATAGAACTAGGGAGCTCAGAACCTATTCGTTAAGGAGAAATTGTTTCCCTACAACTAGGTATAGATTATTGTGAACTAAATAATTTTCGGTTGAAAACCGATACCCTCTTCCTCGTATCCATGACCACCTGATTACTTGCATGAATCCCGTGTGCATTCCAAAACGACCTCCGTTCCGGTTATCATCAATTGGGGGTTAAGGGAGACGATGTCTCCTAAGCCATTTCCGAACTCGCAACGTTAGTTGTAAATCTCTCTTAGTACCGTTTGATTTATTTAGGACTCCGTCCGTATTCATGAACCTCCTAAACCACGTATGCAACTTATCTAGACAAATCTGTTATCGTATTTATAGATGACATCTTAACTTATTTAAGTAAAGAAGGAAAACGAACAACATCACCATCTTACGCTCGAACTTTTGAGAAAAGAGCAACTTTATACCAAATTCTCCGAGTGAGAATTTCTGTTGAACGAAGTCCAATTTTCTAGACCATGATGTTAATGGTCAAGGCATTACAATCAATCTCGAAATCAAGCCACATGTAATCAGGAAACTCTCCCAACTCAGACTTGTATTCGTAAAATCTTAGATCTCGTCTATTTTTACCGAAGATTCATTTCCGACTTTTCTCGTGTTACACGACTTTTAAACTCGTTAACTCACTAAGGAAAACTTTAAACCTCTCCGTGTTCGAACCTTGAGCGTGATTCTTCACACCAACAATTCTAGTTAAAATCGTATAGCAACAGATGGAACTCAAACATGGAAATATTTCTACTTGAACGCCGAAAGGCATACTCTCTTGTCTCAAAAATCAACATAACTAAAATTCGTTATTTTGCACGAAGAATTCGAATACTAAATTGTGGATCCGATCAATTTTCTCGTCATCCCGTACCAAACTACCTACCTCTGTTATTTCACCGTCACCGTCTAATATTACTGGAATTTAAGATAACACACAATCGAACGATACTTCACTCTTCTTTGACTTAACGCCCTTGTGTTTATGATAATTGGTCAACTATTATTCAACCCCGAACTATACAACTACGTGTACTACCTCGTTTCTCTTTCAGACTTCAACTTTTGACAACTAGAGGCACGTTATGGCAACCCCGAGATGTAAGCTCATCCTATTCTAAGTCCTCATTTCACTCCTATCTTTATCGCTCGCATTTCCGTTTAAGGAAACTCCTTGTAACATTTCTCCATGGATAGAGAAACTCTTCATATTACAATAGTATTCGCCACGAGGGTGAATAGTTCTAACGAACATTTTCGAACCCTAACTAACTTGTTCAAACGTATATTAAGAGATTCTATTCCAACACGGTGCATCTTTGTCAATTATCACGTATCGAAATACTCGTTTCACTTCTAGTTTTGCAAGAAACCTTGGAGACCCGCTTAGACATGAGTACCGCGTACCACCCACAAACCGACGAACCGAGCAAACGAACGATTTACGTCTTGGAAAGACATGTCACAAACTCGTATTGTCACCTTTAGTAGATCACTCTTACAATAGTAGATACCACTCGTGTGTTCACACGCACTTTCCGAAACCCTATATGACCGCTAATGTCATACCCCTGTTCATTTAACCAAAGCATCAACCACCGAAATCTGAACTCCATCAAGAAACAACAATTGAGATCGTTCAAGTCCGAGAAGGGCTCGAGACAACCCATTGTCGCCAGAAGAGTTATACCAAACTTATATGAAAACCTCACCAAACCCAGTGTGTAACCGCGTAATATTGAGAAACCGCACCTTGAAAGGGTGTAATCCATTTTGGGAAATCGAGAAAGGCTATATCCGCAATATTGAACCTTTTGAAACCTTGGGGCGTATTGGAACCGCTTCCTACCGTTTAGAACTTCCGACTCAATTAAGTTTCCGTTTACCCTACATTTCGTGTAACAAACTTAGAAACGTGTCCTGCGGAACAGGAACGTGCAATCCTGCTAGATACATCAACTATCGATGACAAACTACTCTTCATAGGAAAACCAGTTGAAACCAGGGATCGTAAAAACCAAACCTTAATACAACGTGAAACCCTAACTATCCAAATTCATGAGAACACTCAAGGACGTACCTTCACTTATTCATAGCATTGACATCTCCGGTCTCGAGTGAGAGGCATCGATTATTACTTCCAACTAAATTTCGGGACGAAATTTCTTTTGAGGTGTGGATAATGTAACATCCCGCATTTTTTCGTTAAATTATTTTAACACCGTCTTTTTTTTTATTTATTTAATATCCTCAGCATCTCGATTCGTATCCTCTTTTAGCTACATTCTTAAAATATTTTCGTTATTGGATTATAACGTCCCCCGTACTCCCGTGAAGTTAAATATTCGTTCGGTTAATTTCCGCACCCGACTACAAACTAGAGGGACTAGTTTTGCCAAAAAGACAAAGAGGTGACTAGCTTTTGACTAGTCAACCCCACCTCCCATCTTTTTCATTTTCATTTTTCCTTTTCTTTCACTACTTCCATAATTTCTCTCAATTCTCCATTTTGAAGATTCATCATCTAAATCAAATCGGTCAAGCTTCAATCCAAACAAATTACATATTTGGAATCCTTGCAACTTCCTCTTCGATTCCATACCAATTTCATCTCATTTGAGTAACTTTCTAAAATCACTAGATTTCTTTAAATTCGTGTTCTTGACTTATAAAGTAGTTAATTAGTGTCTATGGCTCATTGTGATGTCGTGTATGTAATTTGTATGCTCGATTTGTTGTTTTTGGTGTAACTAGTTCATTATGAAAATTGCTTGCTAAATCTTTGATTTTGGATGATTAAAAGTTGTTTAATTGTTAAAGTTCATGTATTAAATGTGTTACTAGCGTCATTAGCTTCAATTTGATGTGTAGGTTGATTAAGAAAACTTCAAAAACATGATTATTGATTTTGAGATGTTTGACTAGGGTTTGATAGTTCTTGACATGAATTTTTGGATGCTTGAATGCCATGAAATGTTAATTGTTAGTGTTTAGTAGTAATGTATGCTTCATTACCTTCAAAACGGCATATCACATGTGTGAATTGGATTCCCGAAACTTAAAATGCATTTGATGAACTTGAAACTTTGAAAATGGATTCTTATGATCACTTGACGGAAAATCGGTTATTGAAATTGATATTTTTGTTTGATGAAACGTGTTTAGTTGTTTTCCTTGTCAAATTACCTTTCCAACGATATATAGTATGCATTTTGGATGTTTTCGGTTCATAAAATATGTTAATTTGAGTTTTGGTTCGTGACTTGGTCTATTTTTCTGCAAACAGCAAAAATTCCAGGTATGCGCGCCGTGCAACCTCAGCGCGCCGCGCAAAACAGAAATCCCAGATATTTGCCCCCTTTAGTTGAGTTCTGACCCAGATTTACACTAGGGTGCGCGCCGCGCAACCCATAGCGCGCCGCGCATATGCCCAGCTCATTTTTGTTTTTATTTTTCCTTTCACAAAATGTTTCCCGCTTAACCGTAACTCCGATTAACATGAAACTTGGCCATTCTGCTCATAAATGATTTCTCATCATGGGAAAATTGTCGGATACCCGACCCGACCCCGTTGACCTTGACTTTGACCAAGTTTGACTTTTAGTCAAACTTAACCAAACAATTATACGATCGTTCTAACATGCTTAATTACTTGTATCGTGCATGAAACTTGACTAATTGATTCACATGCTACATAATCGAGTCGTAACGAGCCATAGGACTAATTGAACATCTTTGACCGTTTGTGTTTACCGTTATTGATATAACCTATATGTTTAGGTCAAGACTAGCTTTGTCTTTGCACGCGTTTACTTGTTGAAGTACTTTATTAACTCTTGCACGCAAGGTGAGATCATAGTCCCACTTTTACTCTTTTTGAACTTATATTTGGGATGAGAAAACATAAACGATTCTTTTGAACTAAGTGAACACAAGAACGGGAAAACAAACATTCTACATACGAGTTTAGAACAAAAATCCTCAATTCGATTATCATTAGTTACACTTGACGGGTGTAAGCGAGAACTTATGTTATATGGCCATATGGGTTGACAACCCTCATCTTTGACGGTTCGCTACCGTCTACAGATGAAATATATTTTCGAGAATAAGTGTTTGTTCTAGCACAATGGATGGGGTATACAATGGATGGAATGTTAAGCTTTGATAATTGGGTGCTCGTGAATATTAACTTTTAGAATGTATTACTATTATTTCAACTTTTCAAACCTTGTGGTTCGACTTACTTACTTTTACTCACTTACTTACTTAAACCTATGATTTCACCAACGTTTTCGTTGACAGATTTCTATGTTTTTCTCAGGGCTTGCACGATATGTGAAACATGCTTCCGCTTACTATTTGATACTTGCATTGGATGTCGAGTATACATGCATTTCATGGAGCGTCTTTTGACTTTACTTTAAACCGTGTCGTCTAGATTTCATTTGTACTTATAACCTTGTAACTTAACTTTTGGTTGAACAATTCTTGTAAACTTTGGAAACAATCTTTATTTTGAAATGAAGGCGACATATTTTGGTCAAACGTTGTCATAAAGACTTATGACCAGGTGATGGGACCCATGTAGACGACGCCGTCACTTGACGATTTGTCGGGGTCGTTACAATGATGAAGTTATGATCTGTGAATCATCACATCCATTTAGAAACTCAGCATGAATTACTGTAATATAATCACGTTGATCAAGTATCATTATATTATACTAATTCATGCTTCAGCTCCTAACACTACTTCAAAAGTATTCCTATTTTAAACTCGAATGTTTCAGAATTTTAGAAACAAAAATAGTTTCTTTTATGATGTAATACAGATAATGCGAAGAGGTAAATGTTTCAGATAAGAATAATTATAGAAATATCTTCAGAAATATGGAGGATATTTATAATGAAAGATACGATGATATCTTAGAATTTCTAATATCAGAGGATGATGAAGAATATTGTCCGCAGGAGTTTATGATCAGGAGCAAGATATTTGTTAATGACTTCAGCAGATACTGAATCATTTGGATTCTTTGAATGTAGGTTTCGTCCTTGTGATTTGTTCACAGCCTCTTTCATATTTTGCTCAATCCGTTTTCCAGTTCCAAAACTTCTCTTTTTCTGAGCTTTGCCAATACACTATTTTTATCATCAAACTTTTTACTGTTAAGATCATTTACAGTTGTTGCTGCTTCGTCAGCATTTCAAGTAGTTCGTAGTTCAAGGTGTTTTTCAGAAACTTCACATTCAAAGTATGTAAGTCCAGGAAATAGACGTTGTACGTACACATATAACTGTTGGCATAGACTTGCTGCGAGATTTCAAAATACTGATTGCTAATTCCCGATGATTCGTATGGCAATTCTCGTTACAAGATGCGAATGAGTAAATGATGGAGTTTCGATAAATATAATGATTCTTCGGAAGGTCAAAGATCAGTGAAGTTGTGAATAAGTTTATTGCTAATGTGGTGGAATATGAAAGGTTCTTCGGTAACAAAAGGGTAATCATATATATCAAGATTATGATAATGCTACTCCGAATGAAAAATCGAAGTTGTCTTGCTGGAGCTGTGATAGAATTTGCTACTTTGAAAAGGAATTGCAAAGTTATTTTTGCTAATAAATGCCAAAGGATCTGACACAGATATGTGTTGAATTATGTCTTTGGTTTCGAGAGCTTTTTAAGTACATAGTTGTGGGTAATATGTGGTTGGATCATTATCTCGATTGCTCATTATTTGAAGTGTCTTCAGAAATTTTCGAAGGGTTTGAACACAGATTGTAATCGTTAGTATACATTTGATGTTCTAACACAGTTTTGAAGTCAAAGTATAGCTTTGAAAGATGTAGGAATCTAAAAGTGATGGTACCGGTTATATCTCGAATTGAATTTTGAGATTTCAAAATCAGAATATGTAATTGGGTTTGAATGAGTATGGTTGTTTTGATTTCTATGATAGAATGTATATTATTGTGAAAGTAGGAAGTATAGTTGATAATTTGCTTAATCAGATTCGAAGAATGTAACATATTAATTGTGAATATATATATATATATATATATATATATATATATATATATATATATATATATATATATATATATATATATATATATATATATATATATATCTCGGGTATTACCTACCCGTTAAAAAAATTTCACAATTAATATTTTGTATAAAAGAATTTTATTACAGTCTTTATGAAAATATATATGTATATATTTTCTTCAGATGTAACATAGATTTTAATGAGTTAATACTGAATTAAACTCATTCGATTTACGGTTGGAATTAGAATTGAATAATCCCTTGAAGGCATTTAGAGATTACATAAGTATTTCTTCAATAATATTGAAATTATGAATCAATACTTCGTTATTTGTTGAGGCGTGATGTTGGTTTTCGTTAAATTCCTGTGAACTTCGCAAAGTACGAATGATGTTATCTGAAAAGTTACGGGTACATCGATGATGAAAGTGTAAAATCAAATATATACTTGATTTATTATGAATTGGAACATGTTGAATTGAGACCGAGATTGTAGTTAACGATGGTTAAGTTGGGGGCGAAGGACGTACATTATAGCATATTTGTAATATGAATTAACCGAGTAGTTAAGATTGACACACAATAGCTTAGCACGGAAAGAATTATTTTTATTTCAAAATATATATATATAAAATATACATATAATTTCTCTAGAGGGAATGAGTTTATTCTTCATAACTCGTTGATACAATATACGCGTTATTGATTCGTAATGATGTCCATAGTGATTCTTGAACTAACGGAGTTTGTGATGTTATAGGTGTTGTTGATTCTGATGCTGACTGCACTGACGATGCTGGTGACGCTGACGGTACTGTTGATGCTGTTGGTAAAACAAGTTTAGCTTGTTAATCACACACCATTTATGTCAGGGTTTCTACTCTTCCTTCTATCATTCTGGTTCGCTTAATTGATTTATGGTTAGAGCTAGATTATATAATCTCTAAGACTTTAGAGATTACATAATCACCGCCGAATGTTTCTCCAATGAAGTTATGAATTAATACTTCGTTAGTTATGGTTGTTGGTACTCCTTGGTATCTATGATGCGTATGACGTTGATACTCGTGGGACAGATTGTGAAGTCGGAAGAATTTGTCATTCATTCGGAAGCATAAATATGATTCGAGAATAATCGAAGGTGTGTCCTTTGTATGGTTGTTATCGACGTTCTCGAAGTTTTCGGATATCCAACAAGAAAAATAAAAATGAAGTCATGTACATGGTACATGGTGGTGATTAGGTTGATCGAGTCCAATCACCATCACGTGTCATTAGAACTTTGGTATGACTTACCATAATATAACCACGTTGATCGAGTGTCGTTATATTATGCTAACTCATACCTCCATTCTCACATCACTCCATAAAATCAAGTTCTTGTAATCGTGAAGATTTAAAATGAACAAAGTAGCGACATCAGTAACATTACTCGTATTGAATCGAAAGAATTAGTGAAACTCTGAAGATGCGTTTCCCGAGGGAAGTGTATAAATGATTGTTCACGTCAATGCGGTTCAAGTCAAACAATAACGTCTTTAGGCACGAAAAGAGTAATGAATTATGATAACGAGTAGTACGTGTAACATCCCGCCTTTTTCCATTTACTTTTCCGTTATACTAATATAAAGTCCGTTATATGTTTATAACATCTCCCGTTGATACGCGTTTTAAATTATCTCGTTTAGGTAATTCCCGCACCCGAACGAAAGTTGAGGGACTAAACTTGACAAGGGATTAAACCCTTGACTAGGTCAAAGGGTCAAACCCCTTTCACCCATTCATTTCCACCTCCATCTCTCTCTTTCTCTCTAGCAAGAACACACACTCAAAACCAAATTCATTCAATCATCATCTAAATTCGATCTAGGAGGCTTACAACAAAATAAATTACGTATTCGTGATCCTCTCTTCATCCTCTTCGTTTTGGTACCAACTTCATCTCATTTGGGTAACTTTCTAAAATCACTAGATTTTGTGTTCTTGATGTTTTTAACTTATAAAAGTGTTAATTAGTGTCTATGGCTCAAGTCTAACATGAATATATGATTTATATGCTCGATCTCGTTGTTTTAGTGTAACTAGCATGAACTTGAATTTTGGTGTGTTATTCTTGAATTTTGGATGATCATATGTTGTTAGATGTTAAAAGTTGATGTTTTAATTGTGTTACTAGCATCACTAGCTTCAATTTGATGTGTAGGTTGCTTTAGAAAAGTTCATGAACTCGATTTATGATTTTGGTGAAATTGGGTTAGGGTTTGATGAACTTGAAATGGACTTTTGATGCATTGAATGCCATGGATTATGGTTGGTAAGTGTTTAGTTAGAATGTATGCTTGATTACCTTCGAAACGGCATATCATTCATGTAAATTGGTTGCCCGAATCATTGAATTGCATTTATGAACTTGTATGCGATTAATGTTGAGCATTAGATGCGGTTTTGGTTGTTATAATAGGTAGATTGATTGATGAAATGTGTTTAGTTGTGTTCTTTGTCAAATTACCTTTCCAACGATATAAGGTGCGAGTTCTAAATGTTAGCGGTTTGTAATTTATGCTTGAAAGAGTTTTGATTTGGGACTTGAACAATTGAGACTGACCAGGTACCAGCGCACGGCCAATGCCGCGGCGCGGCCAGACTATGTCGCGGCGCGACATAAGCCGTGGTCAGGTTCTGACCACCATGTCCAAATTACGAAAAATGTTTGGCATACTATGGACCTCCGATTCACATGAAACTTGTTCTAACATACTCATATATGATTAAAAACCTCAGAAAAATAGTTCGGGACACGACCCGAACGTGTTGACTTTTTCGTTGACTTTGACCGACCAAAGTTTGACTTTTTGTCAAACTTAACCAAATGATTTTGCAACCTTCCTAACTTGTTTATATACTTGTATCTTGCATGAAACATGACAACTTGATTCACATGCTACATTATTGAGTCGTAACGAGCCATAGGACTAATTGAACATCTTTGACCTATCGTGTTTACCGTTATTGATACAACCTATTGTTTAGGTCAAGACTAGCATTGTTCTTTGCACACGTTTACTTGTCGAAGTACTTTACTACTCGTGCACTCAAGGTGAGATCATAGTCCCACTTTTACTCTTTTTGAACTTACATTTGGGATGAGAAAACATAAACATTTCTTTACTAAGTGAACACAAGTACAGGAAAACAAACATTCTACATACGAGTTTAGAACCAAATCCTCAATTCGATTATCATTAGTTACACTTGCCGGGTGTAAGCGAGAACTTATGTTGTATGGATCCATATGGGTTTGACAAACCCTCATTCAAACGGTTCGCTACCGTTTACGAATGAAATATATTTTCGAGAAACAGTGTATGTTCTAGCACTAAGTGATGGGGTTCAATGGAAGGAAATGTTAAGCATTGATAATTGGGTGCTCGTGAAACAAACTTTTGGAATGTATTACTATTATTTCATTGATACAAATCTTGTGGTTCACTTGTACTTACTTACTTAAACCTATGATTTCACCAACGTTTTCGTTGACAGATTTCTATGTTTTTCTCAGGTCCTTGAACGATACATGATACATGCTTCCGCTCATTATTTTGATACTTGCATTGGATGTCGAGTATATATGCATACATGGAGCGTCTTTTGAATACTTTTAAATTGTGTCGCATAAGTTTCATTTGTACTTAAAACTTCGTATCGTAACTTGTGGTGGAACTATTCTTGTAAACTTGAACAACCTTTACATTTGAAATGAATGCGACATATCTTTTGGTCAAACGTTGTTTTAAAGACTTATGACCACGTAACGGGACCTAAGTAGACGGCGCCGTCAATGATGATTTGGTCGGGTCGCTACAGATGGTATCAGAGCGTTGGTTGTAGGGATTTAGAGTTCATTAGTGTCAACCCCGAGTCATAGGGTACATTGATGAGTCTAGACTACAACCGGCATATAGACTTGAAGTAGGAATTACTTGACTACTTGTGCATTTATACTCGAACGCTTCTACTCATATCTACTCTTAGTTCATCTTAATCTCACGTTGTTTAATTTGATTGACACGCCACCTTGACTTTATAGAATAATGTCGAATGCACATATGAATAAGGGTAATATAATTTCCGGGATTATATTACGGTGACTCATATGAACGTTCCGACATTATGACATAAAGAATTTAAGGCGAGTCGAGGAAAAACTTCTCTTTATCTTTATTCTATATCACGGTTAGTATTATTGAGAATACTAATCAATGATATTCTTGTGTCTTGAAGGAACAATGGCTCCTCGTCGTGTACGCCGCAATGAAACTCCCGAACAAGCTCTCGAACGGATGATAGCCACCGCCGTAGATGCGGCCATGGCCGGTCACTCATCCAACAACAATAATAATAACAACCACAACAACAACAACAACAACAACAACAATGGAGCCGGAAACTCAAACGAGGGATGCTCCTATAAAGCTTTCATGGGGTGCAAACCTCACACTTTTGATGGAACCGGGGGACCGGTCGTGCTCACCCGATGGTTTGAGCAAACGGAAGCCGTATTTAGCATAAGCGGTTGTCGGGACCAAGACAAGGTCAAATACTCCACTCACACTTTCTCCGGAATTGCTCTAACATGGTGGAACACCTATGTTCAATCGGTGGGTACCGATGAAGCTCATGCCCTCTCTTGGGCCGATCTAAAGGAAAAGATGATTGTTGAATATTTTCCGCGCGAAGAAACCCGAAAGCTTGAGGAAGAACTAAGAGCTTTGAAAGCGGTCGGAAACGATCTTAAAGCTTATAATCAACGCTTCGCCGAACTATCCTTGATGTGTCCTAATCTTGTTAACCCCGAATCTCAAAGGATTGAGCTCTACATGCTCGGTCTCCCAAAAAGCATCAAACAAGGGGTGATGTCATCCAAACCCACTACTCATCAAGCCGCTATGAACATGGCTCGCCAACTAATTGAAACGGTTGACGAAATCGTAGTTCCGGCACCTAAGGCCGAGGATAAATCGGGCGGCAACAAAAGAAAATGGGAAGCTCCCCAATCAAGCAACAACAACTTTGCCAAGAAACCTTTCACTTCCGACGGCAAGAAGGGTTATGCCGGGAATCTACCTCTTTGCAACAAATGCAACAAACATCACTTTGGTGAATGTGGCAAGTTAATTTGCCACCGGTGCCAAGGAGTTGGTCATAAGGCCAACGATTGTAAAAGTGCCACTCCCGTTGCTCGAAAGTGGCCCAATGCACCAAAGACGGACACTTGTTACAAATGTGGTCAAACGGGTCATTATAGAAATGCATGCCCGAAAAGGAAAGATAACCTCAATACGCGCGGCCGAGCTTTCAACATCAACACCGAGGAAGCCCGGGATGACACTGAACTAGTCACGGGTACGTTTCTTCTCAACAATTCTTATGTCTCTTGCTTATTCGATTCAGGTGCCGATAAATGCTTTGTATCCAAGACTTTGACTCATTCTTTTAACACTCCACCTCTTCCATTAGATACCACTTATACCATTGAAGTGGCTAACGGGAAACTATTAAGTGCCGACACATATTACCGGGGGTGTACGATAAACATTTTGGGTAAGAAATTTGAAATTGATTTGATACCCATGGAACTAGGAAGCTTTGATGTAATAATCGGTATGAATTGGTTAGTCAAAACGAAATCTCACATTCTTTGTGATCTTAACGCAATCCGAATTCCTATCGAGAATGGTGAACCTTTGATTGTTTATGGCGATAAGAGTTGCACCAGACTCAACCTCGTTTCGTGCCTTAAAGTTAGAAAACTACTCCGTAAGGGTTGTTTTGCGATCCTTGCTCACGTTAAGAAAGTCGAGTCCGATGAGAAGCACATCGATGATGTGCCAATTGTTAGTGACTATTCCGATGTATTTCCCGAAGAATTGCCGGGTCTTCCGCCTCATCGACCGGTTGAATTCCAAATCGATCTTATTCCGGGAGCCGCACCCGTAGCACGTGCACCATATAGACTCGCTCCATCTGAAATGCAAGAATTGCAAAGTCAAATCCAAGAACTACTTGATCGAGGTTTTATCCAACCTAGCCATTCACCTTGGGGCGCTCCGATTTTGTTTGTTAAAAAGAAAGACGGATCCCTACGAATGTGCATTGATTATCGTGAACTAAATAAATTGACGGTTAAGAACCGATATCCTCTTCCTCGCATCGATGACCTCTTTGATCAACTACAAGGGTCTTGTGTATATTCGAAAATCGATCTCCGCTCGGGTTATCATCAATTGAGGGTTAAGGGGGAAGATGTCTCCAAAACCGCTTTCCGAACTCGTTATGGTAGTTATGAATTCCTTGTCATGCCATTTGGTCTCACTAACGCACCGGCGGTGTTCATGGATCTTATGAACCGCGTGTGCAAACCGTATCTCGATAAATTCGTTATTGTGTTCATCGATGACATATTGATTTATTCTAAAAATGAAGAAGAGCACGAACAACATCTCCGACTTGTGCTTGAACTTTTAAGACAAGAACAACTCTATGCCAAATTCTCCAAGTGTGAATTTTGGTTAAAGGAAGTTCAATTTCTTGGTCATGTTGTAAGTGACCAAGGTATTAAAGTCGATCCAACGAAAATCGAAGCCATTAGCAAATGGGAGACTCCTACTACTCCTACTCACATTCGTCAATTTTTGGGTCTCGCCGGGTACTATCGTAGATTCATCGAAAATTTCTCTTTGGTTGCACGTCCTCTGACCGCATTGACTCACAAGGGAAAGAAATTCATTTGGGCGACCGAACATGAATCCGCATTCCAAATCTTGAAAACGAAGCTAACCACCGCTCCTATCTTGTCACTTCCTGAAGGCAATGATGACTTTGTTGTATATTGCGATGCCTCGAAACATGGTTTTGGGTGTGTATTGATGCAACGAACAAAATTCATTGCTTATGCTTCTCGACAACTCAAAATTCATGAACGAAACTATACGACACATGATCTCGAACTCGGAGCCGTTGTCTTTGCACTTAAAATGTGGAGACACTATCTTTATGGAACCAAGAGTACTATCTTCACCGATCACAAAAGCCTTCAACACATTTTCGATCAAAAGCAACTAAACATGAGACAACGAAGGTGGATTGAAACCTTAAACGATTACGATTGCGAGCTTCGTTACCATCCCGGGAAGGCAAATGTAGTAGCCGATGCCTTAAGTCGAAAAGAAAGAGCGGTGCCTCTCCGTGTCCGAGCTTTAAACATCACCATTCACACCAACCTTAATAGCCAAATTCGGGTAGCCCAAGATGAGGCTCTCAAGGATGAAAACATCTCTCTCGAACACTTGAACGTCCTCACCTCTCGATTCGAAGTTAAAGAAACCGGACTCCGATATTTCGCCGGAAGAATTTGGGTGCCTAGTTATGGGGATCTACGAAGCCTTATTTTAGATGAAGCCCATAAGTCACGATACTCGATTCACCCCGGTGCCAATAAGATGTACCACGACCTTAAACAACTATATTGGTGGCCGAACATCAAAAGGGACGTAGCTACTTATGTTTCCAAGTGTTTGACATGTTCCAAAGTCAAAGCCGAACACCAAAGACCGTCCGGACTACTTCGACAACCCGAGATCCCGCAATGGAAGTGGGAAAGGATAACGATGGATTTTATCACCAAGCTACCAAAAACGACGGGCGGTTATGATACCATTTGGGTTATTGTTGACCGTCTCACCAAATCCGCACACTTCCTTGCCATGAAAGAAACGGACAAAATGGAGAAACTTGCACAACTTTACATTAAGGAGATCGTAGCCCGACACGGTGTACCATTATCGATTATCTCCGACCGAGATGGCCGTTTCGTTTCTAGATTTTGGCGTACATTGCAAGAAGCGTTGGGAACGCGTTTAGACATGAGCACCGCATATCATCCTCAAACCGATGGACAAAGCGAACGTACAATTCAAACCTTAGAGGACATGTTACGAGCTTGCGTGGTTGATTTCGGAAAAGCTTGGGACAAGCACTTACCTCTCGCCGAGTTCTCTTACAACAATAGTTATCACGCGAGTATTAAAGCCGCACCTTTTGAAGCGCTATATGGCCGCAAATGTCGTTCACCTCTTTGTTGGGCCGAGGTAGGCGACGTGCAAATCACCGGACCCGAACTCATTCACGAAACCACCGAGAAAATCGTTCAAATCCGAGATAGGCTTAGGACGGCCCGAAGTCGTCAAAAGAGCTATACCGACAAACGACGCAACGATCTTGAATTTCAAATCGGTGACCGAGTAATGTTAAAAGTCGCACCTTGGAAGGGTGTAATCCGTTTTGGGAAACGCGGGAAGCTAAATCCGCGGTATATTGGTCCTTTCGAAATCTTGGAGCGTATTGGAACCGTTGCTTATCGTTTAGATCTTCCGCCTCAATTGAACTCCGTTCATCCTACCTTCCATGTATCTAACTTGAAAAAGTGTCTTGCCGAACCCGATATCGTCATCCCTCTCGAAGAACTTACTATTGATGACAAACTTCATTTTGTGGAGGAACCGGTTGAAATTGTGGACACCTCCGTCAAGACATTGAAACAAAGCCGAATCCCGATTGTTAAAGTCCGTTGGAACGCCAAAAGGGGACCCGAGTTTACTTGGGAAAGACAAGATCAAATGCGAAGGAAGTATCCTCATCTATTTGTGAATTCAGAAACGCAAGATCTCGAGGAAGAAACAACGACTACTACGCCTACTTAAATTTCGGGACGAAATTTCTTTTAAGGAGTAGGTAATGTAACATCCCGCCTTTTTCCATTTACTTTTCCGTTATACTAATATAAAGTCCGTTATATGTTTATAACATCTCCCGTTGATACGCGTTTTAAATTATCTCGTTTAGGTAATTCCCGCACCCGAACGAAAGTTGAGGGACTAAACTTGACAAGGGATCAAACCCTTGACTAGGTCAAAGGGTCAAACCCCTTTCACCCATTCATTTCCACCTCCATCTCTCTCTTTCTCTCTAGCAAGAACACACACTCAAAACCAAATTCATTCAATCATCATCTAAATTCGATCTAGGAGGCTTACAACAAAATAAATTACATATTCGTGATCCTCTCTTCATCCTCTTCGTTTTGGTACCAACTTCATCTCATTTGGGTAACTTTCTAAAATCACTAGATTTTGTGTTCTTGATGTTTTTAACTTATAAAAGTGTTAATTAGTGTCTATGGCTCAAGTCTAACATGAATATATGATTTATATGCTCGATCTCGTTGTTTTAGTGTAACTAGCATGAACTTGAATTTTGGTGTGTTATTCTTGAATTTTGGATGATCATATGTTGTTAGATGTTAAAAGTTGATGTTTTAATTGTGTTACTAGCATCACTAGCTTCAATTTGATGTGTAGGTTGCTTTAGAAAAGTTCATGAACTCGATTTATGATTTTGGTGAAATTGGGTTAGGGTTTGATGAACTTGAAATGGACTTTTGATGCATTGAATGCCATGGATTATGGTTGGTAAGTGTTTAGTTAGAATGTATGCTTGATTACCTTCGAAACGGCATATCATTCATGTAAATTGGTTGCCCGAATCATTGAATTGCATTTATGAACTTGTATGCGATTAATGTTGAGCATTAGATGCGGTTTTGGTTGTTATAATAGGTAGATTGATTGATGAAATGTGTTTAGTTGTGTTCTTTGTCAAATTACCTTTCCAACGATATAAGGTGCGAGTTCTAAATGTTAGCGGTTTGTAATTTATGCTTGAAAGAGTTTTGATTTGGGACTTGAACAATTGAGACTGACCAGGTACCAGCGCACGGCCAATGCCGCGGCGCGGCCAGACTATGTCGCGGCGCGACATAAGCCGTGGTCAGGTTCTGACCACCATGTCCAAATTACGAAAAATGTTTGGCATACTATGGACCTCCGATTCACATGAAACTTGTTCTAACATACTCATATATGATTAAAAACCTCAGAAAAATAGTTCGGGACACGACCCGAACGTGTTGACTTTTTCGTTGACTTTGACCGACCAAAGTTTGACTTTTTGTCAAACTTAACCAAATGATTTTGCAACCTTCCTAACTTGTTTATATACTTGTATCTTGCATGAAACATGACAACTTGATTCACATGCTACATTATTGAGTCGTAACGAGCCATAGGACTAATTGAACATCTTTGACCTATCGTGTTTACCGTTATTGATACAACCTATTGTTTAGGTCAAGACTAGCATTGTTCTTTGCACACGTTTACTTGTCGAAGTACTTTACTACTCGTGCACTCAAGGTGAGATCATAGTCCCACTTTTACTCTTTTTGAACTTACATTTGGGATGAGAAAACATAAACATTTCTTTACTAAGTGAACACAAGTACAGGAAAACAAACATTCTACATACGAGTTTAGAACCAAATCCTCAATTCGATTATCATTAGTTACACTTGCCGGGTGTAAGCGAGAACTTATGTTGTATGGATCCATATGGGTTTGACAAACCCTCATTCAAACGGTTCGCTACCGTTTACGAATGAAATATATTTTC
The DNA here is from genome assembly GCF_046630445.1 of Rutidosis leptorrhynchoides. Classification (NCBI taxonomy): domain Eukaryota; kingdom Viridiplantae; phylum Streptophyta; class Magnoliopsida; order Asterales; family Asteraceae; genus Rutidosis; species Rutidosis leptorrhynchoides. The sequence goes on from NC_092336.1 coordinate 350,144,659, forward strand.
GAGAAACAGTGTATGTTCTAGCACTAAGTGATGGGGTTCAATGGAAGGAAATGTTAAGCATTGATAATTGGGTGCTCGTGAAACAAACTTTTGGAATGTATTACTATTATTTCATTGATACAAATCTTGTGGTTCACTTGTACTTACTTACTTAAACCTATGATTTCACCAACGTTTTCGTTGACAGATTTCTATGTTTTTCTCAGGTCCTTGAACGATACATGATACATGCTTCCGCTCATTATTTTGATACTTGCATTGGATGTCGAGTATATATGCATACATGGAGCGTCTTTTGAATACTTTTAAATTGTGTCGCATAAGTTTCATTTGTACTTAAAACTTCGTATCGTAACTTGTGGTGGAACTATTCTTGTAAACTTGAACAACCTTTACATTTGAAATGAATGCGACATATCTTTTGGTCAAACGTTGTTTTAAAGACTTATGACCACGTAACGGGACCTAAGTAGACGGCGCCGTCAATGATGATTTGGTCGGGTCGCTACAGTACGCAACCGTAGTGATAAGTAGTGACGACGATACTCACCTAGAGTAGTGATGGTAGTAACAAGAAGTGGTAGATAGTAAGGAACACAGGTGTCACACCGATAGTAAGTTGAAACGATGGCGAATAACAATCTGGGAGACAGAGTTCCCGAACAAGTGTGATTAATGAAATCGTCGTCATCCTTACGCGTATGAATCATGAACTTACGTGTGTTACCAGAAAGTGGTAGAATACGGATTCGTATGATGAAAGTTTGGTACCATTAAGAAGTTTGCCTAAGAATGATTCAAGTATATATGCACAAGTAGTCAAGTAAGTGTTATCTATAGCAAATGGAAGTTAGGATGCAATGATTAACTATCCGGTTGTAGTCTAGATTCACTAATGCGTTCTAACGACTCTGTCAGACACACTAATGCATATCCTAGTTCCCTACAACCAACGCTCTGATACCATCTGTAGCGACCCGACAAAATCGTCATTGACGGCGCCGCTAACTTAGGTCCCGTTACGTGGTCATAGTCCCTATATGAGACGCATTTGACCAAAATTATGTCGCATTCATTTGAAACGTACAAGACTTACAAAGTTTTTTTACCAAACAGTTCGACAACAAGTTTAAGTTTATAAAAGTATAAAGTATAAATGAAATAACTTGCTACATAATTAGTTGAAAATCACAGTTACTATAAATAGCGTAAGTATGTAGACAAATGTTTGAATCCAAAGGTGCTATCACTAGCTTATGTAAGTATGCTTGACTCCAAGCAAGTAATCAAAGTGTATGCATGTATGCTTGACCCTAAGCAAGTATGAGTGTACGCGGAAGCATGTATCAAATAGCCATGTATGAACCTGAGAAAACATATAGAAAACTGTCAATGAAAAACGTTGGTGAAATCATAGGTGTTTGTAAATGTTGTTTTTGAACCACAAGATTTTGTATTTCCATAACGTTGATTATCTAAATCGTTTGCATTCCAAAAGTTTGTTTGCGAGCACCCAATTATCAAGACTTAATGTATCCTTCCATAGAACCCCATCACAATAGTGTTAGAACATACACTGTTTCTCAAAAATATATTTCATCCGTAGACGATAGCGAACCGTCCGAAATGAGGGTTTGTCAAACCCGTATGGCCACACAATATAAGTTCTCGCTTACACCCTGCAAGTGTAACTAATGATAATCGAATTGAGGATTTTTGTTCTAACTCGCTGTGGAATGTTTGTTTTCCTTGTACTTGTGTTCAAAGTATAAAAGTAAGTAGTACAAAATGTAACAAAGTATATGTTTCTCAGCCTACAATTTAAAAGTATAAAAAGTTGTTGAAAAGGTGGGACTATGATCTCACCTCGAGTGCACGAGTATAAAGGTACTTCACAAAGTAAACGTGTACATGAAAGTTGCTTAGCCTTGACCTAAACAAGTAAGTCGTATCAATTAACTGGTTACGACCCATGGTTGGGTGAAATGTGTTCAATTAGTCCTATGGCTCGTTACGACTCGAATATATAGCATGTGAGTCACGTTGTCAAGTTTCATGCAAGAATCAAGTATAAAAATAAGATTAGAACGATTGCATAAGTGTTTTGTTATGTTTGACTAAAAGTCAAACTTGGTCAAAGTCAACAAAAAGTCAACGGGGTCGGGTCGGGTCCCGAACTATTTTCGTGAGCTTAGAAGTCATGTATAAGCATGTTAGCCAAGTTTCATATTGATCGGGGGTGCGTAGCATACTTAGAATTAAGCGAAATTTGACATTTTTGGGCAGTCTGCCTCAGATGCGCCACATCTGAGGCAGATGCGCCGCATCTGCATCTGTATCAGCCAGTTCTGGGCTGTTTAACACTTAGACGATTTCAACTTCAGACGATCATAACTTATGAACCGTAAACATTCAAAACACGTATCTTATATCGTTGGAAAGGTAATTTAAAGAGGAGTATAACTAAACATATTTCATCAATCAATTTCATCATTAACAATAAATAAAACCTCAATAAATGATCATTAAACGTTCAAAATCAACGTTTCATGTTCATAAAACGCATTTCTTGACTCGGGAATCCAATTCACACATATGATATGCCGTTTTGAAGGTATTGAAACATACATTACAACTAAATACTTACTAATAACATTTCATGGCATTCAAAGCATCAAAAGTTCATTTTAAGTCTATCAAACCCTAACCAAAATTCACAAAAATCAATAATCATGTGTTTGAAGTTTTCTTAATCAACCTACGCATCAAAACGAAGCTAGTGATACTAGTAACACAATTAAAACATGAAATTTAACATTTAAAAAACATTTAGTCAACCAAAATCAAAGATTAAGCACACCCATTTCAAATTCATGCTAGTTACTCCAAAACAACAAATCGAGCAAACAAAACATATATTCATGTTATACTTGAGCCATAGACACTAACTAACACCATTTCAAGTATATAAAACTAATTTAGAGAAATCTAGTGTTTTAGAAATGTTACCCAAATGTGATGAAATTGGTACGAAAATGTAGAGGATGAAGAGAGGATCACGAATATGTAATTTGTTTTGATGTTTGCTTCTTGATTCGGATTTGGATGATGAATTAAGGATTTGGGTTTAAAGAGTGTTCTTGAGCTAGAGAGGAAAAAGATGAGGGAGGTGATGAAAATGAAAGAATGGTGGAAAGTGGGTTGACTAGTTGACCTAGTCAACTAGTTTGCCCACTTGGAAACTTCGGTCCCTCGAGTTTAAAGCGGGTGCGGGAATTAACCAAACGAGTATTTTAAAAACGCTCGAGTAAACTAGTAATGTTATAATTAAATAACAGGAATATTAAGAACGTTAGTCAACGGAAAATACGATTTTAAATAACGAAAGGTATTATTTAAAAAAAGAAGACGGTGTTAAAAATAAATTTAACGAAAAAATGCGGGATGTTACATTACCTACACCTTAAAAGAAATTTCGTCCCGAAATTTAGTTGGAAGTAGTAGTTGTCATTTCTTCCTCGAAATCTTGCGTTGTCAATTCTACGGTTAAGTGAAGGTACTTCTTTGGGTGTTTCCACGGACTTTGACAGTCGGGATTTTTCATCGTTTCAGAGTTTGGTTTCATGATTCAAAATTTTAACCGGTTCTCCTAGGAAGTGAATTTTGTCATCGATAGGAAGTTCATCAAAAGGATAACAAGTTCTTGTTCTGCAAGACACGTCTTTAAGTTTGATACACGGAATGTAGGATGAACGGAGCTCAATTGAGTCGGAAAATCTAAACGGCAAGCAACGGGTCCAAAACGCCCCAAGATTTCAAAAGGATAATAATATCACAGATTTAGCTTTCTACGTTTCCCGAAACGGATTACACCTTTCTAAGGTGCGACTTTTAACGTTACGCGGTTACCCACTTGGAATTCGAAAGGTTTACGTCTAACATCGGCATAGCTCTTTTGGCGACTACGGGCCGTCTTGAGTCTTTTTTGGATCTGAACGATCTTAACGATTATTTCATGAATGAGTGCGGGTCGGGTGATTTGCTTGTCACCTACTTTGGTTCAACAATTAAGAAAACGATAATTGCGGCTATATGAGTTTTCGAAAGGTGTGGCGTTAATACCCGAATGAAAATTATTGTAGTACTAGAATTCGGCTAAAGGCAAATAATTTTCCTAAGTAAATTTGAAGTCGATAACATAACTCGTATTATGGTTTTCGGGGTTTGAAATGTATGTTTGCTTGGTCCTTCGGGTTGTGGTTGATGTGTTGTACTTAGGTCTAAACGTGGTCCCGAGGCTTTTTGTAAGTCTAAAAGTGAAACGAGCATCTCAATTCGAAACGAGGTATATTTCTTCAAGATATATTTGAAGAAGTTTGTTAGGACCTGAAAATGTTAGTTAGAACAAGTTTCTCAAGAAATTCGCGCCGCGGAAGATTTATCGGTTTCCAAAAATGTTTGTTAGAGCAAGTTTCTTTTCGGTTTCTAAAAACGTTCGTTAGAACTATTCACCCTCGTGGCGAATACTAGTATAACGTGAAGAGTCTCTCTCTACATTGAGAATTTAGAATAAAGATTTCCTTAAACGGAAGTACGAGTGTAAGGCGAGAGAAGTTTCCGCCTCGATGTGAGCATAACAAGCATATTGTAGTTCGTCGATAAACTGTAAGAAAACGAGATAGTATACGCGTATAACATATGTTTGAAGTCGGAAGAATTTGTCATTCATTCGGAAGCATAAATATGATTCAAGAATAATCGAAGGTGTGTCCTTGGTATGGTTGTTATCGACATTCTCGAAGTTTTCGGATATCCAACAAGAAAAATAAAAATAAAGTCATGTACATGGCACATGGTGGTGATTAGGTTGATCGAGTCCAATCACCATCACGTGTCATTAGAACTTTGGTATGACTTACCATAATATAACCATGTTGATCGAGTGTCGTTATATTATGCTAACTCATACCTCCATTCTCACATTACTCCATAAAATCAAGTTCTTGTAATCGTGAAGATTAAAATGAACAAAGTAGCGATCACTAACGTTACTCGTATTGAATCGAAAGAATTAGTGCAACTCTGAAGATGCGTTTCCCGAGGGAAGTGTATAAATGATTGTTCACGTCAATGCGGTTCAAGTCAAACAATAACGTCTTTAGGCACGAAAAGAGTAACGAATTATGATAACGAGTAGTACGCAACCGTAGTGATAAGTAGTGACGACGATACTCACCTAGAGTAGTGATGGTAGTAACAAGAAATGGTAGATAGTAAGGAACACCGGTGTGACACTGATAGTAAGTTGAAACCGTGGCGAATAACAATCTGGGAGACAGAGTTCCCGAACAAGTGTGATTAATGAAGTCGTCGTCATCCTTACGCGTATGAATCATGAACTTACGTGTGTTACCAGAAAGTGGTAGAATACGGATTCGTATGATGAAAGTTTAGTACCATTAAGAAGTTTGCCTAAGAATGATTTAACTATATATGCACAAGTAGTCAAGTAAGTGCTATCTATAGCAAATGCAAGTCAGGATGCAATGATTAACTATCCGGTTATAGTCTAGATTCACTAATGCGTCATAACGACTCTGTCAGACACACTAATGCATATCCTAGTTCCCTACAACCAATGCTCTGATACCATCTGTAGTGATCCGACAAAATCGTCATTGACGGCGCCGCTAACTTAGGTCCCGTTACGTGGTCATAGTCCCTATATGAGACGTATTTGACTAAAATTATATCGCATTCATTTGAAACGTACAAGACTTACAGAGTTTAGTTTACCAAACGGTTCGACAACAAGTTTAAGTTTACAAAAGTATAAAGTATAAATGAAATAACTTACGACATAATTAGTTGAAAATCACAGTTACTATAAATAGCGTAAGTATGTAGACAAATGTTTGAATCCAAAGGTGCTATCACTAGCGTACGTAAGTATGCTTGACTCCAAGCAAGTAGTCAAAGTGTATGCATGTATGCTTGACCCTGAGCAAGTATGAGTGTATGCGGAAGCATGTATCAAATAGCCATGTATGAACCTGAGAAAACATATAGAAAACTGTCAACGAAAAACGTTGGTGAAATCATAGGTGTTTGTAAACGTTGTTTTTGAACCACAAGATTTTGTATTTCCATAACGTTGATTATCTAAATCGTTTGCATTCCAAAAGTTTATTCGCGAGCACCCAATTATCAAGACTTAACGTATCCTTCCATAGAACCCCATCACAATAGTGTTAGAACATACACTGTTTCTCAAAAATATATTTCATCCGTAGACGGTAGCGAACCGTCCGAAATGAAGGTTTGTCAAACCCATATGGCCACACAATATAAGTTCTCGCTTACACCCTGCAAGTGTAACTAATGATAATCGAATTGAGGATTTTTGTTCAAACTCGCTGTGGAATGTTTGTTTTCCTTATACTTGTGTTCAAAGTATAAAATTAAGTAGTACAAAATGTAATAAAGTATATGATTCTCAGCCCACAATTTAAAAGTATAAAAAGTTGTTGAAAAGGTGGGACTATGATCTCACCTCGAGTGCACGAGTATAAAGGTACTTCACAAAGTAAACGTGTAAATGAAAGTTGCTTAGCCTTGACCTAAACAAGTAAGTCGTATCAATTAACTGGTTACGACCCATGGTTGGGTGAAATGTGTTCAATTAGTCCTATGGCTCGTTACGACTCGAATATATAGCATGTGAGTCACGTTGCCAAGTTTCATGCAAGAATCAAGTATAAAAATAAGATTAGAACGATTACATAAGTGTTTTTGTTATGTTTGACTAAAAGTCAAACTTGGTCAAAGTCAACGAAAAGTCAAAGGGGTCGGGTCGGGTCCTGAACTATTTTCGTGAGCTTAGAAGTCATGTATAAGCATGTTGGCCAAGTTTCATATTGATCGGGGGTGCGTAGCACACTTAGAATTAAGCGAAATTTGACATTTTTGGGCAGTCTGTCTCAGATGCGCCGCATCTGCATCTGTATCAGCCATTTCTGGGCTGTTTAACACTTAGACGATTTCAACTTCAGACGATCATAACTTATGAACCGTAAACATTCAAAACACGTATCTTATATCGTTGGAAAGGTAATTTAAAGAGGAGTATAACTAAACATATTTCATCAATCAATTTCATCATTAACAACAAAGAAAACCTCAATAAATGATCATTAAACGTTCAAAATCAACGTTTCAAGTTCATAAAACGCATTTCTTGACTCGGGAATCCAATTCACACATATGATATGCCGTTTTGAAGGTATTGAAACATACATTACAACTAAATACTTATTAATAACATTTCATGGCATTCAAAACATCAAAAGTTCGTTTTAAGTCTATCAAACCCTAACCAAAATTCACAAAAATCAATAATCATGTGTTTGAAGTTTTCTTAATCAACCTACGCATCAAAACAAAGCTAGTGATACTAATAACACAATTAAAACATGAACTTTAACATTTAAACAACATTTAGTCAACCAAAATCAAAGATTAAGCACACCCATTTTAAATTCATGCTAGTTACTCCAAAACAACAAATCGAGCAAACAAAACATATATTCATGTTATGCTTGAGCCATAGACACTAACTAACACCATTTCAAGTATATAAAACGAATTTAGAGAAATCTAGTGTTTTAGAAATGTTACCCAAATGTGATGAAATTGGTACGAAAATGTAGAGGATGAAGAGAGGATCACGAATATGTAATTTGTTTTGATGTTTGCTTCTTGATTCGGATTTGGATGATGAATTAAGGATTTGGGTATAAAGAGTGTTCTTGAGCTAGAGAGGAAAAAGATGAGGGAGGTGATGAAAATGAAAGAATGGTGGAAAGTGGGTTGACTAGTTGACCTAGTCAACTAGTTTGCCCACTTGGCAACTTTGGTCCCTCGAGTTTAAAGCGGGTGCGGGAATTAACCAAACGAGAATTTTTAAAAACGCTCGAGTAAACTAGTGATGTTATAATTAAATAACAGGAATATTAAGAACGTTAGTCAACGGAAAATACGATTTTAAATAACGAAAGGTATTATTTAAAAAAGAAGACGGTGTTAAAAATAAATTTAACGGAAAAATGCGGGATGTTACAGTTGGCATTGATGACAGTGCTACTGGTTATGTTGCTGGTGCTGCTGCTGGTATTTGTAATCTCTGCACCATATTCTCCAAAGCCACTACCCGAGCGCGAAGCTCGTTGATTTCTTCTATTACACCGGGGTGATTGTCGGTTCAGACGAGCGGATAAATAAAATCTAGAATTTGATGTAATATATAATCGTGACGAGATACTCTGGAAATGAGAGAGAAAATGGTGTTTCGGACAGGTTCGCCGGTAAGTGTTTCAGGTTCTTCGTCAAGAGGGCAATGTGGTGGATGGAAGGGATCACCTTCTTCTTGTCTCCAATGATTGAGGAGGCTACGAATCCATCTCCAATTCATCCAGAATAGATGATGGCTGATTGGTTGATCCATTCCGGTTACACTGCTTTCGGAGCTGAAGTGGGATTCCATTTCAGAATTCGAGGAACTTGAATTAATGATGAATTTCATTTCGTACGATTGAATAAAGGATTTTTCGATATAAAAATAATTTTTCGGCTATCGGGTGGTATTCTAGTTACATAGGATATCTATATATATAGATCAAAAGATTTCGTAGATTACGGAGGAATTTGCGGGATATGTCAGGCAAAGTTTAAAGTAACAGATACAATAAGATATGATTTAGCAGATACGCTAAGATATGAATTTTGTCTATACACTACTCATGCAATTAATGTAGCAAGACGTGTCTAGACTAATAATGATAAACAGGTAATTTCCTAAGGATGATAAGCAGATGATTTTCGACTAGAAATGATAAGCAAAACTTTTGACATGCAGACACGGTCGAAGTCCAGACTCACTAATGCATCATAACGACTTATCAGTTAGACACACTAATGAAGACCTGGTTCACTAAGACCACCGCTCGGATACCAACTGAAAGGACCCGTTCATATACATTATAAACGATTCACAATAGTTGATTATATCGCGATGTATTTGACCTCTACATGATACATTTTACAAACATTGCATTCATTTTTAAAAGACAAACTTTCTTTACATTGAAAATTGACAGGCATGCATACCATTTCATAATATCCACTATCCAACTATAAATTGACTTAATAATAATCTTTGATGAACTCAATGACTCGAATGCAACATTCTTTGAAATATGCCATGAAAGACTCCAAAAATGAGCAAACGCACATCGGAAGATTTCTTTCAATCCTGAGAATAAACATGCTTTAAAGTGTCAACCAAAAGGTTGGTGAGTTCATTAGTTTATCATAATCATTCATTTTCATCATTTTAATAGACCACAAGAATTTCATTTCCAGTTCTCATAGATATACGTCCCATGCATAGAGACAAAAATCATTCATATGGTGAACACCTGGTAACCGACATTAACAAGATGCATATAAGAATATCCCCTATCATTCCGGGAAATCCTTCGGACATGATAAAAACGAATTCGAAGTACTAAAGCATCCGGTACTTTGGATGGGGTTCGTTAGGCCCAATAGATCTATCTTTAGGATTCGCGTCAATTAGTAGATTGGTTTACTAATTCTTAGGTTACCAAGCAAAAAGGGCATATTCGGCTTCGATCATTCACCCATATAATGTAGTTTCAATTACTTGTGTCTATTTCGTAATACATATATAAAAAATTGCGCATGTATTCTCAGCCCAAAAATATAAAGGGTAAAAAGGCAAATGAAACTCACCATACTGTATTTCGTAGTAAAAATACATATAACGTCATTGAACAAGTGCAAGGTTGGCCTCGAATTCACGAACCTAAATTATATATATATATATATATATATATATATATATATATATATATATATATATATATATATATATATATATATATATATATATATATATATATATATATATATATATGTTGGTCAAAATTTGTCTAACAATTTAGTTTAGGTCATAGTGTATCACAATGCTAATGCTCGAGACTAATATGCAAAAGTCAACAAAATTCAATTTGACTCAAAATGATTTCCAAAATTCATACATGATTATTATATAGTTTAAATATCGTCGTTTTATATTTTTAAGTATTTTTAAAAGATTTCAATAGAGTAAATAATATAAAAATAAAAAATTTATATAATAAAAATATACTTTTTATATATTTTAAGTAATAAAATTTATAAAGTTCATTTAATATCATAAAAATAATATGATAGGTAATATTAATGTAATTATGTTTCACGTAGTACAATATCTTTGTATTACATATTTATTTGAATAAAATAATATCGATAATAATAGTGGTAAGTAAAATTTATTTTATTTTGTAATAATAATTATTATTTTTCTACAAATAATAATAATAACAATATTTATATTTACGAAAAATGATATTTTGATAATATGATAACACTAATTATGATAACTTTAATATTTACGATACTTTTTAATATCAACTTTAAAATAATAATTTTATTTAAAATGATAATAATAATGATATTTTGTAATAACTATAACATTTCATTTAAAATGATAATTTTTGTTAAAATGATAGTTTTAATAATAGTAATGATAAAATAATAAGAACGATAATTTTGTCTAAATCAATATCTTACAATATTTTAATTTCATCATGATACTCATACTTCTTATTTCCTGATCGATTCGTTTAATAACTTTTAATTGTCTTTTATAACGCGTTCATTTTAATGATCATAATAGTAATCATAAAAATTAAGTGTTACTAATATTAGTTTTAATTACAATAATACTAATAATGACTATGACATTATTAATGATAATACTAATAATTATTTTAATGATAATATAATAATAATAATAACAATAACAATAACCATTTTTAAATAATGATATATATATTAATAATGATAATAATAATAATAATAATAATAATAATACTAATAATAATAATAAGAATTAGATAATAATAATAATAATAATACTAATTATAACTTTAATGATAATAACAATAGTAATAATAAAAATAACAATTTTTAATGATAAATCTCTTTTATTGATAAAGATAATAATAATAATAATAATAATAATAATAATAATAATAATAATAATAATAATAATAAGATAAAACTAGAACGACGATAATAACGACGATAGTAATAATCATTTTTAATAATAATACAAAGATTCAATTGACTATAACTTCTAATCTGTTCATCGAAACCATTCGATATCTAAATGAAAAGTTCTTAATTTTTCGCTAGCTTTCCAATGACATGCATATCTTATACTTTATCTCAACCGCATATATAACTAATTCAAAATTCAACACATCCTATCTAATGGCAATATCAAAAGTACAAGCATGCATAATTCTAAATACTCGAGCACTAGTCAGGGATACACTAATAATATATAAAAGTTAAGTTATGAGTGCTCACGTATCAATATTGAGATTCAATATTGCAGGAAAGGTACGTAAACGCAACGGAGATGATAAACACTAGATTGACCTCACGAGCATACCCTCGAACATTACCCATCACCTCCATAGCTATAACCCATAATTTCCTTAGCCCTAACCCACTTGAAAAACTTGTTTGAAATCATGCGAGCAGCACCTCGTCGTAGTATTTTATGTATAATACTAATAATAATAATACTACTAATACTAATAAGATTAGTAAAAATATTAATCTTGATTAATAATAATAATAATAATAATATATAAATAATAATAATAATTATACAGAGGGAGTATGATAGATATATGAATATGTGTGTGTGTACCGAATGATTTCGTCAAACATTTAAAGACTTGGCCACTCTCACCAAGCCATATGATTGCATGGTTGTTGTGGGGAGAGCCCATGCGATCGCATGATGCTCCATTCCAGCTGGTATCCATATTTAAATCTTGCCGACACTTGATTTATTTATTTAATATATATTTATTTAATTTATGTAATTACTTATATATTATATTATATTTACGCTCATGGTAAAAACTAGTTGTGGAGCCCTCGCTTTGCGTCGGGGGCTCCGTTTTGAATGCGAGTTAAAAAAAAGTGTTGATCTATTTTGTAAAAAAAAAAAATTCGACATCTAACATTGAAGGGTTGTTCCTTTGTGAAAGTTGCTTCTTTTAGCGTTCGGGGGCTTTTTGTTTTAAAAAAAAGTTAGTTAATCTATTTTGTAAAAAAGAAAATTTTTCGACATCTTTTGGTAGCATTGAAGAGTTGTTCCTTTTATGAAAGTTGCTTTTTTATCTTTTGAGACAAAAAAAAGTAGCACAGTAGTAGCGTGGTGAGTGTTATTATTCAATATTTTTAGTGTTAGTGATGGGATAAATAATATTTTAGAATATAGGTATAAAATGGGGGGTTCGATTTGTATTTTAATGAAAGTTAGGGGGTTGAGTGTGTGAAAAATGAAATATTAAATAGTACTATAAAATGGGGGGGTTCGATTTGTATTTTAATGAAAGTTAGGGGGTTGGGTGTGGGAAAAATGAAATATTAAATAGGACTATTTATAACTAATAAGATAAATTTTGTCTATTAGTTATATTAGTAATGTAATTTTTACTCAAATGACTTGAACGTTGTCACTCGACTCATGTACTGAAGCGACCCGTCCTAATCCTTCCGGATGAAGTCCATATCGATTATAAACGATTCACAACAGTTGATTACATCGAGAGGTACTTGACCTCTATATGATACATTTTACAAACATTGCATTCGTTTTTGAAAAGACAATCTTTCATTACATCGAAAGTTGACAACATGCATACAATTTCGTAATATATCTTACTATAATAGACTTAATAATAATCTTGATGAACTCAATGACTCGAATGCAACGTCTTTTAAAATATGTCATGAATGACTCCAAGTAATATCTCTAAGATGAGCAAATGCACAGCGGAAGATTTCTTTCGTACCTGAGAATAAACATGCTTTAAAGTGTCAACCAAAAGGTTGGTGAGTTCACTAGTTTATCATACATAATCATTTCATAATTTTAATAGACCACAAGATTTCATATTCTCAATTCTCATAAATAAACGTCCCATGCATAGAGACAAAAATATCATTCATATGGATTGAACACCTGGTAACCGACATTCACAATATGCATATTAGAATATCCCCATCATTCCGGGATCCTCCTTCGGACATGATATAAATTTCGAAGTACTAAAGCATCCGGTACTTTGGATGGGGCTTGTTGGGTCCGATAGATCTATCTTTAGAGTTCGCGTCAATTAGGGTGTCTGTTCCCTAATTCTTAGATTACCAGACTTAATAAAAAAGGGGCATATTCGGTTTAATAATTCAACCATAGAATGTAGTTTTGATTACTTGTGTCTATTTCGTAAAACAATTATAAAAGCAGCGCATGTATTCTCAGTCCCAAAAATATATATATTGCAAAAGCATTTAAAAAGGGAGCAAATGAAACTCACCTAATGAAATGTCCCGTTCTTATTGATTAAAAACGTTCCATATTAATTGATTTCGTTGCGAGGTTTTGACCTCTATATGAGACGTTTTTCAAAGACTGCATTCATTTTTAAAACAAACCATAACCTTTATTTCATAAATAAAGGTTTAAAAAGCTTTACGCAGATTATCAAATAATGATAATCTAAAATATCTTGTTTACACACGACCATTACATAATGGTTTACAATACAAATATGTTACATCGAAATCAGTTTCTTGAATGCATTTTTTTACACAATATCATACAAACATGGACTCCAAATCTTGTCCTTATTTTAGTATGCAACAGCGGAAGCTCTTAATATTCACCTGAGAATAAACATGCTTTAAACGTCAACAAAAATGTTGGTGAGTTATAGGTTTAACCTATATATATCAAATCGTAACAATAGACCACAAGATTTCATATTTCAATACACATCCCATACATAGAGATAAAAATCATTCATATGGTGAACACCTGGTAACCGACATTAACAAGATGCATATATAAGAATATCCCCATCATTCCGGGACACCCTTCGGATATGATATAAATTTCGAAGTACTAAAGCATCCGGTACTTTGGATGGGGTTTGTTAAGCCCAATAGATCTATCTTTAGGATTCGCGTCAATTAGGGTGTCTGTTCCCTAATTCTTAGATTACCAGACTTAATAAAAAGGGGCATATTCGATTTCGATAATTCAACCATAGAATGTAGTTTCACGTACTTGTGTCTATTTTGTAAATCATTTATAAAACCTGCATGTATTCTCATCCCAAAAATATTAGATTTTAAAAGTGGGACTATAACTCACTTTCACAGATTTTTACTTCGTCGGGAAGTAAGACTTGGCCACTGGTTGATTCACGAACCTATAACAATATATACATATATATCAAAGTATGTTCAAAATATATTTACAACACTTTTAATATATTTTGATGTTTTAAGTTTATTAAGTCAGCTGTCCTCGTTAGTAACCTACAACTAGTTGTCCACAGTTAGATGTACAGAAATAAATCGATAAATATTATCTTGAATCAATCCACGACCCAGTGTATACGTATCTCAGTATTGATCACAACTCAAACTATATATATTTTGGAATCAACCTCAACCCTGTATAGCTAACTCCAACATTCACATATAGAGTGTCTATGGTTGTTCCGAAATATATATAGATGTGTCGACATGATAGGTCGAAACATTGTATACGTGTCTATGGTATCTCAAGATTACATAATATACAATACAAGTTGATTAAGTTATGGTTGGAATAGATTTGTTACCAATTTTCACGTAGCTAAAATGAGAAAAATTATCCAATCTTGTTTTACCCATAACTTCTTCATTTTAAATCCGTTTTGAGTGAATCAAATTGCTATGGTTTCATATTGAACTCTATTTTATGAATCTAAACAGAAAAGTATAGGTTTATAGTCGGAAAAATAAGTTACAAGTTGTTTTTGTAAAGGTAGTCATTTCAGTCGAAAGAATGACGTCTAGATGACCATTTTAGAAAACATACTTCCACTTTGAGTTTAATCATAATTTTTGGATATAGTTTCATGTTCATAATAAAAATCATTTTCTCAGAATAACAACTTTAAAATCAAAGTTTATCATAGTTTTTAATTAACTAACCCAAAACAGCCCGCGGTGTTACTACGACGGCGTAAATCCGGTTTTACGGTGTTTTTCGTGTTTCCAGGTTTTAAATCATTAAGTTAGCATATCATATAGATATAGAACATGTGTTTAGTTGATTTTAAAAGTCAAGTTAGAAGGATTAACTTTTGTTTGCGAACAAGTTTAGAATTAACTAAACTATGTTCTAGTGATTACAAATTTAAACCTTCGAATAAGATAGCTTTATATGTATGAATTGAATGATGTTATGAACATCATTACTACCTTAATTTCCTTGGATAAACCTACTGGAAAAGAGAAAAATGGATCTAGCTTCAATGGATCCTTGGATGGCTCGAAGTTCTTGAAGCAGAATCATGACACGAAAACAAGTTCAAGTAAGATCATCACTTGAAATAAGATTGTTATAGTTATAGAAATTGAACCAAAGTTTGAATATGATTATTACCTTGTATTAGAATGATAACCTACTGTAAGAAACAAAGATTTCTTGAGGTTGGATGATCACCTTACAAGATTGGAAGTGAGCTAGCAAACTTGAAAGTATTCTTGATTTTATGAAACTAGAACTTTTGGAATTTATGAAGAACACTTAGAACTTGAAGATAGAACTTGAGAGAGATCAATTAGATGAAGAAAATTTAAGAATGAAAGTGTTTGTAGGTGTTTTTGGTCGTTGGTGTATGGATTAGATATAAAGGATATGTAATTTTGTTTTCATGTAAATAAGTCATGAATGATTACTCATATTTTTGTAATTTTATGAGATATTTCATGCTAGTTGCCAAATGATGGTTCCCACATGTGTTAGGTGACTCACATGGGCTGCTAAGAGCTGATCATTGGAGTGTATATACCAATAGTACATACATCTAAAAGCTGTGTATTGTACGAGTACGAATACGGGTGCATACGAGTAGAATTGTTGATGAAACTGAACGAGGATGTAATTGTAAGCATTTTTGTTAAGTAGAAGTATTTTGATAAGTGTATTGAAGTCTTTCAAAAGTGTATAAATACATATTAAAACACTACATGTATATACATTTTAACTGAGTCGTTAAGTCATCGTTAGTCGTTACATGTAAGTGTTGTTTTGAAACCTTTAGGTTAACGATCTTGTTAAATGTTGTTAACCCAATGTTTATAATATCAAATGAGATTTTAAATTATTATATTATCATGATATTATCATGTATGAATATCTCTTAATATGATATATATACATTAAATGTCTTTACAACGATAATCGTTACATATATGTCTCGTTTAAAAATCATTAAGTTAGTAGTCTTGTTTTTACATATGTAGTTCATTGTTAATATACTTAATGATATGTTTACTTATCATAGTATCATGTTAACTATATATATATCCATATATATGTCATCATATAGTTTTTACAAGTTTTAACGTTCGTGAATCACCGGTC
Organism: Rutidosis leptorrhynchoides; assembly: GCF_046630445.1. Lineage (NCBI taxonomy): Eukaryota > Viridiplantae > Streptophyta > Magnoliopsida > Asterales > Asteraceae > Rutidosis > Rutidosis leptorrhynchoides. Next base: position 350,161,295 of record NC_092336.1, read on the forward strand.
AACTTGGGTGGTCAATTGTCTATATGAAACATATTTCAATTAATCAAGTCTTAACAAGTTTGATTGCTTAACATGTTGGAAACATTTAATCATGTAAATATCAATCTCAATTAATATATATAAACATGGAAAAGTTCGGGTCACTACAGTACCTACCCGTTAAATAAATTTCGTCCCGAAATTTTAAGCTGTTGAAGGTGTTGACGAATCTTCTGGAAATAGATGCGGGTATTTCTTCTTCATCTGATCTTCATGCTCCCAGGTGAACTCAGGTCCTCTACGAGCATTCCATCGAACCTTAACAATTGGTATCTTGTTTTGCTTAAGTCTTTTAACCTCACGATCCATTATTTCGACGGGTTCTTCGATGAATTGAAGTTTTTCGTTGATTTGGATTTCATCTAACGGAATAGTGAGATCTTCTTTAGCAAAACATTTCTTCAAATTCGAGACGTGGAAAGTGTTATGTACAGCCGCGAGTTGTTGAGGTAACTCTAGTCGGTAAGCTACTGGTCCGACACGATCAATAATCTTGAATGGTCCAATATACCTTGGATTTAATTTCCCTCGTTTACCAAATCGAACAACGCCTTTCCAAGGTGCAACTTTAAGCATGACCATCTCTCCAATTTCAAATTCTATATCTTTTCTTTTAATGTCAGCGTAGCTCTTTTGTCGACTTTGGGCGGTTTTCAACCGTTGTTGAATTTGGATGATCTTCTCGGTAGTTTCTTGTATAATCTCCGGACCCGTAATCTGTCTATCCCCCACTTCACTCCAACAAATCGGAGACCTGCACTTTCTACCATAAAGTGCTTCAAACGGCGCCATCTCAATGCTTGAATGGTAGCTGTTGTTGTAGGAAAATTCTGCTAACGGTAGATGTCGATCCCAACTGTTTCCGAAATCAATAACACATGCTCGTAGCATGTCTTCAAGCGTTTGTATTGTCCTTTCGCTCTGCCCATCAGTTTGTGGATGATAGGCAGTACTCATATCTAGACGAGTTCCTAATGCTTGCTGTAATGTCTGCCAGAATCTTGAAATAAATCTGCCATCCCTATCAGAGATAATAGAGATTGGTATTCCATGTCTGGAGACGACTTCCTTCAAATACAGTCGTGCTAACTTCTCTATCTTGTCATCTTCTCTTATTGGCAGGAAGTGTGCTGATTTGGTGAGACGATCAACTATTACCCAAATAGTATCAAAAGCACTTGCAGTCCTTGGCAATTTAGTGATGAAATCCATGGTAATGTTTTCCCATTTCCATTCCGGGATTTCGGGTTGTTGAAGTAGACCTGATGGTTTCTGATGCTCAGCTTTGACCTTAGAACACGTCAAACATTCTCCTACGTATTTAGCAACATCGGCTTTCATACCCGGCCACCAAAAATGTTTCTTGAGATCCTTGTACATCTTCCCCGTTCCAGGATGTATTGAGTATCTGGTTTTATGAGCTTCTCTAAGTACCATTTCTCTCATATCTCCAAATTTTGGTACCCAAATCCTTTCAGCCCTATACCGGGTTCCGTCTTCCCGAATATTAAGATGCTTCTCCGATCCTTTGGGTATTTCATCCTTTAAATTTCCCTCTTTTAAAACTCCTTGTTGCGCCTCCTTTATTTGAGTAGTAAGGTTATTATGAATCATTATATTCATAGATTTTACTCGAATGGGTTCTCTGTCCTTCCTGCTCAAGGCATCGGCTACCACATTTGCCTTCCCCGGGTGGTAACGAATCTCAAAGTCGTAATCATTCAACAATTCAATCCACCTACGCTGCCTCATATTCAGTTGTTTCTGATTAAATATGTGTTGAAGACTTTTGTGGTCGGTATATATAATACTTTTGACCCCATATAAGTAGTGCCTCCAAGTCTTTAATGCAAAAACAACCGCGCCTAATTCCAAATCATGCGTCGTATAATTTTGTTCGTGAATCTTCAATTGTCTAGACGCATAAGCAATCACCTTCGTTCGTTGCATTAATACACAACCGAGACCTTGCTTTGATGCATCACAATAAATCACAAAATCATCATTCCCTTCAGGCAATGACAATATAGGTGCCGTAGTTAGCTTTTTCTTCAATAACTGAAACGCTTTCTCTTGTTCATCATTCCATTCAAATTTCTTCCCTTTATGCGTTAATGCAGTCAAGGGTTTTGCTATTCTGGAAAAGTCTTGGATGAACCTTCTGTAGTAACCAGCTAGTCCTAAAAACTGGCCTATGTGTTTCGGAGTTTTCGGGGTTTCCCACTTTTCAACAGTTTCTATCTTTGCCGGATCCACCTTAATACCTTCTTTGTTCACTATGTGACCGAGGAATTGAACTTCTTCCAACCAAAATGCACACTTTGAAAACTTAGTGTACAATTCTTCCTTCCTCAATACTTCTAACACCTTTCTCAAATGTTCACCGTGTTCTTGGTCATTCTTGGAGTAAATAAGTATGTCATCAATGAAAACAATGACAAACTTGTCAAGGTATGGTCCACACACTCGGTTCATAAGGTCCATGAACACAGCTGGTGCATTAGTTAAACCAAACGGCATGACCATAAACTCATAATGACCGTAACGTGTTCTGAAAGCAGTCTTTGGAATATCATCTACTTTCACCCGCATTTGATGATACCCGTAACGTAAGTCAATCTTTGAATAAACAGACGAGCCTTGTAGTTGATCAAATAAGTCGTCGATTCTCGGTAGTGGGTAGCGGTTCTTGATGGTAAGTTTGTTCAACTCTCGGTAGTCGATACACAACCTGAATGTACCATCTTTCTTCTTGACAAATAAAACAGGAGCTCCCCACGGTGATGTGCTTGGTCGAATGAAACCACGCTCTAAAAGTTCTTGTAATTGGCTTTGTAGTTCTTTCATCTCGCTGGGTGCGAGTCTGTAAGGAGCACGAGCTATTGATGCAGCTCCTGGTACAAGATCTATTTGAAATTCAACGGATCGATGTGGGGGTAATCCCGGTAATTCTTTCGGAAATACATCAGGAAATTCTTTTGCGACGGGAACATCATTGATGCTCTTTTCTTCAGTTTGTACTTTCTCGACGTGTGCTAGAACAGCATAGCAACCTTTTCTTATTAGTTTTTGTGCCTTCAAATTACTAATAAGATGTAGCTTCGTGTTGCCCTTTTCTCCATACACCATTAAGGGTTTTCCTTTTTCTCGTATAATGCGAATTGCATTTTTGTAACAAACGATCTCCGCTTTCACTTCTTTCAACCAGTCCATACCGATTATCACATCAAAACTCCCTAACTCTACTGGTATCAAATCAATCTTAAATGTTTCGCTAACCAGTTTAATTTCTCGATTCCGACATATATTATCTGCTGAAATTAATTTACCATTTGCTAATTCGAGTAAAAATTTACTATCCAAAGGCGTCAATGGACAACTTAATTTAGCACAAAAATCTCTACTCATATAGCTTCTATCCGCACCCGAATCAAATAAAACGTAAGCAGATTTATTGTCAATAAGAAATGTACCCGTAACAAGCTCCGGGTCTTCCTGTGCCTCTGCCGCATTAATATTGAAAACTCTTCCACGGCCTTGTCCATTCGTGTTCTCCTGGTTCGGGCAATTTCTAATAATGTGGCCTGGTTTTCCACATTTATAACAAACTACATTGGCATAACTTGCTCCGACACTACTTGCTCCGCCATTACTCGTTCCGACACCATTTGTTCCTTTCGTTCTATTAACCCCTGGTCCGTAGACCTCACACTTCGCCGCGCTATGACCATTTCTTTTACACTTGTTGCAAAATTTGGTGCAGAACCCCGAGTGATTCTTTTCACACCTTTGGCATAGCTGCTTCTGATTGTTGTTGTTGTTGCGGTTATTATTGTTGTTGGGATGATTGTTGTAGTTGCTGTTGTTGTTGTTGTTGTTGTTGTTGTTGGGCCGTTTGTTGTAGTTGCGATTGATGTTGCGATTGTTGGGATAATTGTTGCGATTATTGTTGTAATTGTTGTTGTTGTTGTATTGGTGATTCTTATCACCGTTTTCCTCCCACTTTCTTTTGACTTGCTTCACATTGGCCTCTTCAGCAGTCTGTTCTTTAATTCTTTCTTCAATTTGATTCACGAGTTTGTGAGCCATTCTACATGCCTGTTGTATGGAGGCGGGCTCGTGTGAACTTATATCTTCTTGGATTCTTTCCGGTAATCCTTTCACAAACGCGTCGATCTTCTCTTCCTCATCTTCGAATGCTCCCGGACACAATAGGCACAATTCTGTGAATCGTCTTTCGTACGTGGTAATATCAAATCCTTGGGTTCGTAACCCTCTAAGTTCTTTCTTGAGCTTATTGACCTCGGTTCTGGGACGGTACTTCTCGTTCATCAAGTGCTTGAATGCTGACCACGGTAGTGCGTACGCATCGTCTTGTCCCACTTGCTCTCGATAGGTATTCCACCATGTTAACGCAGAACCTGTGAAGGTATGCGTAGCGTACTTTACTTTGTCCTCTTCAGTACACTTACTTATGGCAAACACCGATTCGACCTTCTCGGTCCACCGTTTCAATCCGATCGGTCCTTCGGTTCCATCAAATTCCAAAGGTTTGCACGCAGTGAATTCTTTGTAGGTGCATCCTACTCGATTTCCTGTACTGCTAGATCCAAGGTTATTGTTGGTATGTAGCGCAGCCTGTACTGCGGCTATGTTTGAAGCTAGAAAAGTACGGAATTCCTCTTCATTCATATTCACGGTGTGTCGAGTAGTCGGTGCCATTTCCTTCAAAATAGTTAAATGGAATAAGTTAATCATACAGAATATTAAGAGTAGTTAATAGTATTTCGTAGCATAATATGAACTCATTTATAAAAGCTTTTTCTTCATATTAGCGTTTTATAAGTTTAAATTCGGGTAGTACCTACCCGTTAAGTTCATACTTAGTAGCTAATATACAATTCAACTACTACAATTCTATATGAAAAACTGATTATAATAATATTTCGCGTTCAAACTTTTATACAATATTTTACAAACTTACAATACCGCTTATTTTACATAAAGCATGAAATATAGCACACAATAACTTTGATACAAGATAGTTGTGAAGATAATTCTAGCTAGTACACAAGTCGTTCAGCAAAGGCAATAAAGATACGTAATTCATACGTCCAGAAACAAGTCATGCATTCTGGTTTTACTAGGACTACTTCCCATCCTTGGTCTTGTGCAACATAACCGTTATGGCCGTTGATAAGACAGCGTGTTGTAACGTCGTCAAAGGGACGAGGGTTACGTAACGTCCAACAGTCCCGTAATAATCTAAAAACCTCATTTCTTACCCCAATTACCGACTCCGTCACTTGTGGAAACGTTTTGTTTAATAGCTGTAGCCCGATGTTCTTTTTCTCACTTTGGTGAGAAGCGAACATTACTAACCCGTAAGCATAGCATGCTTCTTTATGTTGCATGTTAGCCGCTTTTTCTAAATCATGAAGTCCTATATTCGGATACATTGAGTCAAAATAATTTCTTAACCCGTTGCGTAAAATACATTTGGGTTCCCCGCAATATATGCGTCAAAGTAAACACATCGTAACTTATGGGTTTCCCAATGTGATATCCCCCATCTTTCAAACGAAAGTCTCTTATAAACCAAGACATTCTTGGAACGTTCTTCGAATATCTTACAAACTGATCTCGCCTTAAATAGTTGTGCCGAAGAATTCTGACCGACTCTAGACAAGATTTCATCAATCATGTCTCCGGGTAGGTCTCTTAAAATATTGGGTTGTCTATCCATTTTGTGTTTTTATACTGTAAAATAGACAAGAGTTAGCTTCATAAAAAAATACTTATTTAATACAAGCAATTTTTACATATATCATAAAGCATAAGCACACTATATTACATATATTACACCACACGAATACAACTATCTTATTCCGACTCGCTTGTTTCTTCTTCTTCGGTTTTGGTTCGTTTTGCCAAGTTTCTAGGGATATATGATGTTCCCCTAATACGAGCCGTAATTTTCCACATTGGTTTAGAAAAACCTGGTGGTTTAGAGGTTCCCGGGTCATTGTTACAACTTAAGGACTTCGGGGGTTGACGATACATATAAAGTTCATCGGGGTTGGAATTAGATTTCTCTATTTTTATGCCCTTTCCCTTATTATTTTCTTTTGCCTTTTTAAATTCAGTTGGGGTAATTTCTATAACATTATCGGAATTCTCGTCGGAATCCGATTCATCGGAGAATTGGTAATCCTCCCAATATTTTGCTTCCTTGGCGGAAACACCATTGACCATAATTAACCTTGGTCGGTTGGTTGAGGATTTTCTTTTACTTAACCGTTTTATTATTTCCCCCGCCGGTTCTATTTCTTCATCTGGTTCCGATTCTTCTTCCGGTTCCGATTCTTCTTCCGGTTCCGACTCTTCTTCCGGTTCCTCTTCGGGAACTTGTGAATCAGTCCACGAATCATTCCAATTTACATTTGACTCTTCATTATTATTAGGTGAGTCAATGGGACTTGTTCTAGAGGTAGACATCTATCACATAATATCAAACGCGTTAAGAGATTAATATATCACATAATATTCACATGTTAAAAATATATAGTTTCCAACAAAATTTGTTAAGCAATCATTTTTCAAGTAAACACGGTCGAAGTCCAGACTCACTAATGCATCCTAACAAACTCGATAAGACACACTAATGAAAAATTCTGGTTCTCTAAGACCAAGGCTCTGATACCAACTGAAATGTCCCGTTCTTATTGATTAAAAACGTTCCATATTAATTGATTTCGTTGCGAGGTTTTGACCTCTATATGAGACGTTTTTCAAAGAATGCATTCATTTTTAAAACAAACCATAACCTTTATTTCATAAATAAAGGTTTAAAAAGCTTTACGCAGATTATCAAATAATGATAATCTAAAATATCTTGTTTACACACGACCATTACATAATGGTTTACAATACAAATATGTTACATCGAAATCAGTTTCTTGAATGCATTTTTTTACACAATATCATACAAACATGGACTCCAAATCTTGTCCTTATTTTAGTATGCAACAGCGGAAGCTCTTAATATTCACCTGAGAATAAACATGCTTTAAACGTCAACAAAAATGTTGGTGAGTTATAGGTTTAACCTATATATATCAAATCGTAACAATAGACCACAAGATTTCATATTTCAATACACATCCCATACATAGAGATAAAAATCATTCATATGGTGAACATCTGGTAACCGACATTAACAAGATGCATATATAAGAATATCCCCATCATTCCGGGACACCCTTCGGATATGATATAAATTTCGAAGTACTAAAGCATCCGGTACTTTGGATGGGGTTTGTTAAGCCCAATAGATCTATCTTTAGGATTCGCGTCAATTAGGGTGTCTGTTCCCTAATTCTTAGATTACCAGACTTAATAAAAAGGGGCATATTCGATTTCGATAATTCAACCATAGAATGTAGTTTCACGTACTTGTGTCTATTTTGTAAATCATTTATAAAACCTGCATGTATTCTCATCCCAAAAATATTAGATTTTAAAAGTGGGACTATAACTCACTTTCACAGATTTTTACTTCGTCGGGAAGTAAGACTTGGCCACTGGTTGATTCACGAACCTATAACAATATATACATATATATCAAAGTATGTTCAAAATATATTTACAACACTTTTAATATATTTTGATGTTTTAAGTTTATTAAGTCAGCTGTCCTCGTTAGTAACCTACAACTAGTTGTCCACAGTTAGATGTACAGAAATAAATCGATAAATATTATCTTGAATCAATCCACGACCCAGTGTATACGTATCTCAGTATTGATCACAACTCAAACTATATATATTTTGGAATCAACCTCAACCCTGTATAGCTAACTCCAACATTCACATATAGAGTGTCTATGGTTGTTCCGAAATATATATAGATGTGTCGACATGATAGGTCGAAACATTGTATACGTGTCTATGGTATCTCAAGATTACATAATATACAATACAAGTTGATTAAGTTATGGTTGGAATAGATTTGTTACCAATTTTCACGTAGCTAAAATGAGAAAAATTATCCAATCTTGTTTTACCCATAACTTCTTCATTTTAAATCCGTTTTGAGTGAATCAAATTGCTATGGTTTCATATTGAACTCTATTTTATGAATCTAAACAGAAAAGTATAGGTTTATAGTCGGAAAAATAAGTTACAAGTTGTTTTTGTAAAGGTAGTCATTTCAGTCGAAAGAACGACGTCTAGATGACCATTTTAGAAAACATACTTCCACTTTGAGTTTAATCATAATTTTTGGATATAGTTTCATGTTCATAATAAAAATCATTTTCTCAGAATAACAACTTTAAAATCAAAGTTTATCATAGTTTTTAATTAACTAACCCAAAACAGCCCGCGGTGTTACTACGACGGCGTAAATCCGGTTTTACGGTGTTTTTCGTGTTTCCAGGTTTTAAATCATTAAGTTAGCATATCATATAGATATAGAACATGTGTTTAGTTGATTTTAAAAGTCAAGTTAGAAGGATTAACTTTTGTTTGCGAACAAGTTTAGAATTAACTAAACTATGTTCTAGTGATTACAAATTTAAACCTTCGAATAAGATAGCTTTATATGTATGAATCGAATGATGTTATGAACATCATTACTACCTTAATTTCCTTGGATAAACCTACTGGAAAAGAGAAAAATGGATCTAGCTTCAATGGATCCTTGGATGGCTCGAAGTTCTTGAAGCAGAATCATGACACGAAAACAAGTTCAAGTAAGATCATCACTTGAAATAAGATTGTTATAGTTATAGAAATTGAACCAAAGTTTGAATATGATTATTACCTTGTATTAGAATGATAACCTACTGTAAGAAACAAAGATTTCTTGAGGTTGGATGATCACCTTACAAGATTGGAAGTGAGCTAGCAAACTTGAAAGTATTCTTGATTTTATGAAACTAGAACTTTTGGAATTTATGAAGAACACTTAGAACTTGAAGATAGAACTTGAGAGAGATCAATTAGATGAAGAAAATTGAAGAATGAAAGTGTTTGTAGGTGTTTTTGGTCGTTGGTGTATGGATTAGATATAAAGGATATGTAATTTTGTTTTCATGTAAATAAGTCATGAATGATTACTCATATTTTTGTAATTTTATGAGATATTTCATGCTAGTTGCCAAATGATGGTTCCCACATGTGTTAGGTGACTCACATGGGCTGCTAAGAGCTGATCATTGGAGTGTATATACCAATAGTACATACATCTAAAAGCTGTGTATTGTACGAGTACGAATACGGGTGCATACGAGTAGAATTGTTGATGAAACTGAACGAGGATGTAATTGTAAGCATTTTTGTTAAGTAGAAGTATTTTGATAAGTGTATTGAAGTCTTTCAAAAGTGTATAAATACATATTAAAACACTACATGTATATACATTTTAACTGAGTCGTTAAGTCATCGTTAGTCGTTACATGTAAGTGTTGTTTTGAAACCTTTAGGTTAACGATCTTGTTAAATGTTGTTAACCCAATGTTTATAATATCAAATGAGATTTTAAATTATTATATTATCATGATATTATCATGTATGAATATCTATTAATATGATATATATACATTAAATGTCTTTACAACGATAATCGTTACATATATGTCTCGTTTAAAAATCATTAAGTTAGTAGTCTTGTTTTTACATATGTAGTTCATTGTTAATATACTTAATGATATGTTTACTTATCATAGTATCATGTTAACTATATATATATCCATATATATGTCATCATATAGTTTTTACAAGTTTTAGCGTTCGTGAATCACCGGTCAACTTGGGTGGTCAATTGTCTATATGAAACATATTTCAATTAATCAAGTCTTAACAAGTTTGATTGCTTAACATGTTGGAAACATTTAATCATGTAAATATCAATCTCAATTAATATATATAAACATGGAAAAGTTCGGGTCACTACACCTAATGTATTTTGTAGTAAAAATACATATGACTATATTGAACGACTAAACGATGCAAGGTTGGCCTCGAATTCACGAACCTATATCATTTGTGCATATATTAAAACCCATAATAACAATTAAGCAAGTATATATATTAATATTAATATACTTAATAATTTGTATGTGATATTAATAAATAAATTAGTTATAACTATTTTATATTCATTTGATAAATAATTAATATTTATATATATGATTATATTTACAATATGTTTATCCTTTATATGTAATTTAATTAATATTTATAATAATAACATTTCATTTAAAAACAATATGTAATATAGCTATTATATATGTAAAAAATATATATATTTTTATATAAATATTATTTGTTTGGTAATATTATAATAATACTAAAATAATGATAATAATAATAATTCATTGTAACTTAATCATTTTCATGATATTATTTGTATCTATATTCTTTATGTTTGTAATTATGATAATATAATAATAATGTTAATAATTATAATAATGATAATAATATTGTTAATAATAATGTGTTAATGATTAATAATAAAATAATAATACTTAATACTTATAATAATAATAATAATAATAATAATAATAATAATAATAATAATAATAATAATAATAATAATAATAATAATAATAATAATAATAATAATAATGATAATGATAATGATATTAATAATAATAGTAATCATAATAATAATGATAATTGTAATAAAAGTACTACCTTTAGAAGGCAAGCTTCCTAAAAAAAAAATGCCACAGCCTAGGATTGAACTCGCAACCTCTAGCTTAGCAACCACAATCCTAACCACTGTTCCATTGTGTCTTTACTGATTCATTTGATACATAATCTGTTTTAAATAGATTTCGGCCAGTTAAGTAATTGGATTTCGGCCCAATGATAGAAACATGGTGGCCTTTACTCGATCAATCCAGTCATAAAACGATTTATATCTTTACGGCCCAAGCCCAGCTTTTGTTGTAAATAAAAGAAAAAGAATGAAGTTTCCTAGGCCTGGTTTCGAACCCAGGACCTGTCGTACCACAACATCAATCCCAAACCATCAATCTGTCGTTTGTTTTCTGAAATATATTGAAATCACAACTTTAAAACCCTTTGATTTTAGTTTTAAAAAGATCTAAAAATAACAGTATAAGTATAGATATAGATAATTATAATTAATATATATATGGATAGTTATACCTAATGTAAAACGTGTGGGGTTTACAGCGGAAGGAAAAAAATATTCGATCCTCAAAATCATTATCGATCATTCCATCCCCAATATCATTAATCATCGCCATTACTCATCATCATCATTATATCGTCTATCCCTAATCATCATCATAAAATCATGTATATATCATCGACTCCTCATCATCTTCATATTGAATCACCATCATCGTTCATGCTAGTCACCATCATCGTCTTTCATTTATCATCAATATCTAATACGTTCATCTTATTAGTCCATCATGCCTCATGACTACTGTGAACATCAACTTCTTTATCAGTAATGTCATCTTCATTGTCAATATTTACTTCATAAAAAAAATAAAAATGGAACGTGCTGTAGCAGCAAGCTAGAAAGTGAAGTTGGTATTGTGGTTATGACCTTGTTCAATTGAAATAGATATAATCGTGACAGGGAAAGGAGAACGGGATTTAAAAGAAAGCTAAGAGAGGAGATAATGGAGAGAAGAAGAAGGTGGTTTTAGTTCTAGTAGTTTAGACAGGAAAAGAATCGGTTCAGCAATACTTTTGGGTCATGGTTTAGTGGGTTTCACGACGGTTAAAAATAGAACTAATCAAGGTTAGTGATGGGAGGTTCTAAGTGGTTTGTTTCACAATGGAGTTAGAAAGAGAGAAAAGTGAGAGATAGAGGATGGTGGTGGATTGTTGTGGTGATAAAAGGTGATGTTAGAAGGTGGTAGTATGTTTTCGACAAAGGAAACCCGACCAAGTGGGTTTCGATCTAACCTTCACTTATAGTTTTAATTTCTAAATTGTTAATGTTTTAATCGAGTTGAATTAGAAACAGAAGATACTGGCACATGAAGAGGTGATTAATTAATGGTTCAACTAAGTGAAGTAATAAATTGAATAGTTTAATTCTTGTTTTTGAGATAGTTCGAAAGGAAGGCAGCAGCAATTGGTTATTGTGTTGGTGGGTTGATGATCATGATTGAAGTAGAAAAACAAACACATAATCCAAGTGGTGTAGTAGTGGGTTCTAAAAGGATATATGCAGATATCTATGTATGTATAAAAAATATACATGTGTGTATATAATATAATATCATATTGTAATGTAATTCAAAAAGAAAACAGTGAGTTTGATTAATAATTCAACTTTACAGGTATTATTACTAACTCTGTCGACACTTTTAGCTCGAGGAGTATATCGTGTCCATTGCTAAACAGTTAACATAGAAAAGTGTTCTTAAAAATCCCAAAATTTTAAATTAGCTATATTTATTTATTTTAGTCATTATGGTATAAAATTCAGTCATTAATTTAATAAACAAAAATTACATCAGTTGTCCCTCTCATTTATGGGTGAAACATAAAAAGTGTTGAAACTTAACAAATAGTTCTAAAATATATTTTTAATAAGCCTAAAATTTATAGAACTCATTTTCGTATCACCGTTTATTTTAAAATAATATTAGTTCGTATTTTACTCATGTAATATCCATAGAATGGCAATTGAGTGTAATAGTCGTTTACTAAATAGATTCAAAATCTCAAAAAAAAATATATATATTTAATATACTTCATTTATATATATAGATATGTTTTTAAATAATAATTATCATAATATCATTTTTATTTTATTTTACATAATTACTTTTAATAAGAACAACATATAATATTTCAAATTATATTTTCAATTATTATTATTATATATATATATACACACACACACACACACACATAGCTATTTACAATTTATTGTTCGTGAATCATCGGAAATGGTCGAAGGTCATATGAATCCATGTAAACAGTTTAAAACTTTCTGAGACTTAGTTTAATAGACTTTGCTTATCGTATTGAAATCATATAAGAATTTAAGTTTAAATTTAGTCGGAAATTTCTGGGTCGTCACAGTACCTACCCGTTAAAGAAATTTCGTCCCGAAATTTGAGTGAGGTGGTCATGGCTAACAATAAAAATGTTTTCATGACAATATGAGCTGATAAATAGAGTTTTATTACTGTTGAATAATATGGATAAGATAATTCGATTATTCGAAGAGTACGAGTGAAGCTATCACAAAAGAATGAAATGAGTAAATGAGATTCGTCTTAACCGGTGATGTAGTCACGGTTGATTTTAGAATTTAAGGTGCGTCTTAACTTTTGACAGAGTCAGGGTTGAATTCCAGAATTCAAAGGATTCAAAGAAAATCTTCAAAATCTATAAGATCGAATTCTTCGGGATTTATGGGAATTAGAATCTCTTTAATTAAATGTGATGATCTGTCCCGATTACCACATATGATATTTCCATTATAAATTTATCTTTTTCGTTCCATCAGTTTTCACCACTTCTATACTCAATTCCCAAATTCAAAAGATTGTGAAAATGCTTAATCCAATTCTAATCCTTGTCCTTATCCTGGCTATCGCAATAATCATTCTCCTTTCCAACTTCCACCGGAGGATTCTGTTTTCTTCTACTTCGCCCTTGGGCTTATAGTGTTTTTAATTCTCCAGTGTCTTATGTTGCGATAAACATTGATATACACGGTTTGTAACTTCCGTGTTGTTTTTTTGGGCTTTATATCTTCTCTTATATTTTAGAGCTCTTTGCTTTTTGATTATCCTCTCGACCTCTAGTAGAGCGAGTAACGGTCCAGAACTCGTAAGTATGGAATTTCGGATAAACATCATGTTCTAAATAAGAAGGAATGTATTAGCACGATTTGATTTGTCAAATTACCAGAGTTACTGAGAATAGAACTATCAAGAATATACTTTCTTGATATGTTCAGAGGTTAAGTAGAATGAAAGAGTTATGTAACATGGCACATGATGACGTTATGATCTGTGAATCATCACGTCCCATTAGAAACTCAGCATGACTTACTGTAATATAATCACGTTGATCAAGTGTCATTATATTATACTAACTCATGCATCCGTTCTCAACACTACTTCAAAAACATTCATATTTTAACTTCAAAGGTTCGCAGAATATCGAAACTAAAACAGTTTCTTTTTATGCTATAATATGGATAGCGCAGAGAGATAATTAATATCGAACGAGAATATTTATGAAGATATCTTCAGAAATATTGAGGATATTAATAAAGAAAGGTACGATGATATCTTAGGATTTCAGAATCAAATTGTGATGAAGAAATTCATTCACGATGATTTAGATTGGTTAAGGAGTAAGGTATTCGCTAAAGATTTCATTAGAAACAGAATCATTTGGATTCTTTATGTACAAGTTTAGCCCTTGTAATTTGTTCAGAGTCTTCTTCATGGTTTGCTCAATCCGGTTTCCAGTTTTAACTTTTCTGAGCTTTTCCAACATACTATTCTGTATCTTTATACCTTCGACGGTTAAGGTCGTGTACAGTTTTTGTTGCTGTATTCAGTTGGTACAGTTTTTGCTGTTGTATTCAGCTTTTTCAAAATTTGGAGTATTGATTTGAAGACTGGTTGCTTTTCAAAATTTAAGAATGAAAGACCATAATTCTAAAAGATAAATGTTATACATATAACTGTTTATGTAGATATGCTGTGCATTTTCAAAGTACTGATTGTTGATTCCCGATAATTGGTATGGCAGTTCTTGTTACAAGATGCAGATGAGTATATGATAGGGTTTCAATAAATAAATATAATGATTTATCGGAGAGATTCAAACCAACAGGCAACGAGGTTGCTGGTACGTCTGCTGATACTATGGTAGAATATGAAAGGTTTCCCAGTAACAATAAAAGAGCACGCATATATATCAAGGTTATAATAAGGTTGTTTCGAACGAAAAGTTGAAGTTATCTTGCTGGAGCTGTGACAAAATTCGCTACTTTGAAAATGAATAGCAAAGTTATTTTCGGTAATAACAATGCCAAAAGAGCTAGCACAGATACGTTTTAAGCGTTTACTCAGGTTCCGAGTGTTTTCAGGTGCATAACTATATGCATCAATCTTTTCTCCCGTAGATGAAGTGCGGTTGATTCATCCTTTTGATTGAGGTGTTTTCAAGGATCATGAAAGGTTTGAACGTAGATTGTAATCAGCAAGATACAATTGAGGTTTAAGATGAGATCAAGTGGCAAACTTGAAGAATTGTTTAGTTTCATATGTTATAGTCAATATTTTAATTCATTTTAATTGTCCAATATCATTAGTCCACAGTCGATAGTCCACAGTTAACAATCCAATAATTCTTATATATATATATATATATATATATATATTCGAATTAATTAATACATATCGTGACCCGTGTACATGTCTCAGACTCGATCACAACTCAAAGTATATATATTATTATAGAATCAACCTCAACCTTGTATAGAGAACTCGATCATTACTGCATATAGAGTGTATATGGTTATTCCAAATAATATATATATATATATATATATATATATATATATATATATATATATATATATATATATATATATATATATATATATATATATATATATATATATATATATATATATATATATATATGCGTCGATATGATATGTCAAAACCTTGTATACGTGTCCCGATATTTAAAGTGCGTAAAATGAATACAGAAATTAAATGACAATAAATAAAATTGCGAGAATGTAAATTGCGATAATTAAATTGCGATAAATAAAATGTAATCAGTTAGCTAGGAACAATTATCTAGGAACAGTTAGCGTGGATTCTTAACACAATTTCTCATAGTTAATTAGTCTGTTTCTAACAAATTTTATTTTGTCATATGTTTTCTTCATTATGCCACTTGTTGGATTTTGATAGGTCAAAATCCGAATATGAAATTGAATAAAAATGGTTATTCTGCAGTGAACGGATACGTATATCGGTGGTTGTAAGTAAGATAGTAAATGACTGTTGAATCAGATTCGAAGAATGTACAGTATAACTTATTAATGTTAAATCTAAATATTCCTCGGGTATTACCTACCCGTTAAAATATTTTCACCATTAACAGTTTGTACGAAAGAATTTTTAATTACAATCTTTATGAAAATATATATACATATATATTTTCTTCAGATGTAATTATGGATTTAATGAGTCGATATGATATTAAACTTATTTAATTTTTGGTTTGAGCTAAGATAAATAATCTCTAAAACTTTTAGAAACCACATATTCTTCGCAGAATATTTCTTCAATGAAGTTATGAATTAATACTTCATCGTTCATTGTTGTTGGTACTCCTTGGTATCCATGGTGCGTATGATATTGATGTTCGCGTGACAGATTGTGAAGTTGAGGTTTGCGATGCGGTTGTTTTTTTTGGTGGTGGTAATGGTACTCTTGGCGTTGGTGGTGGTACTGGTTATGCTGCTGGTGCTGCTGCTGGTGTTTGTAACCTTCGCACTATATTCTCTAAAGCCACTACCCGAGCGCGAAGCTCGTTGACTTCTTCTATTACACCGGGGTGATTTTCGGTTCGGACTAGCGGATAAATATAATCTTGAATTTGGTATAGTATATAATCATGGCGAGATACTCTGAAAATGAGAGAAAAGATGGTGTTTCGAACAGGTTCACCGGTAAGTGCTTCAGGTTTTTCGCCAATAGGGCAATGTGGCGGATGGAAAGGATCACCTTCTTCCTGTCTCCAATGATTGAGGAGGCTACGAACCCATCCCCAATTCATCCAGAATAGATGAAGATTGATTGGTTAATCCATTCCGGTCACACTGCTTTCGGAGCTTAAGTGGGATTCTATTTCGGAATCCGAGTGACTTGAACTAATGACGAATTCCATTTCGTACGATTGAATAAAGAATTTTTAGATATGAAATGATTTCCTGACTAACGGATGGTATTCTAATTACATAGAATATCCATACATATAGAACAAAAGGTTTCGTAGATTACGGAGGAATTTACGGGATACGCCAGGTAAGGTTTACAGTAACAGATACGCTAAGAGATGAATTTTGTCTATACACTATTCATGCAATCAATGCAGCAAGACGTGTCTAGACTAAGAATAATAAGCAGATAATTTTCAACACAAAATGATAAGCAAAACTTTTTGACATGCAGACCAGGTCGAAGTCCAGACTCACTAATGCATCCTAACGACTACTAGTTAGACACACTAATGCAAGACCTGGTTCGCTACGACCACCGCTCTGATACCAACTGAAGCAACCCGTCATAATCCATCCGGACGAAGTCCATATCGATTATAAACGATTCACAACAGTTGATTACATCGCGAGGTACTTGACCTCTATATGATACATTTTACAAACATTGCATTCGTTTTTGAAAAGACAATCTTTCATTACATCGAAAGTTGACAACATGCATACCATTTCGTAATATATCTTACTATAATAGACTTAATAATAATCTTGATGAACTCAACGACTCGAATGCAACGTCTTTTGAAATATGTCATGAATGACTCCAAGTAATATCTCTAAGATGAGCAAATGCACAGCGGAAGATTTCTTTCGTACCTGAGAATAAACATGCTTTAAAGTGTCAACCAAAAGGTTGGTGAGTTCATTAGTTTATCATAAATAATCATTTCATAATTTTAATAGACCACAAGATTTCATATTCCCAATTCTCATAAATAAACGTCCCATGCATAGAGACAAAAATATCATTCATATGCATTGAACACCTGGTAACCGACATTCACAATATGCATATTACAATAACCCCATCATTCCGGGATCCTCCTTCGAACATGATATAAATTTCGAAGTACTAAAGCATCCGTTACTTTGGATGGGGCTTGTTGGGCCCGATAGATCTATCTTTAGAGTTCGCGTCAATTAGGGTGTCTGTTCCCTAATTCATAGATTACCAGACTTAATAAAAAAGGGGCATATTCAGTTTAATAAATCAACCATAGAATGTAGTTTCGATTACTTGTGTCTATTTCGTAAAATAATTATAAAAGCAGCGCATGTATTCTCAGTCCCAAAAATATATATATATTGCAAAAACATTTAAAAAGGGAGCAAATGAAACTCACCTAATGTATTTTGTAGTAAAAATACATATGACTATATTGAACAACTAAACGATGCAAGGTTGGCATCGGATTCACGAACCTATATCATTTGTGCATATATTAAAACCCATAATAACAATTAAGCAAGTATATATATTAATATTAATATACTTAATAATTTGTATGTGATATTAATAAATAAATTAGTTATAACTATTTTATATTCATTTGATTATATTTACAATATGTTTATCCTTTATATGTAATTTAATTAATATTTATAATAATAACATTTCATTTAAAAACAATATGTAAT
Source organism: Rutidosis leptorrhynchoides (assembly GCF_046630445.1). Classification (NCBI taxonomy): domain Eukaryota; kingdom Viridiplantae; phylum Streptophyta; class Magnoliopsida; order Asterales; family Asteraceae; genus Rutidosis; species Rutidosis leptorrhynchoides. Next base: position 350,179,802 of record NC_092336.1, read on the forward strand.
ATAGTTATTATATATGTAAAAATATATATATATTTTTATATAAATATTATTTGTTTGGTAATATCATAATAATACTAAAATAATGATAATAATAATAATTCATTGTAACTTAATCATTTTCATGATATTATTTGTATCTATATTCTTTATGTTTGTAATTATGATAATATAATAATAATGTTAATAATTATAATAATGATAATAATATTGTTAATAATAATGTGTTAATGATTAATAATAAAATAATAATACTTAATACTTATAATAATAATAATAATAATAATAATAATAATAATAATAGTAATAATAATAATAATAATAATAATAATAATAATAATAATGGTAATGATATTAATAATAATAGTAATCATAATAATAATGATAATTGTAATAAAAGTACTACCTTTAGAAGGCAAGATTCCTAAAAAAAAAAATGCCACAGCCTAGGATTGAACTCGCAACCTCTAGCTTAGCAACCACAATCCTAACCACTGTTCCATTGTGTCTTTACTGATTCATTTGATGCATAATCTGTTTTAAATAGATTTCGGCCTGTTAAGTAATTGGATTTCGGCCCAATGATAGAAACATGGTGGCCTTTACTCAATCAGTCCAGTCATAAAACGATTTATATCTTTACGGCCCAAGCCCAGCTTTTGTTGTAAATAAAAGAAAAAGAATGAAGTTTCCTAGGCCTGGTTTCGAACCCAGGACCTGTCGTACCACAACATCAATCCCAAACCATCAATCTGTCATTTGTTTTCTGAAATATATTGAAATCACAACTTTAAAACCCTTTGATTTTAGTTTTAAAAAGATCCAAAAATAACAGTATAAGTATAGATATAGATAATTATAATTAATATATATATGGATAGTTATACCTAATGTAAAACGTGTGGGGTTTACAGCGAAAGGAAAAAAATATTCGATCCTCAAAATCATTATCGATCGTTCCATCCCCAATATCATTAATCATCGCCGTTACTCATCATCATCATTATATCGTCTATCCCTAATCATCATCATAAAATCATGTATATATCATCGACTCCTCATCATCTTCATATTGAATCACCATCATCGTTCACGCTAGTCACCATCATCATCTTTCATTTATCATCAATATCTAATACGTTCATCTTATCAGTCCATCATGCCTCATGACTACTGTGAACATCAACTTCTTTATCAGTAACGTCATCTTCATTGTCAATATTTACTTCATAAAAAAAATGGAACGTGCTGTAGCAGCAAGCTAGAAAGTGAAGTTGGTATTGTGGTTGTGACCTTGTTCAATTGAAATAGATATAATCGTGATATGGAAAGGAGAACGGGATTTAAAAGAAAGCGAAGAGAGGAGATAAGGGAGAGAAGAAGAAGGTGGTTTTGGTTCTAGTAGTTTAGACAGGAAAACAATCGGTTCAGCAATACTTTTGGGTCATGGTTTAGTGGGTTTCACGACGGTTAAAAACAGAACTAATCAAGGTTAGTGATGGGAGGTTCTAAGTGGTTTGTTTCACAATGGAGTTAGAGAGAGAGAAGAGTGAGAGATAGAGGATGGTGGTGGATTGTTGTGGTGATAAAAGGTGATGTTAGAAGGTGGTAGTATGTTTTCGACAAAGGAAACCCGACCAAGTGGGTTTCGATCTAACCTTCACTTATAGTTTTAATTTTCAAATTGTTAATGTTTTAATCGAGTTGAATTAGAAACAGAAGATACTGGTACATGAAGAGGTGATTAATTAATGGTTCAACTAAGTGAAGTAATAAATTGAATAGTTTGATTCTTGTTTTTGAGATAGTTCTAAAGGAAGGCAGCAGCAATTGGTTATTGTGTTGGTGGGTTGATGATCATGATTGAAGTAGAAAAACAAACACATAATCCAAGTGGTGTAGTAGTGGGTTCTAAAAGGATATATGCAGATATCTATGTATGTATAAAAAATATACATGTGTGTATATAATATAATATCATATTGTAATGTAATTCAAAAAGAAAACAGTGAGTTTGATTAATAATTCAACTTTACAAGTATTATTACTAACTCTGTCGACACTTTTAGCCCGAGGAGTATATCGTGTCCATTGCTAAACAGTTAACATAGAAAAGTGTTCTTAAAAATCCCAAATTTTTAAATTAGTTATATTTATTTATTTTTGTCATTATGGTATAAAATTCAATCATTAATTTAATAAACAAAAATTACATCAGTTGTCCCTCTCATTTATGGGTGAAACATAAAAAGTGTTGAAACTTAACAAATAGTTCTAAAATATATTTTAATAAGCCTAAAATTTATAGAACTCATTTTCGTATCACCGTTTATTTTAAAATAATATTAGTTCGTATTTTACTCATGTAATATCCATAGAATGGCAATTGAGTGTAATAGTCATTTACTAAATAGATTCAAAATCTCAAAAAAAAATATATATATATTTAATATACTTTATTTATATATATAGATATGTTTTTAAATAATAATTATCATAATATCATTTTTATTTTATTTTACATAATTACTTTTAATAAGAACAACATATAATATTTCAAATTATATTTTCAATTATTATATATATATATACACACACACACACACACACACACATATAGCTATTTACAATTTATTGTTCGTGAATCATCGGAAATGGTCGAAGGTCATATGAATCCATGTAAATAGTTCAAAACTTTCTGAGACTTAGTTTAATAGACTTTGCTTATTGTATCGAAATCATATAAAAATTTAAGTTTAAATTTAGTCGGAAATTTCCGGGTCGTCACATGTACCACTTTCGGTTTTTCGAGCGTACTTACGTATGTTTAGAAAACTAGCCTTTTATGTTACGCGACATGTATACTTACTAATAATTTGACTTTATTCATCAAAAATTTACCTTATGATAAATGTAACTTATAAAATTGAGCGTTGTGGTCATTTGCTTCTATAAATCAGAGTCTCGTAGTTTATCAAAATGTATCATTTTAAATCATCTGTTAAAATATTATATTTTGTCACTTGTATATATATATATATATATATATATATATATATATATATATATATATATATATATATATAGCTTAAACTAAATAAGTAAAATAATATACAAGATAATAAAGTTATTATTAATTAATCTATATATATAAATATATGAATTTTATATATAATTATTATATTATGCATATTGTAATATATATAAAAAGTATAAGTATTATATGTTGAAACTTATAATATTATATATATATATATATATATATATATATATATATATATATATATATATATATATATATATATATATATATATATATATATCTTTATTTAAAATATATATTTGTTCATATTGAAATAGGTAATAATACAATATTTAGTTTTTCAAAACTAATTATATTTTTAAAGTTTATTTTGGAATCGTTTAGATAGTAGAAAAATATTATATCAATCACGTTTACATTTTTGAAATGCTTTATCTACTTGTAATTTATAATATAAACTTTATTTAAATTCTTCAAAAGTCATATATAAATTATCTTATAAAATGTCCTAATTAATAAAGTTCTTTTTAAACTGATACGTTTTTATACATTTAAATCAAATATGATAACTTTGTTTTTTCTAAAACTAAATATATAAAATAATCATTTTATTAAAAGATTAAAATAGAAGAAGTTGTTATATCGTAAAAATGTTTTAGAAAAGTAAGATTAAATATACTTTTAATAGATTTCAAGTTTTTAACATTTGTTGGTGCAACGTGATATAATGTCTAAAGGTTAGGTAAACGTATAAAATCATTTTAATGTAAAACGTTAATTTACTTAACTTGTCGATATCCGTCTTCTAAGTTATTTACATTTCACATTCCAACTTTAAAATGATAGTCATACTAGTTATCTTATTAACATCACGAGGAAAATGTTGTAAGGTATGAATTGAAAATCAAATAGGAATCTTCACTAACTCTTGTCTAGTTCTCGTTAGTTGACACTTTGTTCTTATATGTAAAATCACTTTACCATTTTCCGAATATGGTTAAAAGGGAAAGGTTTCCTAAATCAAAGTGGACCTCCTAACAGGGACTCGTAGCCATAATTCAATGTATCTAATAATTCAATCATTTAATATTATCTTTTAATTCTGTCAATAATTATTTTAAATATATTTTAAAACAACAACGTTCATGTAAAGTATTATACGTCTAATACTTGTTAACGTTTTCAAGTTATAATATATACCTATATACATATGTAATCATATCCGTTCCTATAATGGTTTGTGAATCTTTGGAATTTGGTCGAGGTTAAATGAATGTATGAACACATTTAAAATTCTTGAGATTCAACTCACAAACTTTGCTTATCGTGTCGGGAATATATAAAGATTAAAGTTTAAATTTGGTCAGAAATTTACGGGTTGTCACAGAAATCGAGATGTATCATCTGTTATGTCATCATCTATAAAAACCCATCACTTATCTAATTGAAACGAGATATGTATCAAGTAGTTCTAAATCATCTTCAGCACTTTTCATGGCATCATCTCAAAAATCTTTCGCATCATCCAATCGAAATCATCAGCACCTATAAAGTGGGTTTTGTGATTTTTCTCATCCCCTTCTTTCCTTCTTTCAATTTTCAAATCTGGTAACGTAGCGAGATTTTCCGGCGACAGTGATTTTGACGGTGGTTCCGAAGGTGGTTTTGACGGTGGTTTCAGCGGTGGTTAAATCTACACACTTGAAGGCTTAATCGGAGATGCAAATGAGATACCCAGTGCACTTCTTTTGCTCAGGTTAAGTGTATAAGAGTTTGACTATGTAAAGTAGTTATGAAATTGATTTGTATCAAATTGTTTTTCAAGTGGATAAGATTTTAATTTTTGTGGCATGAAATTAGTTATGAAAATATGTGTGGTGTTTTGAATAATTGTAGCTGTGAAGTTTTGTGAATTTAGGAAGAGAAGGAATAATGTCTTCCAATTTTGGAAGCTGCAAAATAGAGCTGCAGAGTTGAAGATATGTTAAGATCTTATTTTGTCTTATGTCTTCCAAAAAACAAACCATCTTCAATCAAAACGTCTTCCCGCCCGCAGACATAAGCTAAAATAAGGTCTTCAGATGAGAAAACAAACGACACCTTATTCTTGCAGAGCTTATTTTTTTTTCATAAACTCTAAAATATTTGTCTACCAAACAAGATTAAAAGCTGTAGCTTTTGAAAAAAATAAAAGCTCACATAAACTTCTAAAAGCTTGTGTGTCAAACACGCCGTTAATTACATATACATATACATATACATATACATATACATATACATATACATATACATATACATATACATATACATATACATATACATATACATATACATATACATATACATATACATATACACATATAGTAAAAAAATATTACAATAATTACAGTATTACTTTCGTCCCCATTTTATTATCACTAGACAAAAAAAAATATACTGTTTAAGAAACATCATCATTACTACATTGTATTTTTTGTCAGCTTAAAAATGAACGTTGGGCAAGGACAACGAACATGTTTAAAAAGGTTGCACCTTTACTACTTTCATGACCTGTCCTAATCCATATGGACGAATACATTACATTTGGTTACATTACGAGTTACTTGCCCTCTATATGATACATTTTACAAACCTTGCATTCGTTTTTAAAAGACAAACTTTCATTACATCGAAAGTTGACGGCATGCATACCATTTCATAATATATTCAACTATACTCGACTTAGTAATAATCTTGATGAACTCATCGACTCGAATGCAACGTCTTTTGAAATATGTCATGAATGACTCCAAGTAATATCTCTAATATGAGCAAATGCACAGCGGAAGATTTCTTTCATACCTGAGAATAAACATGCTTTCAAGTGTCAACCAAAAGGTTAGTGAGTTCATAGGTTTATCATAAAACAATAAAATTCATCATTTTGATAGACCACAAGATTTAAATCCTGCATGGTACAAATGGGCCCGAATCCTATACCCACCTGTAATGTACATGCGATATCTTTTAAATACAGTACACCTTTCTCGTGTACGAAATCATCTTTTATAAATTTTAGTAACCGTACACATATCTCGTGCACAAAAAATAACATACACATAACCTGTGTATAAAATCATTCTCTCGATACATAACATTCACTTTGCTTTCATAGCTTGGCTTGGTAACCGACCTTAACATATAATGCGCATCAATAATATCCCCAAAATAGAACATCAGTCTGTAATAATATATAAACCTCGAAGTACTAAACACTACGCCCACTAGCTCTTCCGTCTAGTGAACATTCTGGGTGGGGGTGTTAAACCCGGTAGCTACCTTTAGGATTCGCGTGAATTAAGGCCATACCCGTTTCTAATTCTTAGGTTACCAAGCAATAATAATCACTAGAAAATATTCACAACCATTAGTGGCAATTATAACGTCCAACTAATTCAATAATAATCCACAGAACTTCTGTCTGCATAATAATTCATTAGAGGAAAGTTTTGCTTGTGTCTAACTCGTCAAACATTTATAAAAGCATTTCATGCATTCTCAGTTCAAAATATGTTTCAAAAGCATTTAATAAAGCAGTTGTAAAAACAGCGCATGTATTCTCAGTCCCAAAAATGTAAAGAGTAAAAGGGAATCAAATGAACTCACCATACTGTATTTTGTAGTAAAAATACATATGACGTCATTTATCAAGTGTAGGGTTGGTCTCGGATTCACGAACCTATATCATTTATATATATTAACACATATATTTGTAATCGAACAAATTTATTATATCTTAAATTATATATTATATATACTTAATTTATATGTATATTTAAAAATGACTAATATTTATATAGTTATATTAATATTTATATATGATTAATATTATATTAAAAATACATCATTTGTTATATATGAATGTTTATAGAAAAAATATGTTTATTATATGTAATATTATTATAAGTATAATTTTATATGCATAATATTTATTTGTTGTAAGAATAATAATAATTATAATACTAGTAATAAAAATAATGATAATAATAATAATGATAATAATTTTTAATAATAATAATACTTATGTTCATAATAATAATAATAATAATAATAATAATAATAATAATAATAATAATAATAATAATAATAATAATAATAATAATAATAATAATAATAATAATAATAATAATAATATTGAAAAATACCTTTAAAGCTTTTCTAAAAATAAATGCCCGTACCCGGGCTCGAACCCGCGACCTCCAGGATAAGCGGACACACCCCTACCCATTGAACCATCAATTCGTTTTGTTAATTACTCGCGTTTTTATTTATTTACATGTACAAAACCGTTTAATCCTTTCTTCACAAGTTCATCACACAGATCATCTGGGTTAAGTGCACATCTTCACATACATATCGACATCATCATTTGTTCATGTATCTAGTCATATCATCATCATCATCTTAATTTCGTCTCATCATCAAATCATCTCGTAAATATCATAATCTCCATCATCGTTTTTGATACTATATATCACCATTCATTCATCATCGTTTGTTACCTAATATCTATAGATGCCTTCCTATTTCACTAGCCTTTTAGACTTTATGGCTTTTAGCCCACAAATACACAAGCCCACTAGTAATTAATGGTTCAATAGCAGGCGACTGCTAAACATGTTTATAGATTCGGTATTCGAATGCAAACAGAAAACATCCTCAAATTCAACACCATCAACAACCCCACTAACTAAGAAACGGCCTAATAATATAAGTCAATTTACGTATCCCAACAATTAACTACTTCGAAGCCCACATATCCATTTATAATCTGTAAATTAACAGCTTGCATCTCAACATCTTTTTATTTATTTATTTATTTTTTTAAAAGGGAGCTAGTGGAACCATGTATAGGTGTCAGCTCATCCAAAAGAACTTGAAAAAGGAACGTATAATAAATTTAAATTCATTACTTTAGATATAGGAACACAAGTTGCACAAGTGGTTATCTCCTTTGGTACTTGTCGGTCATGAAAAAAAAATGAAGAAAGGAAACGTCTTTACCATTATTGTACCCATCCTCATTGTTGTTGCAGCTCATCAAAATTATTGTGAATTGTGAAAGTTTTGAACGCATGTTTATTATAATTAAACTTTAGCTGCAATCAGTATTGGTTGATGATTTTAAAAAAAATTCGTGGGTTTGGAAGTGGTTTCAATAGTTAGGTTTCGAATAGAACTGGAAACAGATAGAAAGTGCAGCAGTAGTAAACGTATGGGGTTATGGTTTGTAAACGTTTTTGAAGAGGGAATGTGAAGGAAGAAAGTGGTATTCGATGGTTATGGTGGATGGTTGTTTAATTGAAATAGAAAATAGAAAACAGAAAACAATTTGGATGAAGATGATGGTAGTGTTATAGGTTTGTAATGGTGCTCGATGGTGAGGTTGTCCAGGTGGTGATCTCATGGTTGCCAAGAAAACATAGCAGCAACAATAGCGATAAATTGTAGCTTAGGGTAGTTGTGGGATGATGTTTGGTTTCGTTTGGTTCAAAATAGAAACACAGAAGTAGTAGTAGCAAACGATGGTTCGAATAGTAAGTAATTGTAGTAGTTGATTCGATCACAGCTCGTATGGGCTCATGTCTGCAACTGTAGCAACAAGTGGGTTTTGTTTGAGTTGAAGGTGTCATAACCGCAGTAGGTTAGTAGCGTAGCAGATAGCAACAATTGCAGGAAGCTGAAGAAAAAATACACAGTAGTAGTTCATGTGTTCATGACAAAATCATAACGATGGTGGTGAGGGTTAATGATAGTTGTTTGATTGTGGGTTGTTATAGGTGGTGGTAGGGTTCACGATGGAGTGGTGACAATATGGGTTTCGTTCTCAACAGAACCCGATGAGTAGTAACTCAAGTGGTTTCGATTTAGTGGTTGTGATGGTGAAAGTGGCGAACAGTGAAGGTGATGGTTAGGATGGTGAGATTGATCGAGCATATGAAGTAGTATGTATATCAACATACGTGTCTTCTATTTATTTGTAATATTTATTATAATATTATAATATTTATGATATTACTAATTTAAATAATAGTGAACTTTTGTAGTTTTCGGGCCCAACATTCACTCAATTATAATGCATCATTATCGTTTATAGATAGTAAAGAAAAGCAAAGAAAAATGATGTCAATCTTATTCCAAATGGAATCAATCAGGAACAGTAATTCAAACACTAATCTCAAATAGTAATAATTGAATACACAGTGAAGCAGCCGTTTCATTTAACTTACTCTACCGACAGTTTATCCCGAATGGCTATATCGTGCCCATTGCTAAACAGTTAACGTATAAAAGTGCTCCTAAAAATCCCAAATTTTTAGATTAAATATATTTAATTATTTCACTCATTAACTGTTTGAAACTTGATCAAAAAGGTTCGATAATTATTTATTTTCCGTTCCAATTTATATGTAAAGAGTACTAATATTTAAACTTAAAAAGGTAAACATATTTTTAACAAATCTAACATCTTCGTAATCGATTTACAGTTCAACTTTTATTTTAGTCCTTCATGAACATGTAATATATCTATATTAAAACTAACGAAACGTCAACCGAGTGTTAATGACGTTTACTAATTAGGCTCGAAATCATTCATTTTCAATATACACATTATATATATATATATATTTATCAAATCTTAATTAACAAGTTTAAGTAAATAAATATATTAATTATATTCTTTTAAACAACTAAATATAATATTATATATTTACAAGTAATATTTATAGATACTCCGCACATGATGCTACCATGATGCTTTCGGCTCCGTGGTTCGCATCATAGTACTCCGCACATACTATGGCACCTCCGGCTTCGTGGATCGTGCCATAGCATACAAATAGATACACTATATACATACATGCATAATTATTCCACTCACTTTAAAGCCTAGGTGATGATTATATAACTCCGCAAGCTTCAACGCAAGGTACCTAGTACATTAAATACACAATCAACATACAAACTAGTTGGACTAGACACCAACACTTAACTCTTGTGCATTTAATGACCCAATTGTATTAAATGACCCATTTGCACAAAAACCGTCCATCCAAAGTCAAGACTATCATTAATCACTAAAAACTAGTGATTAAAGTCAAATTACACCAACTAACACAAATTTGAGGTATTCTTATATCCAACTTGCTCAACTAGGTCAAACATTCCCATTTGACCCATTTAAAGTCAAGACCCACAATTTGGTCAAAATCGAAACCCATTAACAAATCTTTCACTAACACATAAGTGTGTTAGTGATTCAACAACACAATTAAGCCTACAAACTTCAAATCACATGGCTCAACCTTAGATTATAAACCTTAGGGTTTCCATACATCAAGTTTACCCCAAATTTGACCATTTAACCCTAAAATGGGTCTTACAAACTACACATGAACAAACCCTAGCTATAAATCAAATTGAACTCGATACTTAGAGTTAAAACTTACCAACACTACCAAAACGTAGCTAGAGATGTAGGGAACAACTTTAAAACTTGGACTCGGGCAAGATTTGGTCTCCTTCTTCCCCAAAATGAGCTCTCGCTCTCTCTAAAACTCTAACTCTCTCTCTAGAATGAAAGTGTGTGTGTGTGGTAGAGATAAAATGAGCTCAAGATAAGATTGGATCTGCATTTGTGGTATGCAAACCGTTGCCTAAGTGAAAAGACCATTTAGACCCTTAAAAACCCCAAATTTAAGGTTAAATTTGTAACCTGCCAGCACCAATATTACGGCCGTAATCCCCAAAATTGTGGCCGTAATCCCCAATATTGCAGCCATAATCCCCAATATTGCGGCCATAATTTTGGCTGTTTTCAGAAACATGTCTCCCTGCTCAAAAGTTGCAACCGTAAGGCTATAAATTGCGCCCGTAATTTTTGGTTTTCAGGCCCTTTTTCGTTTTATGACTAGATTAAACAAACGTGGCTAAAGTCAAACACAATTAAGATCGAATACGCACCTTTGGACTTCGTACGTCGACCAAAGCAACATGTCAAAGGAAAAATGGGGTGTTACAACTCTCCCCCACTTCAATCGGAGCGCGTCCTCGCGATCTAAGCTGCATGACAAGAAGGAAGATACACTAAAATGAACTCTTCAGGTTCCAAAGTGAATTCTGAACCCTTTCTATGTTGCCATTGCACTTTATAAGTTCTCACCTCTTGGTTATGCAACAACTTGACCTTCTCATCAAGAATGGCTATCGGTTCTTCAACGTACTCTAATTTGTTGTTCAAAGTGATTTCATCTAACGGTACCCAAGTCGAGTCATCCGCAAGACACTTACGGAGATCGAAAACATGAAATGTGTTATGAATTCCCGCAAGCTCTTCAGATAACTCTAGTCTATAAGCAACCTCACCAACACGAGCCAAAATTTTGAAAGACCCAATAAACCGAGGAGCTAACTTCCCCCATTTTTGAAATTGCATAACACCCTTCCACTGCGAAACCTTAAGCATCACCATGTCACCTTCTTGGAACTCAATTGGTTGCCTTCGTTTATCGGCATAAGATTTTTGTCTATCTTGCGCCGCCTTAAGTCGAGCCCGAATCATCTCAATTTTACTATTTGTCTCTAAAACTAAATCGGTACTCCCGATTTCTCTTTGTCCCACTTCACCCCAACAAATAGGAGTTCGACACCTTCACCCATAAAGCATCTCATACGGTGGCATTCCAATACTAGCATGATAACTATTATTGTAAGAGAATTTCACCAAAGGCAAGTGTTCATCCCAACTACCACTGAAATCAATAACACACACCCGTAGCATATCCTCCAATGTTTAATTCGTACACTCGGTTTGGCCGTACATTTGGGGATGATACGCCGTGCTCATCTTCAATTGAGTACCCATATCTTCATGAAACTTATTTCAAAATCGAGACGTGAAACGAGTATCTCAATCCGAAACAATAGATATAGGAACCCCATGCCTTGATATCACTTCCTTGATAAACAACTTAGACAAAGTCTCCGGCGATATCGTGTCCCGGATAGGAAGAAACAATGCACTTTTCGTCAACAGATCAACTATCACCCAAATCGTATCAAATTGGGTTCTCGCCGTCTTTGGTAACTTTGTAATGAAATCCATGGTAATGTGCTCCCATTTCCACTTCGGGATTTCTAATGGTTGTAACATTCCATACGGCTTTTGGTGTTCGACCTTAACTTGCAAACACGTGACGCATTGTTCAACAAAGTTAACAACATCGTGTTTCATGCCCGGCCACCAATACTCTCTCTTCAAATCAAGGTACATCTTCGTCACACTCGGATGAATGGAACACTTTGACTTATGTGCTTTATCAAGTAGCACTTGTTGGTAATCGCCCATCTTAGGCACCCACACTCGTCCTTGAAAGGACAACAAACCATGCGGGCCTAAGGTAATTGACTCCGTTTGCCCCATGATTCGTTCTTCCTGCTTGTTGTTAACAAAAGCTTCGATTTGTACCTCACCAAGCTTTACAATAAAATCGTTAGTAATAGTCATGCGTAACGATCCTACTCGTATCGCCGGATGTTGACTCTTTTGACTCAACGCATCCGCGACCACATTCGCCTTACCCGGATGGTAAAGTATCTCACAATCATAATCCTTTACCACATCCATCCATCTACGTTGACGATAGTTCAAATCTTGTTGATCAAAAAGATGTTTCAAACTCTTGTGATCCGAATAAATCGTACACTTGACACCATACAAGTAGTGGTGCCAAATTTTCAAAGCATGCACCACCGCCGCCAATTCCAAATCATGAGTCGGATATCTCTTTTCGTGTTCCTTTAATTGTCGAAAGGCGTAAGCGATAACTTTACCTCGTTGCATTAGAACACACTCGAGCCCATTTAATAAGGCATCACAATAAACCGTCATATCTTCTACACCTTCCGGTAACATTAACACCGGAGCTTGACACAATTTCTCTTTCAACAATTGAAAAGCGATCTCTTGCTCATTTTCCTAATTAAATCTCGCGTTCTTCCTTGTCAACTTTGTTAATGGAGAAGCGATTTTAGAAAAGTTTTGGATAAACCGAAGATAATAATCGGCCAATCCGAGAAAACTTCGGATTTCCGTAGGTGTAGTCGGTTGTCCCCAACGCTTTACCGTCTCTATCTTCCCTTGATCTGCTTGAATGCCTTCTTTATTCACAATATTACCAAGGAATTGCACTTCCCTTAGCCAAAATTCACACTTGGAGAATTTAGCATACAACTTCTCCTTTTGCAACGTCTTCAACACCTTGCGCAAATGGCGTGCATGTTCTTTCATACTCTTAGAATAGACAAGTATGTCATCAATGAACACAATTACTGACTTGTCCAACATAGGTTGGCACACTCGGTTCATAAGATCCATGAATGTCGCCGGTGCATTCGTAAGACCGAAAGGCATGACTATAAATTCAAAATGCCCATAACGAGTTTGAAATGCCTTTTTCTCAATATCTTCCTCACGGACCCGCATTTGGTGATAGCCGGACCGTAAGTCAATCTTAGAAAAATACGTCGCACCTTGGAGTTGGTCAAACAAATCGTCAATCCGAGGCAATGGATAACGATTCTTGATCGTCACTTTGTTCAACTCCTGATAATTTATGCACATCCGCATACTACCATCTTTCTTCTTTACAAATAAAACCAGAGCGCCCCATGGCGAAGCACTCGGTCAGATAAAACCCTTTTCAAGCAACTCTTGGGTTTGGTTCAACAACTCTTGCATTTCCGTCGGCGCTAAACTATAAGGAGTTTTAGCAATGGGAGTAGCCCTTGGAACCAACTCAATGCGAAATTCAACTTGTCTTTCCAACGGAACACCCGGTAAATCATCCGAAAAAACGTCTTCGAATTCATTAACCACCGGAATTTCACAAATGGATGGTGGCTCTTCACGAGTATCAACCACATGGGAAAGAAAAACCATGCCCCTACTATTAAGGAAACGATGCGCCCGTGCATATGTGCATAATGGTACGAGTCTCCTTCGCTTATCGCCATGAATAATTAACTCTCCCCCACTTGGGGTCTTTATACGAATGAACTTTTCCTGGCATGTGATATCGGCTCTATAACGATCGAGCCAATCCATGCCAACAACGATATCAAACTCACCCAAAGTCATCGGAATGAGATCGATTTTAAACGTTTCGATACCAAACAAAACATTACAATCTTTACAAACATCAATCCCTAGCACCGTCTTATGGTCCGCTATTTCGACTTCTACCAGATGACTTAACTTAGCTAGTGATTTATTTAGTTTAGGCACAAATCTTGAAGACACAAATGACAAATTAGCACCGCTATCAAATAGTATCCTTGCCGGATTAGAGTTAACCATGAAAGTACCTGAGACAACTTCATTGGATTTTTTAGCTTCATCATTTGTCATCAAATAGTTGCGTCCCCTAGCTGTACCCGCCACTTTCTCTAACTTTTTCACTTGATCATTCCACAACCGTCCTTCGGTGCCCTTCCTTTTGACAATTATAACAAGTGAGTTTGCTTGCTGTAGATGGATTTGTATAATCACGAGCCATGTGCCCTTGCCGTCCACAATTATAAGACTTGGGTCCATAACCCCCGGACGCACCCTTCTTCACACTACTGACGCTCTCGGTCGCCCCCTACTCTTTTTGTTGGAATGACTAGTAGCTTCAAACTTTCTTTTGCTAAAAGTAAAGTCACTCTTTTTAGAAACGAGCGACTCAAAACCCTTAGCTATATCGAACAACTCATCAAAAGTTTTCACCGAGTTCCTGCTAATCTTTTCTTGGTAGTTGTCGTTCAAGGTTCGATAGAAGTCTTCCTTCAACATATGATCATTCCCGACATACTCCGGGAAAAATTGGGTCTTTGATAAGAAAGTGGACTTGAGAGTGTTCAAATCCATTGACCCTTGCCTCAAAGAACGCAACTCGTCCTTAAGCCTAGAGAGATCGGCCGAAGTTCGGTACTCCTTGAAAAATTCCGCCTTAAACTCGTACCACGAGAAATCCATACATTGTTCTTCACCATAGAGTTGGATTTTCGCGTCCCACCACAACTTGGCATCACCCCCTTAACATACTACTCCCGTACCTTGTCTTCTTATCGAGAGGGCATTCACTAGTACGTAAGGCCCCCTTCATATAGGAGATCCAACGGTTGCTCTTTAGTGGGTCTCGCTCACCATTA
Organism: Rutidosis leptorrhynchoides; assembly: GCF_046630445.1. NCBI lineage: Eukaryota > Viridiplantae > Streptophyta > Magnoliopsida > Asterales > Asteraceae > Rutidosis > Rutidosis leptorrhynchoides. Next base: position 350,195,076 of record NC_092336.1, read on the forward strand.
AGGGTGGGAGGTTGAGCATCCTTGAAATTCTTATAGTGGAAGTGTCACCTCCCCACATTATCACCGTGAATAATAGCATTAATTTGTTCCTTGATTAGATCGGTCACTTGCTCGTCAACCGACTCTAGAAACATCTTCTTAACGTCCGCTAGAAAGGACGCATGATGCTTTTGCAAGATGGCCTCAACCTTGGCCGTAAACTCGGAATCTTCGCTCGTACCTTCGTTATCGGTATCATGTCCGTTTCTCATCTTCATTCTATAAAATGGAATAGGTTAAACAACGAAACGAATGGAAATGACATATAACAAACCACACCACCCCATCTTGCTCAACACTCATCGTACATTGGTTGTTTGACAAAATTTGTACCCATAACAATGGTAGCTAGTCATTATTACGCGTGCACGTCGCATTAACTCGCTAGTACAACGCCTATCTCGCTTGATGATTGAAAACACAATACAAAACAATTAACACAAAGTTAGTTCACCTAAGCCTAGGCATTAACCAAACCCGGTCCGACCCGTCTCCTACAAGTCCCGCATAAAACGCATACACAATAAAGTCTAAGTCTAGGTGAAAGGACCCGTTCATATACATTATAAACGATTCACAATAGTTGATTACATCGCGAGGTATTTGACCTCTATATGATACATTTTACAAACATTGCATTCGTTTTTTTAAAAGACTAACTTTTTTACATCGAAAATTGACAGGCATGCATACCATTTCATAATATCCACTATCCAACTATAAATTGACTTAATAATAATCTTTGATGAACTCAATGACTCGAATGCAACGTTCTTCGATATATGCCATGAAAGACTCCAAATAATATCTTTAAAATGAGCAAATGCACAGCGGAAGATTTCTTTAACACCTGAGAATAAATATGCTTTAAAGTGTTAACCAAAAGGTTGGTGAGTTCATTAGTTTATCATAATCGATCATTTTCATCATTTTAATAAACCACAAGATTTTCATTTCTCATAAATATACGTCCCATGCATAGAAACAAAAATCATTCATATGGATTGAACACCTGGTAACCGACATTAACAAGATGCATATAAGAATATCCCCTATCATTCCGGGAAATCCTTCGAACATGATAAAAACAACAATCGAAGTACTAAAGCATCCGGTACTTTGGATGGGGTTCGTTAGGCCCAATAGATCTATCTTTAGGATTCGCGTCAATTAGTAGATTGGTTTACAAATTCTTAGGTTACCAAGCAAAAAGGGGCATATTCGGCTTCGATCATTCAACCATAGAATGTAGTTTCAATTACTTGTGTCAATTTCGTAAAACATTTATAAAAGCAGCGCATGTATTCTCAGTCCCAAAATATATATTGCAAAAGTATTTAAAAAGGGAGCAAATGAAACTCACCTATTGTATTTCGTAGTAAAAATACAGATAACGTCATTGAACAAGTGCAAGGTTGGCCTCGGATTCACGAACCCAAATCGATAAATTGCACGGTTAGATGTGTAGTTCTTCCCGCGCAGATTGCAAATACGTAATTTATTTAGCGATCGGTCAAGAAACAAAGAAGTAGATGATGATGATGATGGGGTTAGGGATGTCGTGAGAGTAGATGGGAAGGAGAGGACGATAGATGAATTTTAGGGTTATGGTGATTTGTTGCAAAGATTAATGAGACTAGGCTAGAGTTTAGAACAAAAAAAAAAAAAAAAAAAAAAAAAAATCTAATGAGGCCCATGATCAACCAAACTTGGCTGCCGACAACCCTTTGTTGTAACATCCCGCGTTTTTCCGTTAAATTTATTTTTAACACCGTCTTTTTCTTTTAAATAATACCTTTCGTTATTTAAATTCGTAGTTTCCGTTGACTAACGTTCATAATAATTCCGTCATTTAATTATAACATCTCTCGTTAACTTGCGTTTTAAAAATATTCGATCGGTTAAATCCCGCACCCGCTTTGAAACCCGAGGGACCGGAGTTGCCAAATGGGCAAACTAGTTGACTAGGTCAACTAGTCAACCCATTTCATCCATTCCATCATCTCCCTCATCCCTTTTCTCTCCATCTCAAGAACACACACACAAACCCATTCCATTCATTCATCATCTAAATTCAATCTTGGAAGCTTACAACAAATCCGATTACATATTTGGAATCCTCTCTTCATCCTCTACAATTTGATACCAACTTCATCTCGTTTGGGTAACATTTCTAAAACTCTAGATTTCTCTAAATTCGTGTTTTTGATTTGAAATGGTGTTAGTTAGTGTCTATGGCTCGAGTCTAACATGAATATATGTTTGGTTTGCTCGATTTGTTGTTTTTGGAGTAACTAGCATGAACTTGAAATGGGTGTGCTTAATCCTTGATTTTGGATGAGTTAATGTTGTTAGATTGTTAAAGTGCATGTTTTAATTGTGTTACTAGTATCACTAGCTTCATTTTGGTGTGTAGGTTGATTTGTAAAACTTCAAAAACATGATTAATGATTTTGTGATTCTTGACTAGGGTTTGATGGTTCTTGACATGAATTTTTGGATGCTTGAATGCCATGGAATGTTAATTGTTAGTGTTTAGTTGTAATGTATGCTCCATTACCTTCAAAACGGCATATCATATGTGTGAATTGGTTTCCCGAAACTCAAATTGCATTTGATGAACTTGAAACCTTGAAATGAACGTTTAATGATCACTTGATGAGTTTTCGGCTATTGTAAATGATGTTGTCGTTTGATGATAAGTGCTTAGTTGTGTTCCTTGTCAAAAGAGCTTTCCAACGGTATAAGATACGTCCTCTAGTTGTTTACGGTTTGCGTTTTATGGTTGTTTGAAGTTTTGACCAAGACTTGAACCTTGAAACTGACCAGGTGCCAGACCACGTGTTATGTCGCGGCGCGACACCTCTGGCCGCGGCGCGGCATATGCCGTGGTCAGATTCTGACCTACTTTGTCAAATTTCGAAAAATGTTTGCTATGCTACGCACCTCCGATTAACATGTAACTTGGCCAACATGCTCATATATGACTTCTAAGCTTAGAAAAATAGTTCGGGACCCGACCCGAACGTGTTGACTTTTCGTTGACTTTGACCAAGTTTGACTTTTTGTCAAACTTAACCAAATACTTATGCAACCTTTCTAACATGATTATTTACTAGTATCTTGCATGAAACTTGACAATTTGATTCACATGCTAATATAATCGAGTCGTAACGAGCCATAGGACTAATTGAACATCTTTGACCGTTTGTGTTCACCGTTATTGATATAACCTATATGTTTAGGTCAAGACTAGCTTTGTCTTTGCACGCGTTTACTTGTCGAAGTACTTTATTAACTCTTGCACTCAAGGTGAGATCATAGTCCCACTTTTTCAATTACTTTTATTCTTTACATCGTGGGCTGAGAAACACATACACTTCATACTTATTTACTTTTCATGCTTTTACATTGTGAACAAATACGAATACAAAGATGCATACGAGTTTGAACAAAAGTCCTCAATCCAATTATCATTAGTTCCACTTGCAGGGTGTAAGTGTAAGCGTGTAATTATGTTGTGTGGCCATACGGGTTTAACAAACCCTCATTCAGACGGTTCGCTACCGTTAGTGAATGAAATATAATTTCAACAATGTATAGTGTAAGTTCTAACACTAAATTCAAAATTCAGAGGGAAGATTCGGTTAAGCCTTGATAATTGGGTGCTCGTGGTACAAATACTATTTTGGAATGTGAACGATTCTGGTTGAACAATTCTTAAAGAACCTTGTGGTTCAATACAATTTACTTACTAAACCTATGATTTCACCAACGTTTTCGTTGACAGATTTCTATGTTTTTTTCTTAGGTCTTGCACGATATGTGATACATGCTTCCGCTCATTAATTGATACTTGCATTGGATGTCGAGTATACATGCATTTCCTGGAGCGTCTTTTGACTTTACTTTAAACCGTGTCGCCTAGATTTCATTTGTACTTATAACCTTGTAACTTAACTTTTGGTTGAACTACTCTTGTAAACTTTGGAAACAATCTTTATTTAGAAATGAAGGCGACATATTTTGGTCAAACGTTGTCATAAAGACTTATGACCAGGTAAAGGGACCCACGTAGACGACGCCGTCACTTGACGATTTGTCGGGGTCGCTACAGGTGGTATCAGAGCCTTGGTTGTAGGGATTTAGAGTTCATTTGTGTCCACCCCGAGTCATAGGGTACATAGGTGAATCTAGACTACAACCGGCATATAGACTGCAGTAGGAATTACTTGACTATTTGTGCATTTATACTCGAACTCTTCTATCATATCTAACTCGTATTCGATCTTGATCTTACGTTAATAAATTTTGTTGACGCGCCACCTTGACTTTATGAAGTAATGTTAAATGCACATGAGAATCAGGGTAATATAATTTCCGGGATTATATTACGGTGATTCACATGGACGTTCCGACATTATGACATAAAGAATTTAGGGCGAGTCAAGGAAAATTTTCTCTCTATCCTTATTCCATACTCCGGTTAGTATTGTTGAAAATACTAACCAACGATATTCTTGTGTCATGAAGGAACAATGGCTCGTCGACGCGCTCCTCCCGAAACTCCCGAACAAGCCCTCCAACGTATGATAGCCACTGCCGTGGATGCGGCCATGGCCGGTCACTCCTCCAACAACAACAATAACAACCACAACCACAACAACCATGGAGCCGGTAATTCAAACGAGGGTTGCTCCTACAAAACTTTCATGGGGTGCAAACCTCACACCTTCGATGGGACCGGAGGACCGGTTGTGCTCACCCGATGGTTTGAGCAAACAGAAGCCGTTTTTAGCATAAGCGGTTGTCGGGACCAAGACAAAGTCAAATATTCCACCCACACTTTTGCCGGTATCGCCCTCACATGGTGGAATACGTATGTGCTGTCGGTGGGTATCGATGAAGCCCACACACTCTCATGGGCCGACTTAAAGAAAAAGATGATCACCGAATACTTCCCGCGCGAAGAGACCCGTAAGCTCGAACACGAACTAAGAACTTTAAAAGCGGTCGGGAATGACCTAAAGGCATATAATCAACGATTCTCCGAACTTGCTTTAATGTGCCCAAATCTTGTGAACCCCGAATCTTTAAGGGTTGAACTTTACATGGATGGTCTCCCCAAGAGCATCAAACAAGGAGTAATGTCATCCAAACCCGCTAACCACCAAGAGGCTTTGAATATGGCCCGCCAATTGATTGAAACAGTGGACGAAATTGAAGTGCCGGCACCTAAAGCCGAGAATAAATCGGGTGACAACAAAAGAAAATGGGAAGCCCCCCAATCAAGCAATTACAACAACCCCGCCAAAAAGCCCTTCATCCCCAACGACAAGAAAGGTTATACCGGACACCTACCGTATTGTAACGAGTGCTACAAACATCATTTAGGTGAATGTGGCAAACCTTTTTGCTTGAAGTGTCAAAGAAGTGGCCATGTAGCCCACGATTGTAGGAATACCGCTCCCGTCGCTCAAAAGGGGCCCAATGCACCCAAGACGGGTGTTTGTTTTGAATGTGGCCAACCGGGTCATTTTAGGAGTGCGTGCCCAAATAAGAAAATCAACCCCAACGCACGCCGTTAAACTTTCAACATCAACGCCTAGGATGCCCGAGACGACGATGGACTAGTCACGGGTATGTTTCTCCTCGAAATCCTCACGTTTCATGTTTATTCGATTCGGTTACCGTTAGACATTTTATAAACAAGTCTTTGACTCGTGCTCTTTACATTCCACTTTTTCCCCTAGATACTACTTAGACGATTTAAGTGACCAACGGAAAATATTGTGTGCCTATAAATTTTATTGGAGGATATACGTTAAGACTTTTGACTTGACACCTATAGAACTAGGGAGCTCGAAACGTATTCGTAAAAAAAAAAAAAAAAAAAAAAAAAAAAAAAAAAAAAAAAATTTGTTTCCCCATCCTCTTGTATAGATTATTGTGAACTGAGTAATTTTCGGTTGGAAAACCGATACCCTCTCCCTCGCATCCATGACCTCATGATTTCTTGCATGAATCCCGTGTGTATTCCAAAACGACCTCCGTTCCGGTTATCATCAATTGGGGGTTAAGTGAGACGATGTCTCCTAAGCCATTTCCGAACTCGCAACGTTAGTTGTAAATCTCTCTTAGTACCGTTTGATTTATTTAGGACTCCGTCCGTATTCATGAACCTCCTAAATCGCGTATGCAACTTATCTAGACAAATCTGTTATCGTATTTATAGATGACGTCTTAACTTATTTAAGTAAAGAAGGAAAACGAACAACATCACCATCTTACGCTCGAACTTTTGAGAAAAGAGCAACACTATACCAAATTCTCCAAGTGAGAATTTCTGTTAAACGAAGTCAAATTTTCTAGACCATGATGTTAATGGTCAAGGCATTACAATCAATCTCGAAATCAAGCCACACGTGATCATGAAACTCTCTCAACTCAGACTTGTATTCGTAAAATCTTAGAACTCGCCTGTTATCACCGAAGATTCATTTCTGACTTTTCTCGTGTTACCCGACTTTTAAACTCGTTAACTCACTAAGGAAAAACTATAAACCTCTCCGTGTTCGAGCCTTGAACGTGATTCTTCACACCAACATTTCTAGTTAAAATCGTATAGCAACAGATGGAACTCGAACATGGAAATATTTCTATTTGAACGCCGAAAGGCATACTCTCTCGACTCAAAAATCAACATAACTAAAATTCGTTATTTTACACGAAGAATCCGAATACTAAATGGTGGATCCGATCAATCTTCTCGTCATCATGTACCACACTACATACCTCTGTTATTTCACCGTCACCGTATGATATTACTGGAATTTAAGATAGCACACAATCCAACGATACTTCACTCTTCTTTGACTTAACGCCCTTGTGTTTCTGATAATCGGTCAACTATTATTCAACCCCGAACTATACAACTACGTGTACTACCTCGTTTCTCTTTCAGACTTCAACTTTTGACAACTAGAGGCACGTTATGGCAACCTCGAGATGTAAACTCATCCTATTCTAAGTCCTCATTTCGCTACTATCTTTACCGTTCGCATTCCGTTTAAAGAAACTCCTTGTAACATTTCTCCATGGATAGAGAAATTCCTCATATTACCTTAGTATTCGCCACGAGGGTGAATAGTCCTAACGAACATTTTTTTTTTCTCGAACCCTAACTAACTTGTTCAAACGTATCTTAAGGGATTCTTTTCCAACACGGTGTATCTTTGTCAATTATTCTGTATCGAAATACTCGTTTCACTTCTAGTTTTACAAGAAACCTTGGGAACCTGCTTAGACATGAGTACCGCGTACCACCCACAAACTGACGAACCGAGCAAACGAACGATTTACGTCTTGGAAAGACATCTCACAAACTCGTATTGTCACCTTTAGTAGATCACTCTTACAACAGTAGTTACCACTCGTGTGTTCACGCGCACTTTTCGAAACCTTATATGACCGCTAATGTCATACCCCTGTTCATTTAACCAAAGCATCAACCACCGAAATCTGAACTCCATCAAGAAACAACAATTGAGATCGTTCAAGTCCGAGAAGGGCTCGAGACAACCCATTGTCGCCAGAAGAGTTATACCAAACTTAGAGGAGAACCTCACAAATCCCAGTGTGTAACCGCGTAATATTGAGAACCCGCACCTTGGAAGGGTGTAATCCGTTTCGGGAATCAGGGAAAGTTAAACCCGCGACATGTTAACCCTTTTGAAACCTTGGGGCGTATTGGAACCGCTCCCTACCGTTTAGAACTTCCGACTCAATTAAGTTTCTGTTTATCCTACATTTCGTGTAACAAACTTAGAAACGTGTCATGCGGAACAGGAATGTACAATCCTTTTAGATGCACCAACTATTGATGACAAACTTCTCTTCATAGGAAAACCAGTTGAAACTGGGGATCGTAAAAACCGAACCTTAATGCAACGTAAAACCCTGACTATCCAAATTCATGAGAACCCTCAAGAACGTACTTTCACTTATTCATAGCATTGACAACGTAAAGTCTCGAGTAAGAGATATCGACTACTACTTCCAACTAAATTTCGGGACGAAATTTCTTTTGAGTTGTGGATAATGTAACATCCCGCGTTTTTCCGTTAAATTTATTTTTAACACCGTCTTTTTCTTTTAAATAATACCTTTCGTTATTTAAATTCGTAGTTTCCGTTGACTAACGTTCATAATAATTCCGTCATTTAATTATAACATCTCTCGTTAACTTGCGTTTTAAAAATATTCGATCGGTTAAATCCCGCACCCGCTTTGAAACCCGAGGGACCGGAGTTGCCAAATGGGCAAACTAGTTGACTAGGTCAACTAGTCAACCCATTTCATCCATTCCATCATCTCCCTCATCCCTTTTCTCTCCATCTCAAGAACACACACACAAACCCATTCCATTCATTCATCATCTAAATTCAATCTTGGAAGCTTACAACAAATCCGATTACATATTTGGAATCCTCTCTTCATCCTCTACAATTTGATACCAACTTCATCTCGTTTGGGTAACATTTCTAAAACTCTAGATTTCTCTAAATTCGTGTTTTTGATTTGAAATGGTGTTAGTTAGTGTCTATGGCTCGAGTCTAACATGAATATATGTTTGGTTTGCTCGATTTGTTGTTTTTGGAGTAACTAGCATGAACTTGAAATGGGTGTGCTTAATCCTTGATTTTGGATGAGTTAATGTTGTTAGATTGTTAAAGTGCATGTTTTAATTGTGTTACTAGTATCACTAGCTTCATTTTGGTGTGTAGGTTGATTTGTAAAACTTCAAAAACATGATTAATGATTTTGTGATTCTTGACTAGGGTTTGATGGTTCTTGACATGAATTTTTGGATGCTTGAATGCCATGGAATGTTAATTGTTAGTGTTTAGTTGTAATGTATGCTCCATTACCTTCAAAACGGCATATCATATGTGTGAATTGGTTTCCCGAAACTCAAATTGTATTTGATGAACTTGAAACTTTGAAATGAACGTTTAATGATCACTTGATGAGTTTTCGGCTATTGTAAATGATGTTGTCGTTTGATGATAAGTGCTTAGTTGTGTTCCTTGTCAAAAGAGCTTTCCAACGGTATAAGATACGTCCTCTAGTTGTTTACGGTTTGCGTTTTATGGTTGTTTGAAGTTTTGACCAAGACTTGAACCTTGAAACTGACCAGGTGCCAGACCACGTGTTATGTCGCGGCGCGACACCTCTGGCCGCGGCGCGGCATATGCCGTGGTCAGATTCTGACCTACTTTGTCAAATTTCGAAAAATGTTTGCTATGCTACGCACCTCCGATTAACATGTAACTTGGCCAACATGCTCATATATGACTTCTAAGCTTAGAAAAATAGTTCGGGACCCGACCCGAACGTGTTGACTTTTCGTTGACTTTGACCAAGTTTGACTTTTTGTCAAACTTAACCAAATACTTATGCAACCTTTCTAACATGATTATTTACTAGTATCTTGCATGAAACTTGACAATTTGATTCACATGCTAATATAATCGAGTCGTAACGAGCCATAGGACTAATTGAACATCTTTGACCGTTTGTGTTCACCGTTATTGATATAACCTATATGTTTAGGTCAAGACTAGCTTTGTCTTTGCACGCGTTTACTTGTCGAAGTACTTTATTAACTCTTGCACTCAAGGTGAGATCATAGTCCCACTTTTTCAATTACTTTTATTCTTTACATCGTGGGCTGAGAAACACATACATTTCATACTTATTTACTTTTCATGCTTTTACATTGTGAACAAATACGAATACAAAGATGCATACGAGTTTGAACAAAAGTCCTCAATTCAATTATCATTAGTTCCACTTGCAGGGTGTAAGTGTAAGCGTGTAATTATGTTGTGTGGCCATACGGGTTTAACAAACCCTCATTCAGACGGTTCGCTACCGTTAGTGAATGAAATATAATTTCAACAATGTATAGTGTAAGTTCTAACACTAAATTCAAAATTCAGAGGGAAGATTCGGTTAAGCCTTGATAATTGGGTGCTCGTGGTACAAATACTATTTTGGAATGTGAACGATTCTGGTTGAACAATTCTTAAAGAACCTTGTGGTTCAATACAATTTACTTACTAAACCTATGATTTCACCAACGTTTTCGTTGACAGATTTCTATGTTTTTTTCTCAGGTCTTGCACGATATGTGATACATGCTTCCGCTCATTAATTGATACTTGCATTGGATGTCGAGTATACATGCATTTCCTGGAGCGTCTTTTGACTTTACTTTAAACCGTGTCGCCTAGATTTCATTTGTACTTATAACCTTGTAACTTAACTTTTGGTTGAACTACTCTTGTAAACTTTGGAAACAATCTTTATTTAGAAATGAAGGCGACATATTTTGGTCAAACGTTGTCATAAAGACTTATGACCAGGTAAAGGGACCCACGTAGACGACGCCGTCACTTGACGATTTGTCGGGGTCGCTACATTTGTTACGTATGATTCATAATTATATATTATTTAATATATAATATATTTAATCTTTAGAATTAATTAAATATTATATTATATTTACGTGCGTAGTAAAAATGTAATTTTTGTTCAAATGACTCGTACGTTGTCACTCGACTCATGTACCACTTTCGATTTTTCGAGTGCACTTTCGTATGTTTAGAAAACTAGCCTTTTACGTTACGCGACGTGTACCCTTAATAATAATTTGATTTATTCATCAATAAATTACTTTATGAAATTGTATCTTATACAATTTGGGCGTCGTGGTCATTTGCTTCTATAAATCAGTGACTCGTTGTTTACCCAAAATATATTATTTTAAATTGGGACGTTTTATGACTAAATTATATATATATATATATATATATATATATATATATATATATATATATATATATATATATATATATATATTTAAAATTGTAAATTTGTACCTAATAATTATATTTGAAATATTTTAACTAATGATATAATATTTAGCCTTTCAAAACCAAATAGATTTCAAAGTTCGTTTTAACTCGTTTTTAAATAATAGTAGTTATTTTACCAAATAATGTTTTTATTATGAAAACTAAAGGGTTGCTTTATCTAGGGACACGAGTTAATCAAGTAAAGTATATTTTTGAAATTTAAACGGAAATGATTACTAACTTTTGACTAACTCACGTTAATGGCATTTTTGTAAATCACTTTTATCAAATATTCCGGATATCGTTAAAAAGGAAAGATTTTCAAAATCAAAGTTGACCTCTTAACAGAGACTCGTAATCCTAATTCAATGTATCTGTTAAGTCAATCATTTGATAACATCTTCTAATCCCATCGATAACTATTTGAATATATATTTCGAAACAAATACGTTTATGTAAAGTATTATACGTCTAATACTTTGTTAATGTTTTCAAGTTATAATATATACATATTTACATATATAATCATATCCGTTCCTATAATGGTTCATGAATCTTTGGAATTTGGTCGAGGTTAAATGAATGTATGAACACAGTTTAAAACTCTTGAGATTCAACTTACAAACTTTGCTTATCGTGTCGGGAATATATAAAGATTAAAGTTTAAATTTGGTTGGAAATTTCTGGATTGTCACAGTACCTACCCGTTAAAGAAATTTCGTCCCGAAATTTGAGTGAAAAGGTCGTGAATGATAATAAGTATGTTTTCATGATGCATACGGGTTGAAAATTAGAGTTTTATCATTAGCGAATAATTTAAATCCATTTATATGAAGAGTACGAATGAAGCTAACATAGAAGAGTGAAATGAGTAAGTGTAGATTCATCTTATCATTTGACGTAGATGTGATTGATTTCCAGATTTTAAGGGATTTGAAGAAAATCTTCGAAATAAGATTTGATTCTCCGGTAACCAAGGGAATTAGGATCCGCTTTAAATGCGATCGTCCATTTTAATTGTTCTGTCAGAAATTTTCTTATAAATTCACCTCCTTCATTTCCTTACAACTAACACCTTCTGTTGATGCATTTTATGTAAGTCCCTAGACATCTACCCACATCCATTGCAGGTACAACAGTTTACAGGCCACCATGATCGCTTGTTATTATCCTATCTGTTTTTGTATGTGGTTACAGGAACTGCAGGAATGAGATTTGGATGTTTGACTATGTTAGACTTAGTCAGACGTATGAGTGAAGCCTCACTCTTATGGCTGACAGGCTCATACGCACGGTTGATGCTGAGCTAAGTCACAATTACAACCTAAATGAGAAGACACGAGTGAATGATCACCCGTACGACTGATGAAGCCAACTCGTACGTGTGATGGATGAATCGTACGGGTGAGTCAACAGCAGGGGTATATAAAATCTTATGTTCTTCATTTTAGGTTAAACCTCTCATTTGTTACACACACTCAGATCTGGTGAGCTCCTCCGATTCCCTCTCAACCTAAATCACCTAGGTGGTGAATAATAGCTCTAGGTGTTGATCTAATTACACTTGATTTAGTTGTGGTTTGACTAAATTAATCCCAAAAAGCTTAACCTATTCTCTAGAGGGTTTGATTTACTTATTCCGTCATTATGTGAGTTAAATCTGTTAATTTCTAAGTTCCTAGTCATGTTTCATCACCTTCTATTCCTTCCCCCTCAACTCATATTTTAAAGTATTCATCAATATGCTCCATCTTGATATACTTCAAACTTTCATATCGTTCATTCTTCTTTTTCATCTACCGTCAGAAGAATCTATTTACTTCTACTATACTCTTGGGTTTATAGTGTTTCTAGTTCTCTCGTGTCTTTATATTGCTATATGCATCAATATATATGGTTTATAATTTCTGGTTTGTCATTGGGCTTTATATCTTCCCTTATATTTCAAAGTCTCTGCTTCTGTCTTCTATAATCATTGTTATCCACAGTTAATGCTCTCTTTTATTTGCTGCAATTTATACCCCAATTTCTATTTCGGAGTTTTGTCCTTTCGTTTATTCTTCTTGCGATTAAGCACCGTTTGTAATGGTTCGGAATTCACAGATATGAATTTCAGAATGAACATTTTTAATGTTCTAGGAAGGAAATTATAATGGCATGATCTTGACTTGTCAAATTACCAGAATACCTCGAAAAAGACCGAATCATCCAGAAATACTTTCTTGATATTTTAGAGGTTAAATAGAATACAAGAGTCGTATAACATGGCACATGATGATGTATGATCTGTGAATCATCACATTCCATTTAGAAACTCAGCATGACTTACTGTAATATAATCACGTTGATCAAGTGTCATTATATTATACTAACTCATGCTTCAGCTTCCAACACTACTTCAAAAATGTTCCTATTTTAAACTCGAATGTTTCAGAATTTAGAAACTAAAATAGTTTCTTTTATGATGTAATACAGATAGTGCGAAGAGATAAATGATTTCAGATAAGAATAATTATGAAAATATCTTCAGAAATATGGAGGATATTTATAATGAAATATATGATGATATCTTAGAATTTCTAATATCAGAGGATGATGAAGGATATTGTCCGCAGGGGTTTAGAGTCAGGAGTAAGGTATTTGTTAATGTCTTCAGCAAATACTGAATCATTTGGATTCTTTGAAGGCAGGTTCAGTCTTTGTGATTTGTCCACAACCTCCTTCATACTTTGCTCAATCCGTTTTCCAGTTCCAAAACTTCTCTTTTTCTGCGCTTTGCCAGCACGCTATTCATTATCATCAAACTTTTTACTTTTAAGGTCGTTTTATAGTTTTTGCTGCTTCATCAACATTTCGAGAACTATTCAGCAGTTCAGGGTGTTTTTTTCAGAAACTTCACATTCAAGTATGTAAGACCAGGAGATAGATGTTATATGTACACATATAACTGTTGGCGTAGACATGCCACGAGATTTCAAAATACTGATTACTAATTCCCGATGATTCGTATAGCAATTCTCGCTACAAAATGCGAATGAGTAAGTGATGAGGTTTCGATAAATATACTGATTCTTTGGAATGCCCAAGATCAGTGAAGTTGTAGGTAAGTTTATTAATAATGTGGTGGAATATGAAAAGTTCTCCGGTAACAAAAGGGTAATCATATATTTCAAGATTATGATAAGGCTACTCCGAATGAAAAATTGAAGTTGTCTTGCTGGAGCTGTGATATAATTTGCTAATTTGCAAAGGAATTGCAAAGTTATTTTTGCTAATAACTGCCAAAGGATCTGACACAGATCTGTGTTGAATTATGACTTTGGTTTCGAGAGCTTTTTAAGTACATAACTGTGGGTAATATGTGGTTGAATCATCATCTCGATTGCTCATTATTTGAAGTGTCTTCAGAAATTTTCGAAGGGTTTGAACACAGATTGTAATCGTTAATATACATTTGATCTTCTAACACAGTTTTGAAGTCAAAGTATAGCTTTGAAAGATGTAAGAATCTAAAAGTGATGGTACCGGTTATATTCCGTATTGAATTCCGAGGTTTCAAAATTAGAATATGTAATTGAGTTTGACTGAGTATTGTTGTTTTGATTGCTATAAAAGAATGTATATTATTGAGAAAGTAGAAAGTATAGATGATAATTTGCTTAATCAGTGTAACATCCTATTTTTCCCGTACATATTTAAAGGTACGAACTTAATTATTTGTACGCTTATAACTTGTGCATTTATATGATTAAAAGACCCAAGTGTTAGTTATTGTGTAAATATGTATATACGAATATGTATGTATATATATGTGTGTTTAGAATATATGCATGTATAGGTATGTGCATGAGTCCTTGTTGATGTTAAGTCTTGTGAGAATAAAAGATGAAGTTTAGACGTGCATAGGAAGCGTGAACAAGGTGTACAAATTGAATAAATCGTTAAGTTGTGTAAAGTTGTCGAATGGCTCAGTTGAAGGCCATTGCCGCGCCGCGGAAGCCTTTGTCACGCCGCGACGTTGAACGCAAAGCAAAGTCAGGGGGCATGATAGGAAGGGTCGAGTTTCCCTTTATATGTCGCGCCGCGGAGAAGAGGGTCGCGCCGTGACAAATAACTAGAATATGAGTCAGGAATGATTTAAGAAAGCGCGTAAAATACGTTAATTGCCGCACCGCGACAATTGGGGCCGCACCGCGACCCACTGGGCGAACTGGTTCCAGATTTTTGTTTTAAAATAAGTGGTTCAAGGGCAAAATCGTCTTTTCGTATATAGATCTGATGGAGACTTTAAGTCTCAGCCACTTATCCTCTATTATTGATTTCTTTTTCATTTTCTTTCTCTAATTACTCTCAAAACTTAAAAACCCAATTGATTTCAAGTAAGATTTGAGAGTGGAGTTTTGTGAATCAAACCTTGGAGCAAGAATTAAAGTTGTTCTCCTTATTCTTAGCTACAAGAGGATAGTGTTGGTAAGTCCTAACTCCATGTTTTGAGTTTTAATTGGTTTATGCTAGGTTTTGGTTCATTTGGAACTTGTAAGACCCATTTAGGAGTAATATGGGTGGATTTGGGTTATATTGATGAATGGAAACCCTAAATAGCTATAATCTAGGGTTTGGTCTTATGATTTGAGATTGAAAGTGTTAAATGGTGTTTCTAGTCACTAATACACTTGTAATTGAAGGAAGAATAGTAAGTGGGTCATGTTTGACAAAAATTGTAGGTTTAAGTATTAAAATGGGTCAAAAGAATAATGTTGACCTAGTTTAGGCGAAATGGGTATGGATTACCCTAAGTTTGCGTTACTTAAAGTTTGTAGACTTTAAATCACTAGCCTTAGTGATTTAATATGAATCTTGGCCATTTATGGGCGGTTGTGGTGTAGTTGAGTCATTTAATGCAAATTGGGTCATTAAATGCTCAAGTGTAAGTATTTTGGTTAATTCCACTAGTTGTGTGATTGAATGTGTACTAAATGAATTAGGTACATTGCCTTGAAGTTCGGACGTGCATAATCATCATCCTTGTGTCAAGGTGAGTGGAATAAGTATACTTGTACGTATATGATGTGTTTATTTGTACGTAAGGATATGTGTTGTCATAGTTAGTGATATATGTGTTGTACACTAATGATTTATGAACGGATATGTGTTGTCCAAGTTAGCAATATATGTGTTGTACGCTAACGGTTTATTAAATGGATATGTGTTGTCCAAGTTGGTGATATATGTGTTGTACACTAACGATCTTATGAACGGATACGTGTTGTCCAAGGGTTGGTGATATATGTGTTGTACACTAACGGTTGTTATGAACACCGATGGGAAATTTGAGTACCATTCCTTTTACTATTGGTTAACCATGGTTGTGTGAATTTGGTATTAGCATAATTAATATTGAACTATATGCTATTGGTGTTGCTAGCTTCTTGTGAATTGTGGATAGTAGTTTATGCATGATGTTTGCATGGTCGTCGTATTGCTAGCTTGTATGCGGTGTTGCGTAAGTGGTTGCAAATAAGTAGGTTATATACGAACATGTATAATTATTGCATTCACTAAGCATTTGCTTACCCCTCTCGTTGTTTATCTTTTTAGATGCAGGTGTGGATAAGGGCAAAGGGGTTATCGGGCATTAGGTGTCCCTTGATGATGTTTTGTTGGAGCTTTGAAGTTGGCCTAACGTTTTGGGTAGTTTAGTCCCAAACCATGCTCGAAGTGTCGTTTGGATTATAAACTATCAATTGTAGTGGGTCAAACTTGTATTAAACTTAATTAATGGCCTTCGTGCCTTGTAAACATTTAAATTGTGGCACGTTTTAAATGAAGTTTGTCGAATGGTTTACATATTTTATTGGCGCGTAAATATGTATTAAATAAAAAAAATTATCGTATGGAATACGGGTTGGGTTGTTTCAAGTGGTATCAGAGCATGGTCTAAGGGATTTAGGCGACTTGAGATAGGTGCCTAGACTTAGACTTTATTGTGTATGCACTTTATGCGGTACTTGTAGGACTTCGGCTCAGATCGGGGAATTGTTAGTGCATAGGTTTATGTGAGCTAACCTTGCGCTATTTGTTTTGTGATGTCTTTGAAATCCATCAAGCGAGATAGACATTGTACTAGCAAGTTAATGCGAGATGCTCGCGTAGCAATGACTAGCTACCATTGTTACAGGCGCAAATCGTGTCAAACGAGCGATGTACGACGATTGTTGAGCAAGGTGGAGCGGTATGATGAATATGTGTATATGCGCGTGTCATATCTTTTCATTCGTTGTTTAACCTCTCTCGTTTTATAGAATGAAGATGAGGAATGGACACGACACCGATAATGGGGGCACGAGCGAGGAGCCCGAGTTCACGGCCAAAGTTGAGGCCATCTTTAAACGTCAAAAAGCAGAGTTCCTTGAAGACGTTAAGAAAATGTTTCTTGATACGATTGACGAGCAACTAGTCAATGTAGTAAAGGATCAAGTTATGGCCGTTCTTCACGAAGATAAGGTGGGAAGACGGGACTTTTTCTATAAGAACTTCAAGGATTCTCAACCTCCCACCTTTGAAGGTGAAAGGGACCCTCTTAAGAGTGCTCGATGGATCTCCGATATGGAGGGGGCTTTCCGTACTTGTGAATGTCCTCTCGATAAGAAGACAAGGTACGGGTGTAGTATGTTGAGGGGCGATGCTAAATTGTGGTGGGACGCGAAGATCTAACTTTATGGCGAAGAACAATGCGTGGAATTCACTTGGGATGAATTCAAGAAAGAGTTTTTCGACGAATACCGAACTCCGGCCGATCTTACTAGGCTTAAGGATGAGTTACGTTCCTTGAGGCAAGGGTCGATGGATTTGAACACTCTCAAATCCGTGTTTTTGTCCAAGACCCAATTTTGCCCGGAGTATGTCGGGAATGATAAGATGTTGAAGGAAGATTTCTATCGAATCTTGAATGATAATTATCAAGAGAAGATTAGCGTGAATGTGGTGAAGAGCTTTGACGAGTTGTTCAATATGGCCAAAGGTTTTGAGGCGCTCGTGTTAAGAAAGGGTGGTTTTACTTTTGGTAAGAGGAAGTTCGAGAATTCGAGTCAATCGAATTTTTCCAACAAAAAGAACAAGAAGGGCTCCGAAAGTGTTAACAGCGTAAAGAAGGGTGGTTCCGGTGGTCATGTGGTCACTTGCTATACTTGTGGGCAAAAAGGACACATGGCTCGTGATTGTCCAAATGCGCCAAACAAGGTTACATGTTACAATTGTGGTAAAGAAGGGCACAAGAGGCCTGAGTGTCCCGAGTTGCGCAATGATAATGTTAAGCGGCTAGAGAAGGCGGCGGGTACGGCTAGGGGTCGAAATTATTTGATGACCAATGACGAAGCCAAGCTATCGAACGAAGTTGTCTCAGGTACTTTCATGGTTAACTCTAATCCGGCAAAGATATTATTTGATAGCGGTGCTAACTTGTCATTTGTATCTTCAAGATTTGTGCCTAAGTTGAATAAACCGCTAGCTAAGTTAAGTCATCCGGTAGAAGTCGAAATAGCGGATGGTAAAACGGTGCTAGGGGTTGATGTTTGTAAAAATTGTAATGTGGTGTTTGGTATCGAAACTTTTGAAATCGATCTCATTCCGATGACTTTGGGTGATTTTGATATTGTTGTTGGTATGGATTGGCTCGATCGTAATAGAGCCGATATTGCATGCCATGATAAATTCATTCGTGTAAAGGCCCCAAGTGGGGGAGAGTTGATTACTCATGGCGATAAGCGAAGAAGACTTGTGCCGATATGCACTTTTGTACGGGCACGTCGTTTCCTTGTTAGTGATGGCATGGGTTTTCTCGCCCATGTAGTTGATACTCGTGATGAGCCACCACCCATTCGTGAAATTCCGGTGGTTAACGAATTTGAAGACGTTTTTCCGGATGAGTTACTGGGTGTTCCGGCGGAAAGACAAGTTGAATTTCGCATTGAGTTGGTTCCGGGGGCTACCCCCATTGCTAAAACTCCTTATCGTTTAGCACCGACGAAAATGCAAGAGTTGTTAAATCAAACCCAAGAATTGCTGGAGAAGGGTTTTATTCGACCGAGTTCCTCGCCATGGGGTGCTCCGGTTTTATTTGTGAAGAAGAAATACGGTAGTATGCGGATGTGCATCGATTATCGGGAGTTGAACAAAGTGACGATCAAGAATCGTTATCCATTACCTCGGATTGACGATTTGTTTGACCAACTCCAAGGTGCAACATATTTTTCCAAGATTGACTTGCGGTCCGGCTATCATCAAGTACGGGTCCGTAAGGAGGACATAGAGAAAACGGCTTTTCGAACGCGTTATGGGCATTTTGAGTTCGTGGTTATGCCTTTTGGTCTTACGAATGCACCGGTGGCATTCATGGATCTAATGAACCGAGTGTGCCAACCTATGTTGGACAAGTCGGTAATTGTGTTCATTGACGACATACTTGTTTATTCTAAGAGTATGAAGGAACATGAGCACCATTTGCGTGAAGTATTGAAGACGTTGCGGAAGGAGAAGTTGTATGCAAAATTCTCTAAATGTGAATTTTGGCTAATGGAAGTTCAATTCCTTGGCCATATCGTGAATAAAGAAGGTATCCAAGTAGATCCGGGGAAGATTGAGACGGTAAAGAGTTGGGGGAAACCGACTATGCCTACGGAAATCCGAAGTTTTCTCGGATTGGCCGGTTATTATCGTCGGTTTATCCAAGACTTTTCTAAGATTGCTTCTCCTTTGACGAAGTTGACAAGGAAGAACGTAAGGTTCAATTGGGAAAATGAGTAATGAGACGACCCGTCCTAATCCTCCTGGACGAAGTCATCAACATTTGGTCCCATTACGATGATCGACTCCAAGTAATGTCCTTAAAATGAGCAAATGCACAGCGGAAGACTTAATTCGTACCTGAGAATAAACATGCTTAAAAGTGTCAACCAAAAGGTTGGTAAGTTCATAGGTTTATCATAACAATCATTTCAATATATTAATAGACCACAAGATTTCATAATCATAAACATAATACACTCGCAAGTGTATTTAAAGCATTCTAAGTGGTTGAGCACTTGGTAACCATACTTAACTATTAATTAACGTCGCATATTCCCTTTATTATGAAATCTCACTACACTGTACCAAGTGTAATCACCAAAACGAAGTACTGTGCAACCGTTGAATACTGGTCGTCCAGTCCGGTTGGGGTTGTCAGGCCCGATACATCTATCAACAAGATTCGCGTTTACAATACCCATGTAAATAGTAGTTACCAAGCTACAGGGAAGTATGCCAGTGGTACAACTCAACGTAGAATATATTTTTAAGTACTTGTGTCTATTTCGTAAACATTTATAAAAGCAGCGCATGTATTCTCAGCCCAAAAATATATATTGCAAAAGCAATTAAAAAGGGAGCAAATGAAACTCACCATACTGTATTTGTTAGTGAAAATACATATGACAACATTGAACAATTTAGAGTTGGCCTCCGATTCACGAACCTATATCATATATATATATATATATATATATATATATATATATATATATATATATATATATATATATATATATATATATATATATATATATATATATATATATATATATATATATATATATATATATATATATATATATATATATATATATATATATATATATATATATTAACACATATAATTGACATGTAATAGTAATCAAACCAGTTTATTAATTATATAATATGTTACTTATTAAAGTAGAAATATATTTATTATTTCCCATGTTATATATATCTATATATATGTTATTTTGATATGATATATATGAAAATAGCAAATTTAGATGTACTTACGATGTAGATAATAATTATATTTTTATATAACTATCTTTTGTAAAAATAATATTTATAATACTACAAAAAAAATGTTAGTAATAATAATAATAATAATGATAATGATAATAATAAATAAAAATGTTATATGTTAATACTTATTTTAATAATTAATAATAATAATAATAGTAATTACTAATAGTAAACAATACTACCTTAAAAAGGATAACAATTATGTCACAGACAGGGCTTGAACCGAAGACCTCTCGAAACTCCCTAACACCTCGAACCAGTGAGCTGTTGCCGTTTTTCAGTTTTCTAATACCATTTAATTTTTATAACCCGTAAACCAGTGATTCCTACCCATTCTTCTTCCTCATTTAATACGATGCAACCAGGATTCAAATCAAACACCTCCCTAAATTATTTTAAACCTTTATCTGTTTTTATTTTTCATAAACGAACATCATTATTATCTTCTTATCAATGATCATAATCAGCATTCATGATCATCATCGACACCAATATCATTTTCATTTCATAACCCGTCACCATAATCATTATTACTTCCTCACTGTATCATTCATATATTCTTCTCTATTACTAATATCATCACTCAATCATCTGTATCGTTTTCCTCAAAACACAGAAAACATAAATGACGAAAGAAAACGACGAGAGTGATGTGGGTTTCGGTTAAAACAAATAACGATGGGGCTTTTGCTACGGCCCAAGAGCAGCCCATTCAAATTTATTCAGGCCCGTTAAAAACCCAAGGCTACATATTGAAACAAACCCAGTTCGTTTGAAGGAAAAATGTCGGTGGTATTCTTTTGTTAACAGGAGAAGACCAAACAAGTTGTAACAACAACGTAATTATGGTCTACAGGTGGTTTTCGTGGTTTTGTTCAACAAGGAAGGAAACAAAATAGCCGGCATTAAGTGGGTGGTTGTGTTTTGCGTCTGCAAACAGGAAGTAAAGCGTAGCGGCGGCTGTTTGTTTCGACACAGGAGATAGAAACGAGTGAACAAAGAAAGAAAGAAAAAGAGGGAAAGTAAATATAAAGGTGATGACGGTGGTGGTCTCGCGGTGGCGATGGTGGTGGGTGTTAGCCGTAGGTTTTCAAGGTGGTGGTGGTGGTGATAGCATTGAAAGAGAAGGTGACGAGTGGCGGATATAGGTGGTGGAAGTGAGCGGTTTATGGTGGTAAGTATAGCGAGATCAAGGTGGTGTTTGATGGAATGGTTCACGATGAAAGGTGTTAGCGAGGGTAACCGGTGGTGGTTCTCATGGGTTCCAAGGTGGTTGAAATGGTTGTGATCCTTGGCCAGAAATAGTAGTTATTGGTATGGTGAACCGGAAACAGAAGTTGTCGGACAGCAAAATAGTAATGATTAAATGGGTGTTCGGGTTTGATTTGGAAAACGAAACAGGAAATCAACAAGAATTGTTTCGATGGTGTTTGAGTTGTATAGTGGTAGATGGTGGCGGTTTGATGATTGTCCGGTGAAGGTGAATGGTGGCAGCGGTGGAGATAGTTGACGGTTGTTGATGATGGCTTGAGTGCCTATATATCTCTGTGCTTTATGTATACATATGTATATATAGAGAAAGGTAATAATTAAGATATAATTATAATAATATAAAGTAATAATAATAATATAATAATACAACTTGAATCATAAAATTAAGAAACATGCGTGCACAGTTTGCATCCTAATATTTCTACCGACAGTTTATCCGAGATAACTATATCGTGTCCATTGCTAAACAGTTGTCGTATAAAAGTGTTCCTAAAAATCCCAAACTTTTAGATTAAATATAATTAATTATTTCACTCATTACCTGTTTGAAACCTGATCAAAAAAATTCAAAAATTATTTATTTTCTGTTCCGATTTATATGTACGGCGTACGAATATTTAAACTTAAAAAGGTAAAAATACTTTTAACAAATCTAAAATCTTCGTAATCAATTTACAGACTAACTTTTATTCTAACTTTTCATAAACTCGTATTAGATCTATATGAATACTAACGAGATGCCAATCGAGTGTTACTGACGATTACTAATTAGGCCCGAAATCACAAAATATATAATTAATATACTTTATTTATATATAGATATGTTTTAAATATTAAATATTATAATATCCTATTTTGATTTTTTTACATTTTAATAGCAACAACATATAATACTTCAAATTATATTTAAATTATTATTTATGTATCCATACACACATATCTAATTACAAATAGTTGTTCGTGAATCGTCGGGATTGGTCGAAGGTCAATTAAATATATGAACCAGTTCAAACTTTTTGAGACTCAACCTAACAGACTTTTCTTATTATGTCAAAAATATTAAATCGTATCGAGAGTTTGGTTCTAAAATTAGTCGAAATTTTTCGGGTCGTGACAGTACCTACCCGTTAAAGAAATTTCGTCCCGAAATTTGAGTGAGGTAGTCATGGCTATCAATAAAAATGTTTTTATGACGAATATGTATTGATAAATAGAGTTTTATCATTATCGATTAATATAAATAAAACAATTCGATCAAGTGAAGCGTACGAGTGAAGCTATTACAAAAGAGTGAAAAGTTTCATCTTAACTTTTGACGTAGTCATGATGGATTTCCGGAATTCAAGGAATTTAAGGAAATCTTCTGATCAGTAAGAAAATGAGATAGCACAATTTATTAGCAAACTGTTGGAATTACGGAAGAACATAAATATCAAAGGAAATATTTCCGTGATATGCTTAGAGATTAAGTAGAATGAAAGAGTTATGTATCATGGCACATGATGAGGGTAAGATCTGTGAATCATCATTACGTTCCATTAGAAATTCAGCATGACCTACTGTAATATAATCACGTTGGCCAAGCGCATTATATTATACTAACTCATGCTTCAGTTCCCAACACTTCTCCACAATTTATTCATAATTTATACTTAGACTTTACAGAAGTTTCGAATATAATGGAATTCAGAAATACAAAGAGGTAGATAATTTCGGACAAGAATATTTATGAAAATTTTCTCAGAATATCGAGGATATTTATGATGATATTTTGGAATTTCTAAGTTCGAAGGTTGATGAAGAAAGATTTTCCGTAAGATTTTAACATGATTTCGGAGCAAGATATTCTCTAAAGATTCCATCGGATCCAGAATTACCCGAATTCTTTGAATATAGGGTCTGGTCCTTGTATTTGTCCTTGGTCTCCTTCATGGTTAGCTGAATCCGTTTTTCAGTTCTAAATTTTCTATCGAGCGTTCCTAACATTCCATTCTTCATCATCAAGCTCTTGGCCGTTCAGACCATCTGCGATTTTTCTGTTTCCTCTGCATTTAATGCTACGATATCTGAATCATCGGTTATCAATTCGAGGTGATTTCAGGAGAATTGTGTTTTTAGATGATTAAATGCTGATGGAATATGAAAGGTTCCACGGTAACAATAAAAGAGCACGCATATATATCAAAGTTATAATATGATTGTTTCGAACGAAAAGTCGAAGTTGTCTTGTTGGAGCTGTGACAAAATTTGCAACTTTGAAAGGAGTTATTAAGTTATTTTGGGTAATAATAACTCTAAGAAATTAGCACAGCTACGTGTTAAACATTTACTCAGTTTCTGTGACGACCCGGAAATTTCCGACTAAATTTAAACTTTATCTTTATATTATTCTGACACGATAAGCAATGTTTGTTAAGTTAAATCTCAAGGATTTTAAACTATGTTTATACATTCATTTAAACCTCAACCAAATTCCAATGATTCACGAACCATTAAATGAACATATATGAATATGTATGTATATGTGTATATGTTATAAATTGAAAATGTCAACAAAGTATTTAAAAGTATAATGCTTTATATGAACGTATTTTTTTCAATATGATTATCGACAAAATTAAAAAAAATATATTAAATGATTGAATTATCAGAAACATTGAATTATGATTACAAGTCTCTGTTGAGAGGTCCACTATGATTTGAGAAATCTATTCCTCTTAACGATATTCGGAATAATTTGTAAAGCTATTTATAAATAAAAATAAAAAGTGTCATTTACGAAAGTTAGACAAAAGCTAGTGGAGAATTGGTTTCCATAATATTCTATTAATCTATTTTCAAACGTACAAAAACGTTTTCAGTTTAAAAAGAACTTTATTATTAAAACGTATATAACTTTTAAAAATATCTAGAATCACTTTTGACAACTCATTACTTAACCAGTATAATAAATATAACGATATTTATATTTTATTTCATTAAATATATATAACGATTTAAATTAATATTATATATATTTATACACGTATTATACATACATAGTTTTTATACTTTTACTATACTTTAACTTTACCCTTACTTTACTTTTACTTTACTTTAACTTTAATAATTCACTTTAATAATTCATACTTTAATAATTCACTTTAATAATTCATACTTTAATAATTCACTTTAATAATTCATACTTTAATAATTCACTTTAATAATTCATACTTTAATAATTCACTTTAATAATTCATACTTTAATAATTCACTTTAATAATTCATACTTTAATAATTCACTTTAATAATTCAAAAATCTATTATAAATAGAATTCAATAGGTTTCATTATTTCATAGAAACTTGAAAATATATTTCTCTAAACTCTCTCAATCGATTTATATATATATATATATATATATATATATATATATATATATATATATATATATATATATATATATATATATATATATATATATATATATATATATATATATATATATATTTGCTCTATATTATTTCAAGATATTATTAGTATACATAAAATATTACGACGGAGTGATGTACGAGTGATTTCAAAATAGTTTTTTGAATGAGTCGAAGCTAAGGAAATTATGGGTTATAGCTATGGAGGTGATGGGTATGGTTCATGGGTATGCTCGTGAGGTCAATCTAGTGTTTATTATCTCCGTTGCGTCTACGTACTTTCCTGCAATATTGAATCTCAATATTGATACGTGAGCACTCATAGCTTAACTTTTATATATCAATAGTGTATCCCTGACTAGTGCTCGAGTATATAGGATTATGCATGCTTGTACATTCGATATTGTCCTTAGATAGGTTTGTTGAATCCTGAATTAGATACATATGCTACTGAGATAGGGTATATGATATGCATGTCATTGGAAAGCTAGCGAAAAATTAAGAACTTTTCATTTAGATATCGAATGGTTTCGATGAACGGATTTGAAGTTATAGTCAACTGAATTTTAGTATTATTGTTAAAATGATTATTATTACTATCGTCGTTATTATTTTAATAGAAATATCATTGTTATTATAAAATATCATTATTACTATTATGTTAGTATTATCATTTTATCATAATAACATTTTTAGTAAATATAAATATTGTTATTTTTTATAGAATAATAATAATTATTATTACAAAATAATACAACTTTTACTTATTATTATTATGATCAATATTATTTTATCAAATAAATAGGAGATACAAAGATATTTTTCACCACGCGTAATATAATTACATTAATAATACTTACCACTATAGTTTTAAGATATTAAGTGAACTTTATAAATTTTACTACTTAAGATATATAAAAGTATATTTTATCATATATAAACGTTAATATAAATTTTTATTAATAAATGACTTTTATTATTATAAAATCTAATAAATATATTTAAACATATAAAACGACTATAGTTAAGTTATATAATAAACACGTATAAATTTTAGAAGTCATTTTGGGTCACGTTGACTTTTGTTGACTTTTGCATATTAGTCTCGAGCATTAGGATTGTGGTACACTATGACTTGACCAAAAATTGTTAGACAAATATTGACCAACATATAAATATATATAATTAATATAGGTTCGTGAATCCGAGGCCAACCTTGCACTTGTTAAATGACGTTATATGTATTTTTACTACGAAATACAGTATGGTGAGTTTCATTTGCTCCCTTTTTATATATATTTTTGGGCTGAGAATACATGCGCTGATTTATAAATGTTTTACGAAATAGGCACAAGTACTAAAACTAATTCTATGTGGGTTTAAACCAGAAATATACCCTTAGCTTGGTAACATTAAACTACTTGTCTATGTACAGTAGGCGCGAATCCTAAAGATAGATCTATTGGGTCTGACAAACCCCATCCTGACTATGGGATGCTTTAGTACTTCGAGGTTATTTTAAACACACCTGATCTGGTGTACTTCAGAGGGTAAAACATGAACGTTAAGGCTTGTTACCGGGTGCCTACAACTTATAGAATACTTTTATACACTTGCGAGTGTACATATATTTATAAACGAAAATCTTGTGGTCTATTAATATATTGAAATGATTGTTATGATAAACCTATGAACTCACCAACCTTTTGGTTGACACTTTAAAGCATGTTTATTCTCAGGTATTAAAGAAATCTTCCGCTGTGCATTAGCTCATTTTAAGGATATTACTTGGAGTCATTCATGGCATATTTTGAAAGACGTTGCATTCGAGTCATTGAGTTCATCAATATTATTATTATGTCAATTATAGTTGGATGTATTATCAAATGGTGTGCATGCCGTCAAATTTCGTTGTAAAGAAAGTTTGTCTTTTAAAAACGAATGCAATGTTTGTAAAATGTATCATATAGAGGTCAAATACCTCGCGATGTAATCAACTATTGTGAATCGTTTATAATATATATGAACGGGTCCTTTCAGTTTCTGAGAGTTTTTCAGGTGCATAACTATATGCATAAATCTTTCCTTCCGTAGACGAAGTGCGGTTGGTTTATCCTCTCGTTTGAAGTGTTTTCAAGAATTATGAAATGTTTGAACGCAGATTGGAATCGTCAAGATACAAATGAGGTTTAAGATGAAATCAAGTGGAAAACTTGAAGAATTGTTTCGTTTCATATGTTATAATCAATATTTTAATTCATTTTAATTATCCAATGTCATTAGTTCACAGTCGATAGTCCACAGTTTAACAGTCCAATAATTCATATATAATTTAATATACAATATTCGAATTAATTAATACGTATCGTGACCCGTGTACATGTCTCAGACTCGATCACAACTCAAACTATATATATTATTGTAGAATCAACCTCAACCCTGTATAGCTAACTCCCACATTACTGCATATAGAGTGTCTATGGTTATTCCAAATAATATATATAGATGCGTCGATATGATATGTCAAAACCTTACGTGTCCCGATATTTAAAGTGCGTAAAATAAATAACAGAAATTAAATGACGATAAATAAAATTGCGAGAATTAAAATTGCGATAAATAAAATGCGATAAATAAATTGCGAAAACTAAAAGGTAATACGGAATTAACAGTTAGCTAGGAACAGTTAGCGTGGATTCTTAACAAATTTTCTCATAGTTAAATTGTCTGTTTCTAACAAATTTTATTTTGTCCAATGTTTTCTTCATTATGCCACTTGTTGGATTCTGATAAGTCAAAATCCAAATATGAAATTGAATGAAAATGATTGTTCTGTGGTGAACGAATTCGTATATCTGTGGATGTAAATAGGATAGTAATTGACTGTTGAATCAGATTTGAAGAATGTACAGTGTAACTTATTAATGTGAAATCTAAATATTCCTCGAGTATTACCTACCCGTTAAAATATTTTCACCATTAACAATTTGTACAAAATAATTTTTAATTACAATCTTTATGAAAATATACTTACATATATATTTTCTTCAGATGTAATCATGGATTTAATGAGTAGATAGAATATTAACTCATTTGATTTACCGTTAGAATTAGAATGGATAATCTCCAAAACTTTAGAGATTACTTAATCGCCATGTCGAACGGGGATAAATGATGTAGAACATCATGTAGAAAGATGATTATACTTGAGGTACAGAATGAGATGTTGAGGCATGGATTGTTGATGATACTGGTGATGTTGCTGATGGTACTGTTGGTACCGGTGATGTTGCTGAAGCTGGTAAATATTGCACCATATTCTCCAAATTTATTAATCGAGTGCGAAGCTCGTTGACTTCTTCCATTACTCCAAGATGATTGTCGGTCGGAACGAACGGATGAATAAGGTTTAGAATTTTAGATAGAATATAATCGTGGTGAGATATTCGGGAAATGAGTGAGAAAATAGTATCTCGAACAGGTTCGCCGGTAAGTGCTTCAGGTTCACCGCCAAGAGGTGAATTTGGTTGATGGAAAGGATCACCTTCTTTTTGTCTCCAATGATTAAGTAGGCTACGAACCAATCAGATGAATTGGTTGATTCATTCTGGTGACACTACTTTCGGAGCTTAGGTGAAACTCCATATTGGAATAGCTGTCGGAATCCGAGGTATTCGAACTGGTTGATGGATTCATCTCGTACGATCATATGAAGGATTTTCGATAAGAAATAGATTATAGGATGTAGATTAGTACCCTTCAATACATAATTTACATATGCATATATAATACTAAAATCCCATAAGTTACGGAGGAATCTACGGAAGCTGTCAGGTAAGGTAACAATAGCAGATACGCTAAGATATGAATTTATCTATACACTGTCTATGCAATAGAGGCAGTAAGACATGTCTAGACTTTAAGGATGATAAGCAAATAATAAATTTTTTTTTTGACACTAAATGATAAGCAAAACTTTTGACATGCAGACACGGTCGAAGTCCAGACTCACTAATGCATCTAAACAACTATCAGTTAGACACACCTATACAAGACCTGGTTCGCTAAGACCACCGCTATGATACCAACTGAGACGACCCGTCCTAATCCTCCTGGACGAAGTCATCAACATTTGGTCCCATTACGATGTTCGACTCCAAGTAATGTCCTTAAAATGAGCAAATGCACAACGGAAGACTTAATTCGTACCTAAGAATAAACATGCTTAAAAGTGTCAACCAAAAGGTTGGTGAGTTCATAGGTTTATCATAACAATCATTTCAATATATTAATAGACCACAAGATTTCATAATCATAAACATAATACACTCGCAAGTGTATTTAAAGCATTCTAAGTGGTTGAGCACTTGGTAACCATACTTAACTATTAATTAACGTCGCATATTCCCTTTATTATGAAATCTCACTACACTGTACTTAGTGTAATCACCAAAACGAAGTACTGTGCAACCGTTGAATACTGGTCGTCCAGTCCGGTTGGGGTTGTCAGGCCCGATACATCTATCAACAGGATTCGCGTTTACAATACCCATGTAAATAGTAGTTACCAAGCTACAGGGAAGTATGCCAGTGGTACAACTCAACGTAGAATATATTTTTAAGTACTTGTGTCTATTTCGTAAACATTTATAAAAGCAGCGCATGTATTCTCAGCCCAAAAATATATATTGCAAAAGCAATTAAAAAGGGAGCAAATGAAACTCACCATACTGTATTTGTTAGTGAAAATACATATGACAACATTGAACAATTTAGAGTTGACCTCCGATTCACGAACCTATATCATTTATATATATATATATATATATATATATATATATATATATATATATATATATATATATATATATATTAACACATATAATTGACATGTAATAGTAATCAAACCGGTTTATTAATTATATAATATGTTACTTATTAAAGTAGAAATATATTTATTATTTCCCATGTTATATATATCTATATATATGTTATTTTGATATGATATATATGAAAATAGCAAATTTAGATGTACTTACGATGTAGATAATAATTATATTTTTATATAACTATCTTTTGTAAAAATAATATTTATAATACTACAAAAACAAAAATGTTAGTAATAATAATAATAATAATAATGATAATAATAATAATAGTAGTAATAATAATAATACTAATAAATAAAAATGTTATATGTTAATACTTATTTTAATAATTAATAATAATAATAATAGTAATTACTAATAATAAACAATACTACCTTAAAAAGGATAACAATTATGTCACAGGCAGGGCTCGAACCCAAGACCTCTCGAAACTCCCTAACACCTCGAACCAGTGAGCCGTTGCCGTTTTTCAGTTTTCTAATACCATTTAATTTTTATAACCCGTAAACCAGTGATTCCTACCCATTCTTCTTCCTCATTTAATACGATGCAACCAGGATTCAAATCAAACACCTCCCTAAATTATTTTAAACCTTTATCTGTTTTTATTTTTCATAAACCAACATCATTATTATCTTCTTATCAATGATCATAATCACCATTCATGATCATCATCGACACCAATATCATTTTCATTTCATAACCCGTCACCATAACCATTATTACTTCCTCACTGTATCATTCATATATTCTTCTCTATTACTAATATCATCACTCAATCATCTGTATCGTTTTCCTCAAAAACACAGAAAACATAAATGACGAAAGAAAACGACGAGAGTGATGTGGGTTTCGGTTAAAACAAATAACGATGGGGCTTTTGCTACGGCCCAAGAGCAGCCCATTCAAATTTATTCAGGCCCGTTAAAAACCCAAGGCTACATATTGACACAAACCCAGTTCGTTTGAAGGAAAAATGTCGGTGGTATTCTTTTGTTAACAGGAGAAGACCAAACAAGTTGTAACAACAACTTAATTATGGTCTACAGGTGGTTTTCGTGGTTTTGTTCAACAAGGAAGGAAACAAAATAGCCGGCATTAAGTGGGTGGTTGTGTTTCGCGTCTGCAAACAGGAAGTAAAGCGTAGCGGCGGCTGTTTATTTCGAGACAGGAGACAGAAACGAGTGAACAAAGAAAGAAAGAAAAAGAGGGAAAGTAAATATAAAGGTAATGACGGTGGTGGTCTCGCGGTGGCGATGGTGGTGGGTGTTAGCCGTAGGTTTTCAAGGTGGTGGTGGTGATGATAGCATTGAAAGAGAAGGTGGCGAGTGGCGGATATAGGTGGTGGAAGTGAGCGGTTTATGGTGGTAAGTATAGCGAGATCAAGGTGGTGTTTGATGGAATGGTTCACGATGAAAGGTGTTAGCGAGGGTAACCGGTGGTGGTTCTCATGGGTTTCAAGGTGGTTGCGATGGTTGTGATCCTTGGCCAGAAATAGTAGTTATAGGTATGGTGAACCGGAAACAGAAGTTGTCGGACAGCAAAATAGTAATGATTAAATGGGTGTTCGGGTTTGATTTGGAAAACGAAACAGGAAATCAACAAGAATTGTTTCGATGGTGTTTGAGTTGTATAGTGGTAGATGGTGGCAGTTTGATGATTGTCCGGTGAAGGTGAATGGTGGCAGCGGTGGAGATAGTTGACGGTTGTTGATGATGGCTTGAGTGCCTATATATCTCTGTGCTTTATGTATACATATGTATATATAGAGAAAGGTAATAATTAAGATATAATTATAATAATATAAAGTAATAATAATAATATAATAATACAACTTGAATCATAAAATTAAGAAACGTGCGTGCACAGTTTGCATCCTAATATTTCTACCGACAGTTTATCCGAGATAACTATATCGTGTCCATTGCTAAACAGTTGTCGTATAAAAGTGTTCCTAAAAATCCCAAACTTTTAGATTAAATATAATTAATTATTTCACTCATTACCTGTTTGAAACCTGATCAAAAAAATTCAAAAATTATTTATTTTCTGTTCCGATTTATATGTACGGAGTACGAATATTTAAACTTAAAAAGGTAAAAATACTTTTAACAAATCTAAAATCTTCGTAATCAATTTACAGACTAACTTTTATTCTAACTTTTCATAAACTCATATTAGATCTATATGAATACTAACGAGATGCCAACCGAGTGTTACTGACGATTACTAATTAGGTCCGAAATCACAAAATATATAATTAATATACTTTATTTATATATAGATATGTTTTAAATATTAAATATTATAATATCCTATTTTTATTTTTTTACATTTTAATAGCAACAACATATAATACTTCAAATTATATTTCAAATTATTATTTATGTATCCATACACACATATCTAATTACAAATAGTTGTTCGTGAATCGTCGGGATTGGTCGAAGGTCAATTAAATATATGAACCAGTTCAAACCTTTTGAGACTCAACCTAACAGACTTTTCTTATTATGTCAAAAATATTAAATCGTATCGAGAGTTTGGTTCTAAAATTAGTCGAAATTTTTCGGGTCGTGACAAGCAAGAAATTGCTTTTCAATTGTTAAAAGAGAAGTTGTGTCAAGCTCCGGTGTTAGTGTTGCCGGAAGGGGTAGAAGACATGACGGTTTATTGTGTTGCTTCTTTAAATGGGCTCGGGTGTTTCCTAATGCAAAGGGGTAAAGTCATCGCTTACGCCTCTCGACAATTAAAGGAACACGAAAAGAAATACCCGACTCATGATCTTGAATTGGCGGCGGTGGTACATGCGTTGAAAATTTCGTGCCATTACTTGTATGGTGTCAAGTGTACGATTTATTCAGATCATAAGAGTTTGAAACATCTCTTTGATCAACGAGATTTGAATTATCGTTAACGTAGGTGGATGGATGTGGTAAAGGATTATGATTGTGAAATACTTTATCATCCGGGGAAGGCGAATGTGGTCGCAGATGCGCTAATCCAAAAGAGTCAACATCCAGCAATACGAGTAGGATCGTTACGCATGATTATTACTAACGAGTTTCTTGTAAAGCTTGGTGAGATTCAAATTGAAGCTTTCGTTCACAACAAGCATGAAGAGCGGATTGTAGGGCAAACGGAGTCTATTACGTTAGGCCCGCATAGCTTGTTATCTTTTCAAGGAAGAGTGTGGGTGCCTAAGATGGGAGGTTACCGACAAGTGCTCCTTGATGAAGCACATAAGTCAAAGTATTCCATTCATCCGGGTGCAACGAAAATGTACCTTGATTTAAAGAAGGAGTATTGGTGGCCGGGCATGAAACGTGATGTTGTTAAATATGTTGAACAATGCGTCACATGTTTGCAAGTTAAAGTCGAACACCAAAATCCGTACGGTAAGTTACAACCATTGGAAGTCCCAAAATGGAAATGGGAACACATTACCATGGACTTCATTACCAAGTTACCAAAGACGGCGAGAACCCAATATGATACGATTTGGATGATAGTTGATAGATTGACGAAGAGTGCTTTGTTTCTTCCCATTCGAGAAACAATATCATCGGAGACTTTGTCTAAGTTATTTATCAAGGAAGTGATATCGAGACATGGGGTTTCTATATCTATTATTTCGGATCGAGATACTCGTTTCACGTCTCGGTTTTGGAATAAGTTTCATGAAGATATGGGTACTCAATTGAAAATGAGCACAGTGTATCATCCTCAAACGGACGGTCAAACCGAGCGTATGATCCAAACGTCGGAGGATATATTAAGGGCGTGTATTATTGATTTTGGTGGTAGTTGGGATGAGCACTTACCATTGGTGGAATTCTCGTACAATAATAATTACCACACTAGTATTGGAATGCCACCTTATGAGATGCTTTATGGGCGTAGGTGTCGAACTCCTATTTGTTGGGGTGAAGTAGGACAACGAGAAATCGAGAGTACCGATTTAGTCCAAGAGATGAATAGTAAAATTGAGATGATTCTGTAGTGACCCGAACTTTTCCATGTTTATATATATTAATTGAGATTTATATTTACATGATTAAATGTTTCCAACATGTTAAGCAATCAAACTTGTTAAGACTTGATTAATTGAAATAGGTTTCATATAGACAATTGACCACCCAAGTTGACCGGTGATTCACGAACGTTAAAACTTGTAAAAAAACTATATGATGACATATATATGGTTATATATATAGTTAACATGATATTATGATAAGTAAACATATCATTAATTATATTAACAATGAACTACATATGTAAAAACAAGACTACTAACTTAATGATTTTGAAACGAGACATATATGTAACGTTTATCGTTGTAACGACATTTAATGTATATATATCATATTAAGAGATATTCGTACATCATAATATCATGATAATATAATAATTTAAAATCTCTTTTGATATTATAAACATTGGGTTAACAACATTTAACAAGATCGTTAACCTAAAGGTTTCAAAACAACACTTACATGTAACGACTAACGATGACTTAACGACTCAGTTAAAATGTATATACATGTAGTGTTTTAATATGTATTTATACACTTTTGAAAGACTTCAATACACTTATCAAAATACTTCTACTTAACAAAAATGCTTACAATTACATTCTCGTTCAGTTTCATCAACAATTCTACTCGTATGCACCCGTATTCGTACTCGTACAATACACAGCTTTTAGATGTATGTAATATTGGTATATACACTCCAATGATCAGCTCTTAGCAGCCCATGTGAGTCACCTAACACATGTGGGAACCATCATTTGGCAACTAGCATGAAATATCTCATAAGATTACAAAAATATGAGTAATCATTCATGACTTATTTACATGAAAACAAAATTACATATCCTTTATATCTAATCCATACACCAACGACCAAAAACACCTACAAACACTTTTATTCTTCAATTTTCTTCATCTAATTGAACTCTCTCAAGTTCTATCTTCAAGTTCTAAGTGTTCTTCATAAATTCCAAAAGTTCTAGTTTCATAAAATCAAGAATACTTTCAAGTTTGCTAGCTCACTTCCAATCTTGTAAGGTGATCATCCAACCTCAAGAAATCTTTGTTTCTTACAGTAGGTTATCATTCTAATACAAGGTAATAATCATATTCAAACTTTGGTTCAATTTCTATAACTATAACAATCTTATTTCAAGTGATGATCTTACTTGAACTTGTTTTCGTGTCATGATTTTGCTTCAAGAACTTTGAGCCATCCAAGGATCCATTGAAGCTAGATCCATTTTTCTCTTTTCCAGTAGGTTCATCCAAGGAACTTAAGGTAGTAATGATGTTCATAACATCATTCGATTCATACATATAAAGCTATCTTATTCGAAGGTTTAAACTTGTAATCACTAGAACATAGTTTAGTTAATTCTAAACTTGTTCGCAAACAAAAGTTAATCCTTCTAACTTGACTTTTAAAATCAACTAAACACATGTTCTATATCTATATGATATGCTAACTTAATGATTTAAAACCTGGAAACACAAAAAACACCGTAAAACCGGATTTACGCCGTCGTAGTAACACCGCGGGCTGTTTTGGGTTAGTTAATTAAAAACTATGATAAACTTTGATTTAAAAGTTGTTATTCTGAGAAAATGATTTTTATTATGAACATGAAACTATATCCAAAAATTATGGTTAAACTCAAAGTGGAAGTATGTTTTCTAAAATGGTCATCTAGACGTCGTTCTTTCGACTGAAATGACTACCTTTACAAAAACGACTTGTAACTTATTTTTCCGACTAGAAACCTATACTTTTTTTGTTTAGATTCATAAAATAGAGTTCAATATGAAACCATAGCAATTTGATTCACTCAAAACGGATTTAAAATGGAGAAGTTATGGGTAAAACAAGATTGGATAATTTTTCTCATTTTAGCTACGTGAAAATTGGTAACAAATCTATTCCAACCATAACTTAATCAACTTGTATTATATATTATGTAATCTTGAGATACCATAGACACGTATACAATGTTTCGACCTATCATGTCGACACATCTATATATATTTCGGAACAACCATAGACACTCTATATGTGAATGTTGGAGTTAGCTATACAGGGTTGAGGTTGATTCCAAAATATATATAGTTTGAGTTGTGATCAATACTGAGATACGTATACACTGGGTCGTGGATTGATTCAAGATAATATTTATCGATTTATTTCTGTACATCTAACTGTGGACAACTAGTTGTAGGTTACTAACGAGGACAGCTGACTTAATAAACTTAAAACATCAAAATATATTAAAAGTGTTGTAAATATATTTTGAACATACTTTGATATATATGTATATATTGTTATAGGTTCGTGAATCAACCAGTGGCCAAGTCTTACTTCCCGACGAAGTAAAAATCTGTGAAAGTGAGTTATAGTCCCACTTTTAAAATCTAATATTTTTGGGATGAGAATACATGCAGGTTTTATAAATGATTTACAAAGTAGACACAAGTACGTGAAACTACATTCTATGGTTGAATTATCGAAATCGAATATGCCCCTTTTTATTAAGTCTGGTAATCTAAGAATTAGGGAACAGACACCCTAATTGACGCGAATCCTAAAGATAGATCTATTGGGCCTAACAAACCCCATCCAAAGTACCGGATGCTTTAGTACTTCGAAATTTATATCATATCCGAAGGGTGTCCCGGAATGATGGGGATATTCTTATATATGCATCTTGTTATTGTCGGTTACCAGGTGTTCACCATATGAATGATTTTTATCTCTATGTATGGGATGTGTATTGAAATATGAAATCTTGTGGTCTATTGTTACGATTTGATATATATAAGTTAAACCTATAACTCACCAACATTTTTGTTGACGTTTTAAGCATGTTTATTCTCAGGTGATTATTAAGAGCTTCCGCTGTCGCATACTTAAATAAGGACAAGATTTGGAGTCCATGCTTGTATGATATTGTGTAAAAACTGCATTCAAGAAACTTATTTTGCTGTAACATATTTGTATTGTAAACCATTATGTAATGGTCGTGTGTAAACAGGATATTTTAGATTATCATTATTTGATAATCTACGTAAAGCTTTTTAAACCTTTATTGATGAAATAAAGGTTATGGTTTGTTTAAAAATGAATGCAGTCTTTGAAAAACGTCTCATATAGAGGTCAAAACCTCGCAACGAAATCAATTAATATGGAACGTTTTTAATCAATAAGAACGGGACATTTCAGTTGGTATCCGAGCGTTGGTCTTAGAGAACTAGAAAATTTGCATTAGTGTGTCTTATCGAGTTTGTTAGGATGCATTAGTGAGTCTGGACTTCGACCGTGTTTTCTTTAAAAATGATTGCTTAACATTTTTGTTGGAAACTATATATTTTTAACATATGAATATTATGTGATATATTAATCTCTTAACGTGTTTGATATTATGTGATAGATGTCTACCTCTAGAACAAGTCTCATTGACTCACCTAATAATAATGAAGAGTCAAATGTAAATTGGAATGATTTGTGGACTGATTCACAAGTTCCCGAAGAGGAACCGGAAGAAGAGTCGGAACCGGAAGAAGAATCGGAACCAGAAGAAGAATCGGAACCGGATGAAGAAATAGAACCGGTGGGGGAAATAATAAAACGGTTAAGTAAAAGAAAATCCTCAACCAACCGACCAAAGTTAATTATGGTCAATGGTGTTTCCGCCAAGGAAGCAAAATATTGGGAGGATTACCAATTCTCCGATGAATCGGATTTCGACGAGAATTCCGATGATGTTATAGAAATTACCCCAACTGAATTTAAAAAGGCAAAAGAAAATAATAAGGGAAAGGGCATAAAAATAGAGAAATCTAATTCCAACCCCGATGAACTTTATATGTATCGTCAACCCCCGAAGTCCTTAAGTTGTAACAATGACCCGGGAACCTCTAAACCACCAGGTTTTTCTAAACCAATGTGGACAACGACGGCTCGTATTAGGGGAACATCATATATCCCTAGAAACTTGGCAAAACGAACCAAAACCGAAGAAGAAGAAACGAGCGAGTCGGAATAAGATAGTTGTATTCGTGTGGTGTAATATATGGAATATAGTGTTCTTATGCTTTATGATATATGTAAAAATTGCTTGTATTAATAAGTATTTTTTTTATGAATCTAACTCTTGTCTATTTTACAGTTTAAAAACACAAAATGGATAGACAACCCAATATTTTAAGAGACCTACCCGGAGACATGATTGATGAAATCTTGTCTAGAGTCGGCCAGAATTCTTCGGCACAACTATTTAAGGCGAGATCAGTTTGTAAGACATTCGAAGAACGTTCCAAGAATGTCTTGGTTTATAAGAGACTTTCGTTTGAAAGATGGGGGATATCACATTGGGAAACCCATAAGTTACGATGTGTTTACTTTGACGCATATATTGCGGGGAACCCAAATGCTATTTTACGCAACGGGTTAAGAAATTATTTTGACTCAATATATCCGAATATTGGACTTCGTGATTTAGAAAAAGCGGCTAACATGCAACATAAAGAAGCATGTTATGCTTACGGATTAGTAATGTTCGCTTCTCACCAAAGTGAGAACAAGAACATCGGGCTACAACTATTAAACAAAACGTTTCCACAAGTGACGGAGTCGGTAATTGGGGTAAGAAATGAGGTTTTTAGATTATTACGGGACTGTTGGACATTACGTAACCCTCGTCCCTTTGATGACGTTACAACACGCTGTCTTATCAACGGCCATAACGGTTATGTTGCACAAGACCAAGGATGGGAAGTAGTCCTAGTAAAACCAGAATGCATGACTTGTTTCTGGACGTATGAATTACGTGTCTTTATTGCCTTTGCCGAACGACTTGTGTACTAGCTAGAATTGTCTTCACAACTATCTTGTATCAAAGTTATTGTGTGCTATATTTCATGCTTTATGTAAAATAAGCGGTATTGTAAGTTTGTAAAATATTGTATAAAAGTTTGAACGCGAAATATTATTACAATCAGTTTTTCATATAGAATTGTAGTAGTTGAATTGTATATTAGCTACTAAGTATGAACTTAACGGGTAGGTACTACCCGAATTTAAACTTATAAAACGCTAATATGAAGAAAAAGCTTTTATAAATGAGTTCATATTATGCTACGAAATACTATTAACTACTCTTAATATTCTGTATGATTAACTTGTTCCATTTGACTATTTTGAAGGAAATGGCACCGACTACTCGACACACCGTGAATATGAATGAAGAGGAATTTCGTACTTTTCTAGCTTCAAACATAGCCGCAGTACAGGCTGCGCTACATACCAATAATAACCTTGGATCTAGCAGTACAGGAAATCGTGTAGGATGCACCTACAAAGAATTCACTGCCTGCAAACCTTTGGAATTTGATGGAACCGAAGGACCGATCGGATTGAAACGGTGGACCGAGAAGGTTGAATCGGTGTTTGCCATAAGTAAGTGTACTGAAGAGGACAAAGTGAAGTACGCTACGCATACCTTCACAGGTTCTGCGTTAACATGGTGGAATACCTATCTAGAGCAAGTGGGACAAGATGATGCGTACGCACTACCGTGGTCAGCATTCAAGCACTTGATGAACGAGAAGTACCGTCCCAGAACCGAGGTCAATAAGCTCAAGACAGAACTTAGAGGTTTACGAACCCAAGGATTTGATATTACCACGTACGAAAGACGATTCACAGAATTGTGCCTATTGTGTCCGGGAGCATTCGAAGATGAGGAAGAGAAGATCGACGCGTTTGTGAAAGGATTACCGGAAAGAATCCAAGAAGATATAAGTTCACACGAGCCCGCCTCCATACAACAGGCATGTAGAATGGCTCACAAACTAGTGAACCAGATTGAAGAAAGAATTAAAGAACAGACTGCTGAAGAGGCCAATGTGAAGCAAGTCAAAAGAAAGTGGGAGGAAAACGGTGATAAGAATCACCAATACAACAACAACAGCAATTACAACAATAATCGCAACAACTATCCTAACAATCGCAACATCAATCGCAACTACAACAAACGGCCCAACAACAACAACAACAACAACAACAACAGCAACCACAACAATCATCCCAACAACAATAATAACCGCAACAACAACAACAATCAGAAGCAACTATGCCAAAGGTGTGAAAAGAATCACTCGGGGTTCTGCACCAAATTTTGCAACAAGTGTAAAAGAAATGGTCATAGCGCGGCGAAGTGTGAGGTCTACGGACCAGGGGTTAACAGAACGAAAGGAACAAATGGTGTCAGAACGAGTAATGGCGGAGCAAGTAGTGTCGGAGCAAGTTATGCCAATGTAGTTTGTTATAAATGTGGAAAACCGGGCCACATTATTAGAAATTGCCCGAACCAGGAGAACACGAATGGACAAGGCCGCGGAAGAATTTTCAATATTAATGCGGCAGAGGCACAAGAAGACCCGGAGCTTGTTACGGGTACGTTTCTTATTGACAATAAATCTGCTTACGTTTTATTTGATTCGGGTGCGGATAGAAGCTATATGAGTAGAGATTTTTGTGCTAAATTAAGTTGTCCATTGACGCCTTTGGATAGTAAATTTTTACTCGAATTAGCAAATGGTAAATTAATTTCAGCAGATAATATATGTCGGAATCGAGAAATTAAACTGGTTAGCGAAACATTTAAGATTGATTTGATACCAGTAGAGTTAGGGAGTTTTGATGTGATAATCGGTATGGACTGGTTGAAAGAAGTGAAAGCAGAGATCGTTTGTTACAAAAATGCAATTCGCATTATACGAGAAAAAGGAAAACCCTTAATGGTGTACGGAGAAAAGGGCAACACGAAGCTACATCTTATTAGTAATTTGAAGGCTCAAAAACTAATAAGAAAAGGTTGCTATGCTGTTCTAGCACACGTCGAGAAAGTACAAACTGAAGAAAAGAGCATCAATGATGTTCCCATTGCAAAAGAATTTCCCGATGTATTTCCGAAAGAATTACCGGGATTACCCCCACATCGATCCGTTGAATTTCAAATAGATCTTGTACCAGGAGCTGCACCAATAGCTCGTGCTCCTTACAGACTCGCACCCAGCGAGATGAAAGAACTGCAAAGCCAATTACAAGAACTTTTAGAGCGTGGTTTCATTCGACCAAGCACATCACCGTGGGGAGCTCCTGTTTTGTTTGTCAAGAAGAAAGAGGGTACATTCAGGTTGTGTATCGACTACCGAGAGTTGAACAAACTTACCATCAAGAACCGCTACCCACTACCGAGAATCGACGACTTATTTGATCAACTACAAGGCTCGTCTGTTTATTCAAAGATTGACTTACGTTCCGGGTATCATCAAATGCGGGTGAAAGAAGATGATATTCCAAAGACTGCTTTCAGAACACGTTACGGTCATTACGAGTTTATGGTCATGCCGTTTGGTTTAACTAATGCACCAGCTGTGTTCATGGACCTTATGAACCGAGTGTGTGGACCATACCTTGACAAGTTTGTCATTGTTTTCATTGATGACATACTTATTTACTCAAAGAATGACCAAGAACACGGTGAACATTTGAGAAAGGTGTTAGAAGTATTGAGGAAGGAAGAATTGTACGCTAAGTTTTCAAAGTGTGCATTTTGGTTGGAAGAAGTTCAATTCCTCGGTCACATAGTGAACAAAGAAGGTATTAAGGTGGATCCGGCAAAGATAGAAACTGTTGAAAAGTGGGAAACCCCGAAAACTCCGAAACACATACGCCAGTTTTTAGGACTAGCTGGTTACTACAGAAGATTCATCCAAGACTTTTCCAGGATAGCAAAACCCTTGACTGCATTAACGCATAAAGGGAAGAAATTTGAATGGAATGATGAACAAGAGAAAGCGTTTCAGTTATTGAAGAAAAAGCTAACTACGGCACCTATATTGTCATTGCCTGAAGGGAATGATGATTTTGTGATTTATTGTGACGCATCAAAGCAAGGTCTCGGTTGTGTATTAATGCAACGAACGAAGGTGATTGCTTATGCGTCTAGGCAATTGAAGATTCACGAACAAAATTATACGACGCATGATTTGGAATTAGGCGCAGTTGTTTTTGCATTAAAGACTTGGAGGCACTACTTATATGGGGTTAAAAGTATTATATATACCGACCACAAAAGTCTTCAACACATATTTAATCAGAAACAACTGAATATGAGGCAGCGTAGGTGGATTGAATTATTGAATGATTACGATTTTGAGATTCGTTACCACCCGGGGAAGGCAAATGTGGTAGCCGATGCCTTGAGCAGGAAGGACAGAGAACCCATTCGAGTAAAATCTATGAATATAATGATTCATAATAACCTTACTACTCAAATAAAGGAGGCGCAACAAGGAGTTTTAAAAGAGGGAAATTTAAAGGATGAAATACCCAAAGGATCGGAGAAGCATCTTAATATTCGGGAAGACGGAACCCGGTATAGGGCTGAAAGGATTTGGGTACCAAAATTTGGAGATATGAGAGAAATGGTACTTAGAGAAGCTCATAAAACCAGATACTCAATACATCCTGGAACGGGGAAGATGTACAAGGATCTCAAGAAACATTTTTGGTGGCCGGGTATGAAAGCCGATGTTGCTAAATACGTAGGAGAATGTTTGACGTGTTCTAAGGTCAAAGCTGAGCATCAGAAACCATCAGGTTTACTTCAACAACCCGAAATCCCGGAATGGAAATGGGAAAACATTACCATGGATTTCATCACTAAATTGCCAAGGACTGCAAGTGGTTTTGATACTATTTGGGTAATAGTTGATCGTCTCACCAAATCAGCACACTTCCTGCCAATAAGAGAAGATGACAAGATGGAGAAGTTAGCACGACTGTACTTGAAGGAAGTCATCTCCAGACATGGAATACCAATCTCTATTATCTCTGATAGGGATGGCAGATTTATTTCAAGATTCTGGCAGACATTACAGCAAGCATTAGGAACTCGTCTAGACATGAGTACTGCCTATCATCCACAAACTGATGGGCAGAGCGAAAGGACGATACAAACGCTTGAAGACATGCTACGAGCATGTGTTATTGATTTCGGAAACAGTTGGGATCGACATCTACCGTTAGCAGAATTTTCCTACAACAACAGCTACCATTCAAGCATTGAAATGGCGCCGTTTGAAGCACTTTATGGTAGAAAGTGCAGGTCTCCGATTTGTTGGAGTGAAGTGGGGGATAGACAGATTACGGGTCCGGAGATTATACAAGAAACTACCGAGAAGATCATCCAAATTCAACAACGGTTGAAAACCGCCCAAAGTCGACAAAAGAGCTACGCTGACATTAAAAGAAAAGATATAGAATTTGAAATTGGAGAGATGGTCATGCTTAAAGTTGCACCTTGGAAAGGCGTTGTTCGATTTGGTAAACGAGGGAAATTAAATCCAAGGTATATTGGACCATTCAAGATTATTGATCGTGTCGGACCAGTAGCTTACCGACTTGAGTTACCTCAACAACTCGCGGCTGTACATAACACTTTCCACGTCTCGAATTTGAAGAAATGTTTTGCTAAAGAAGATCTCACTATTCCGTTAGATGAAATCCAAATCAACGAAAAACTTTAATTCATCGAAGAACCCGTCGAAATAATGGATCGTGAGGTTAAAAGACTTAAGCAAAACAAGATACCAATTGTTAAGGTTCGATGGAATGCTCGTAGAGGACCCGAGTTCACCTGGGAGCGTGAAGATCAGATGAAGAAGAAATACCCGCATCTATTTCCAGAAG
This sequence comes from Rutidosis leptorrhynchoides, assembly GCF_046630445.1. Lineage (NCBI taxonomy): Eukaryota > Viridiplantae > Streptophyta > Magnoliopsida > Asterales > Asteraceae > Rutidosis > Rutidosis leptorrhynchoides. The sequence continues at coordinate 350,239,253 of NC_092336.1, forward strand.
ATTCGTCAACACCTTCAACAGCTTAAAATTTCGGGACGAAATTTATTTAACGGGTAGGTACTGTAGTGACCCGAACTTTTCCATGTTTATATATATTAATTGAGATTTATATTTACATGATTAAATGTTTCCAACATGTTAAGCAATCAAACTTGTTAAGACTTGATTAATTGAAATAGGTTTCATATAGACAATTGACCACCCAAGTTGACCGGTGATTCACGAACGTTAAAACTTGTAAAAAAACTATATGATGACATATATATGGTTATATATATAGTTAACATGATATTATGATAAGTAAACATATCATTAATTATATTAACAATGAACTACATATGTAAAAACAAGACTACTAACTTAATGATTTTGAAACGAGACATATATGTAACGTTTATCGTTGTAACGACATTTAATGTATATATATCATATTAAGAGATATTCGTACATCATAATATCATGATAATATAATAATTTAAAATCTCTTTTGATATTATAAACATTGGGTTAACAACATTTAACAAGATCGTTAACCTAAAGGTTTCAAAACAACACTTACATGTAACGACTAACGATGACTTAACGACTCAGTTAAAATGTATATACATGTAGTGTTTTAATATGTATTTATACACTTTTGAAAGACTTCAATACACTTATCAAAATACTTCTACTTAACAAAAATGCTTACAATTACATTCTCGTTCAGTTTCATCAACAATTCTACTCGTATGCACCCGTATTCGTACTCGTACAATACACAGCTTTTAGATGTATGTACTATTGGTATATACACTCCAATGATCAGCTCTTAGCAGCCCATGTGAGTCACCTAACACATGTGGGAACCATCATTTGGCAACTAGCATGAAATATCTCATAAGATTACAAAAATATGAGTAATCATTCATGACTTATTTACATGAAAACAAAATTACATATCCTTTATATCTAATCCATACACCAACGACCAAAAACACCTACAAACACTTTTATTCTTCAATTTTCTTCATCTAATTGAACTCTCTCAAGTTCTATCTTCAAGTTCTAAGTGTTCTTCATAAATTCCAAAAGTTCTAGTTTCATAAAATCAAGAATACTTTCAAGTTTGCTAGCTCACTTCCAATCTTGTAAGGTGATCATCCAACCTCAAGAAATCTTTGTTTCTTACAGTAGGTTATCATTCTAATACAAGGTAATAATCATATTCAAACTTTGGTTCAATTTCTATAACTATAACAATCTTATTTCAAGTGATGATCTTACTTGAACTTGTTTTCGTGTCATGATTTTGCTTCAAGAACTTTGAGCCATCCAAGGATCCATTGAAGCTAGATCCATTTTTCTCTTTTCCAGTAGGTTCATCCAAGGAACTTAAGGTAGTAATGATGTTCATAACATCATTCGATTCATACATATAAAGCTATCTTATTCGAAGGTTTAAACTTGTAATCACTAGAACATAGTTTAGTTAATTCTAAACTTGTTCGCAAACAAAAGTTAATCCTTCTAACTTGACTTTTAAAATCAACTAAACACATGTTCTATATCTATATGATATGCTAACTTAATGATTTAAAACCTGGAAACACAAAAAACACCGTAAAACCGGATTTACGCCGTCGTAGTAACACCGCGGGCTGTTTTGGGTTAGTTAATTAAAAACTATGATAAACTTTGATTTAAAAGTTGTTATTCTGAGAAAATGATTTTTATTATGAACATGAAACTATATCCAAAAATTATGGTTAAACTCAAAGTGGAAGTATGTTTTCTAAAATGGTCATCTAGACGTCGTTCTTTCGACTGAAATGAATACCTTTACAAAAACGACTTGTAACTTATTTTTCCGACTAGAAACCTATACTTTTTTTGTTTAGATTCATAAAATAGAGTTCAATATGAAACCATTGCAATTTGATTCACTCAAAACGGATTTAAAATGGAGAAGTTATGGGTAAAACAAGATTGGATAATTTTTCTCATTTTAGCTACGTGAAAATTGGTAACAAATCTATTCCAACCATAACTTAATCAACTTGTATTATATATTATGTAATCTTGAGATACCATAGACACGTATACAATGTTTCGACCTATCATGTCGACACATCTATATATATTTCGGAACAACCATAGACACTCTATATGTGAATGTTGGAGTTAGCTATACAGGGTTGAGGTTGATTCCAAAATATATATAGTTTGAGTTGTGATCAATACTGAGATACGTATACACTGGGTCGTGGATTGATTCAAGATAATATTTATCGATTTATTTCTGTACATCTAACTGTGGACAACTAGTTGTAGGTTACTAACGAGGACAGCTGACTTAATAAACTTAAAACATCAAAATATATTAAAAGTGTTGTAAATATATTTTGAACATACTTTGATATATATGTATATATTGTTATAGGTTCGTGAATCAACCAGTGGCCAAGTCTTACTTCCCGACGAAGTAAAAATCTGTGAAAGTGAGTTATAGTCCCACTTTTAAAATCTAATATTTTTGGGATGAGAATACATGCAGGTTTTATAAATGATTTACAAAGTAGACACAAGTACGTGAAACTACATTCTATGGTTGAATTATCGAAATCGAATATGCCCCTTTTTATTAAGTCTGGTAATCTAAGAATTAGGGAACAGACACCCTAATTGACGCGAATCCTAAAGATAGATCTATTGGGCCTAACAAACCCCATCCAAAGTACCGGATGCTTTAGTACTTCGAAATTTATATCATATCCGAAGGGTGTCCCGGAATGATGGGGATATTCTTATATATGCATCTTGTTATTGTCGGTTACCAGGTGTTCACCATATGAATGATTTTTATCTCTATGTATGGGATGTGTATTGAAATATGAAATCTTGTGGTCTATTGTTACGATTTGATATATATAGGTTAAACCTATAACTCACCAACATTTTTGTTGACGTTTTAAGCATGTTTATTCTCAGGTGATTATTAAGAGCTTCCGCTGTCGCATACTTAAATAAGGACAAGATTTGGAGTCCATGCTTGTATGATATTGTGTAAAAACTGCATTCAAGAAACTTATTTTGTTGTAACATATTTGTATTGTAAACCATTATGTAATGGTCGTGTGTAAACAGGATATTTTAGATTATCATTATTTGATAATCTACGTAAAGCTTTTTAAACCTTTATTGATGAAATAAAGGTTATGATTTGTTTAAAAATGAATGCAGTCTTTGAAAAACGTCTCATATAGAGGTCAAAACCTCGCAACGAAATCAATTAATATGGAACGTTTTTAATCAATAAGAACGGGACATTTCAGATTCGGGCTTGACTTAAGGTGGCGCTAGATAGACAAAAATCTTATACCAATAAAGGTAGACGAATGATCGAATTTCAAGAAGGTGACATGGTGATGCTTAAGGTTTCTCCATGGAAAGGTGTTATTCGGTTCCGAAAGCGAGGAAAGTTAGCTCCTCGATTTATTGGTCCTTTCAAGGTTTTGGAACGTGTTGGTGAGGTTGCTTATAGACTAGAGTTGCCCGAAGAGCTTGCGGGGATTCATAATACGTTTCATGTTTCCCATCTCCGTAAGTGTCTTGTGGATGACTCGACTTGGGTGCCATTAGAGGAGATTACCTTGAACAACAAGCTAGAGTATGTTGAAGAACCGATAGACATTCTTGACGAGAAGGTTAATATATTGCTCAACAAATAACTTTCAACTTTCAAGGTGCAATGGCGTCATCGAAAGGGGTCCGAGTTTACGTGGAAATCCGAAGAGTTTGTCTTGGTTTATCTTCCGGCATGTCATGCGGCTTGGATCGCGAGGACGCGCTCCGATTTAAGTGGGGGAGAGTTGTAACATCCCGTTTTTCCCGTACATATTTAAAGGTACGAACTTAATTATTTGTACGCTTATAACTTGTACATTTATATGATTAAAAGACCCAAGTGTTAGTTATTGTGTAAATATGTATATACAAATATGTATGTATATATATATATATATATATATATATATATATATATATATATATATATATATATATATGTTTAGAATATATGCATGTATAGGTATGTGCATGAGTCCTTGTTGATGTTAAGTCTTATGAGAATAAAAGATGAATTTTAGACGTGCATAGGAAGCGTGAACAAGGTGTACAAACTGAATAAATCATTAACTTGTGTAAAGTTGTCGAATGGCTCAGTTGAAGGCCATTGCCTCGCCGCGGAAGCCTTTGTCGCGCCGCGACATTGAACGCAAAGCAAAGTCAGGAGGCATGATAGGAAGGGTCGAGTTTCCCTTTATATGTCGCGCCGCGGAGAAGAGGGTCGCGCCGCGACAAATAACTAGAATCTGAGTCAGGAATGATTTAAGAAAGCTCGTAAAATACGTTAATTGCCGCGCCGCGACCCACTGGGCGAACTGGTTCCAGATTTTTGTTTTAAAATAAGTGGTTCATGGGCAAAATCGTCTTTTCGCGTATAGATCTGATGGAGACTTTAAGTCTCAGCCATTATCCTTTATTATTGATTTCTTTTTCATTTTCTTTCTCTAATTACTCTCAAAACTTAAAAACCTAATTGATTTTAAGTAAGATTTGAGAGTGGAGTTTTGTGAATCAAACCTTGGAGCAAGAATTAAAGTTGTTCTCCTTGTTCTTAGCTACAAGAGGATAGTGTTGGTAAGTCCTAACTCCATGTTTTAAGTTTTAATTGGTTTATGCTAGGGTTTGGTTCATTTGGAACTTGTAAGACCCATTTGGGGGTAATATGGGTGGATTTGGGTTATGTTGATGAACGGAAACCCTAAATAGCTATAATCTAGGGTTTGGTCTTATGATTTGAGATTGAAAGTGTTAAATGGTGTTTCTAGTCACTAATACACTTGTAATTGAAGGAAGAATAGTAAATGGGTCATGTTTGACTAAATTGTAGGTTTAAGTAATAAAATGGGTCAAAAGAATAATGTTGACCTAGTTTGGGCGAAATGGGTATGGATTACCCTAAGTTTGTGTTAGTTAAAGTTTGTAGACTTTAAATCACTAGCCTTAGCGATTTAATTTTTTTTCTTGGCCATTTATGGGCGGTTGTGGTGTAGTTGAGTCATTTAATGCAAATTGGGTCATTAAATGCTCAAGTGTAAGTATTTTGGTTAATTCCACTATTTGTGTGATTGAATGTGTACTAAATGAATTAGGTACATTGCCTTGAAGTTCAGACGTGCATAATCATCATCCTTGTGTCAAGGTGAGTGGAATAAGTATACTTGTACGTATATGATGTGTTTATTTGTACGTAAGGATATGTGTTGTCATAGTTAGTGATATATGTGTTGTACACTAACGATTTATGAACGGATATGTGTTGTCCAAGTTAGCAATATATGTGTTGTACGCTAACGGTTTATTAAATGGATATGTGTTGTCCAAGTTGGTGATATATGTGTTGTATACTAACGATCTTATGAACGGATACGTGTTGTCCAAGGGTTGGTGATATATGTGTTGTACACTAACAGTTGTTATGAACACCGATGGGAAATTTGAGTACCATTCCTTTTACTATTGGTTAACCATGGTTGTGTGAATTTGGTATTAGCATAATTAATATTGAACTATATGCTATTGGTGTTGCTAGCTTCTTGTGAATTGTGGATAGTAGTTTATGCATGATGTTTGCATGGTCGTCGTATTGCTAGCTTGTATGCGGTGTTGCGTAAGTGGTTGCAAATAAGTAGGTTATATACGAACATGTATAATTATTGCATAAGCATTAGCTTACCCCTCTCGTTGTTTATCTTTTTAGATGCAGGTGTGGATAAGGGCAAAGGGGTTATCGGGCATTAGGTGTCCCTTGATGATGTTTTGTTGGAGCTTTGAAGTTGGCCTAACGTTTTGGGTAGTTTAGTCCCAAACCATGCTCGAAGTGTCGTTTGGATTATAAACTATCAATTGTAGTGGGTCAAACTTGTATTAAACTTAATTAATGGCCTTCGTGCCTTGTAAACATTTAAATTGTGGCACGTTTTAAATGAAGTTTGTGGAATGGTTTACATATTTTATTGGCGCGTAAATGTGTATTAAATAAATAAAAAATTATCGTATGGAATACGGGTTGGGTTGTTTCAATCAGATTCGATGAATGTAACATATTAATTGTGAATATATATATCTCTCAGGTATTACCTACCCGTTAAAAAATTTTCACAATTTATATTTTGTACAAAAGAATTTTATTACAGTCTTTATGAAAATATATATGTATATATTCTCTTCAGATGTAACATAGATTTCAATGAGTCAATACTAAATTAAACTCATTCGATTTATGGTTGAAACCAGAATTAATTAATCCCTTGAAGGCTATAGAGATTACATAAGTATTTCTTCAATAATATTGAAATTATGAATCAATACTTCGTTATTTGTTGAGATGTGATGTTGGGTTTCATTAAATTCTTGTGAACTTCGCAAAGTACGAATGATGTTATCTGAAAGGGTACATCGATGATGAAAGTGTAAAATCAAATATATACTTGATTTATTATGAATTGGAATTTTTTGAATTGCGACAGAGATTATAGTTAACGCTGGTTAAGTTACGGCTGAAGGACGTACATTATTGCATATTTGTAATATGAATTAATCGAGTAGTTAAGATTCACACACAATAGCTTAGCACGGAAAGATTTATTTTTATTTCAATATATATATATATATATATATATATATATATATATATATATATATATATATATATATATATATATATATATAATATACATATTATTTCTTCAGAGGGAATGAGTTAATTCTTCATAACTCGTCGATACAATATTCGTGTTATTGATTCGTAATGATGTCAACAGTGATTCATGAACTGGCGGAGCTTTTGATGTTATAGGTGCTGCTAATTCTGACGATGCTGATGGCATTGACTGTGCTGGTGATGTTAATGGTACTATTGATGCTGTTGGTAAAACAAGTCTAGCTTGTGAATCATGCATCATTCTTGTCAGGGTTTCTACTCTTCCTTCTATCATTTTGGTTCACTCATCTGATTTCTGGTTTGGGTTAGAATAGATAATCTCTAAGACTTTAGAGACTACATAATCGTCGCTAAATGTTTCTCCAATGAACTTATGAATGAACACTTCATCGTTTGTTGTTGTTGGTATTCCTTGGTATTTACAGGGCGTATGACATTGGTGCTCATGGGACAGATTGTAAAATTGAAGTTTATGATGCGATTGTGGTTGGGGGTGGTAATGGTACTGTTGGCGTTCTTTAGGATTCGCGTCAATTAGTAGATCGGTTTACTAATTCTTAGGTTACCAAGAAAAAAGGGGCATATTCGGCTTCGATCATTCAACCATAGAATGTAGTTTCAATTACTTGTATCTATTTCGTAAAACATTTATAAAAGCAGCGCATGTATTCTCAGTCCCAAGATATATATTGCAAAAGCATTTAAAAAGGGAGCAAATGAAACTCACCTATTGTATTTAGTAGTAAAAATACATATAATGTCATTGAACAAGTGCAAGGTTGGCCTCGGATTCACGAACCCAAATCGATAAATTGCACAGTTAGATGTGTAGCTCTTCGCGCGCAGATTGCAAATACGTAATTTATTTAGCGATCGGGCAAGAAACAAAGAAGTAGATGATGATGATGGGGTTAGGGCTGTCGTGAGAGTAGATGGGAAGGAGAGGACGATAGATGAATTTTAGGGTTATGGTGATTTGTTGCAAAGATTAATGAGACAAGGCTAGAGTTTAGAACAAAAAAAAAAAAAAAAAAAAAAAAAATTCTAATGAGGCCCATGATCAACCAAACTTGGCTGCCGACACCCATTTGTTACGTATGATTCATAATTATATATTATTTAATATATAATATATTTAATCTTTAGAATTAATTAAATATTATATTATATTTACGTGCGTAGTAAAAATGTAATTTTTGTTCAAATAACTCGTACGTTGTCACTCGACTCATGTACCACTTTCGGTTTTTCGAGCGCACTTTCGTACGTTTAGAAAACTAGCCTTTTACGTTACGCGACGTGTACCCTTAATAATAATTTGACTTATTCATCAATAAATTACTTTATGAAAATGTATCTTATACAATTTGAGCGTCGTGGTCATTTGCTTCTATAAATCAGTGACTCGTTGTTTACCCCAAATATATTATTTTAAATTGGGACGTTTTATGACTAAATTAAAAATATATATATATATTTATTTAAAATTGTAAATTTGTACCTAATAATTATATTTGAAATATTTTAACTAATGATATAATATTTAGCCTTTCAAAACCAAATAGATTTCAAAGTTCATTTTAACTCGTTTTTAAATAATAGTAGTTATTTTACCAAATAATGTTTTTATTATGAAAACTAAAGGGTTGCTTTATCTAGGGACATGAGTTAATCAAGTAAAGTATATTTTTGAAATTTAAACGGAAATGATTACTAACTTTTGACTTACTCACGTTAATGACATTTTTGTAAATCACTTTTATCAAATATTCTGGATATCGTTAAAAAGGAAAGATTTTCAAAATCAAAGTGGACCTCTTAACAGAGACTCGTAATCCTAATTCAATGGACCTCTTCTAATCCCATCGATAACTATTTGAATATATATTTCGAAACAAATACATTTATGTAAAGTATTATACGTCTAATACTTTATTAATGTTTTCAAGTTATAATATATACATATTTACATATATAATCATATCCGTTCCTAAAATGGTTCGTGAATCTTTGGAATTTGGTCGAGGTTAAATGAATGTATGAACACAGTTTAAAACTCTTGAGATTCAACTTACAAACTTTGCTTATCGTGTCGGGAATATATAAAGATTAAAGTTTAAATTTGGTTGGAAATTTTCGGGTTGTCACACTAGGCACCTATCTCAAGTCACCTAAATCCCTTAGAACATGCTCTGATACCACTTGAAATGACCCGTCCCGTCTTTATACCCGATTTTTTTATAATAGTAAACCATTATCAGGCCACTTAAATGGTTACATGATGTCGACCGATTCATACAAAACATTTAAACGTTCAACAAGTTTTAAGTTTACATAATAGGCACGGAGGCCCATAATCAAATGTGTTACAAGTTCGACCTTAAAATGATAATTTTAAACCAAACGACACACGAGCATGGTTTGGGGCTAAACTACCTAAAACGATAGGCCGTCTTCCAAAAGCTATGCCTACACAATCATCATGGGAATATCTAATTCTCGGCAACCCCTTTCCCTTTCTCCGAACTTGTACCTAAAAAGTAAACAACGAGAGGGATAAGCAAAACACTTAGTGAATGCAATAGTTATACACATACATATATAATATACCTACTCGCAAATACTTACTCACATACCGCATACATGCTAGCAATATAATTAGCATACTAACTCTAAGTATAAATCTAATAACCTCCAATACCGCAACTAGCATAACCAATAGTAATAACGCCAAACAATATAATATGCTACACTACAATACATACACAAACTATATGGTTAACCATACACGCACTATGGTGCCACCGGCTCCGTGGTTCACCCCATACGCAATTGTCATGATGCCACCGGCTCTGTGGTTCGCATCACAACCTGAGTCATACTCACTCCAAGGCTTTACCGGCTCCATGGTTAATGCCTTAACAATTTGTACTATAGTGCTACCGGCTCCGTGGCTCACAGTACAACACTCGTACCATGATGCTTCCGGCTCTGTGGTTCGCACCATAGTACTCCGCACATACTATGGCACCTCCGGCTTCGTGGATCGTGCCATAGCATACAAATAGATACACTATATACATACATGCATAATTATTCCACTCACTTTAACGCCTAGGTGATGATTATATAACTCCGCAAGCTTCAACGCAAGGTACCTAGTACATTAAATACACAATCAACATACAAACAAGTTGGACTAGACACCAACACTTAACTCTTGTGCATTTAATGACCCAATTGCATTAAATGACCCATTTGCACAAAAACCATCCATTCAAAGTCAAGACTATCATTAATCACTAAAAGCTAGTGATTAAAGTCCAATTACACCAACTAACACAAATTTGAGGTATTTTTATATCCAGCTTGCCCAACTAGGTCAAACATTCCCATTTGACTCATTTAAAGTCAAGACCCATAATTTGGTCAAACTCGAACCCCATTAACAAATCTTTCACTAACACATAAGTGTGTTAGTGATCCAACAACACAATTAACCCTACAAACTTTAAATCACATGGCTAAACCCTAGATTATAAACCTTAGGGTTTCCATACATCAAGTTTACCCCCAAATTTGCCCATTTAACCCTAAAATGGGTCTTACAAACTACACATGAACAAACCCTAGCTATAAATCAAATTGAACTCGAAACTCGGAGTTAAAACTTACCAACACTACCAAAACGTAGCTAGATATGTAGGGAACAACTTTAAAACTTAGACTCGGGCAAGATTTGGTCTCCTTCTTCCATAATTGTAGCAAGTGACCACGTGACCACCGGAGACACCCCTCTTTACACTACCAACACTCTCACGTAACCATCGGAGACACCCCTCAACTTTGGCCGTGAACTCGGGGTCCTCGCTCGTACCCCCAATATCGGTGTCGTGTCCATTTCTCATCTTCATTCTATAAAACAGAAGAGGTTAAATAACAAAACGAAAAGACAAGACATAATATTCATATACTCCTCACCGCCCCATCTTGCTCGATAATCGTTGTACATCGCTCATTTGACACGATTTGAACCCGTAACAATGGTAGCTAATCATTGTTACGCGAGCACGTCGCATTAACTTGCTAGTACAACGTCTATCTCGCTTGATGATTGCAAACACAACACAAAACAAGTAGCGCAAAGTTAGTTCACCTAAAATTAGGCACTAACCAATCCCCGGTCCGACCAGTCTCCTACAAGTCCCGCATATAGCGCATACACAATAAAGTCTAAGTCTAGGCACCTAACTCAAGTCACCTAAATCTCTTAGACCATGCTCTGATACCACTTGAAACAACCCAACCCATCTTCAACCGACTAAATTTTTTTTTTAAATCAATAAACTATTAATGCGCCGTTTAAATGGTTACATAATGTAAACCGTTCATGCCTCCCGAATAAACATACAACAAGTTTAACGTTTACATAAAGAGGCACAAAGGCCTTTAATAAATGTTTACAAGTTCAACTCATTAACATGATAGTTTTAATCCAAACAACACCCGAACATGGTTTGGGGCTAGACTACCCAAAACTCTAGGTCGACTTTCAAAAGCTTCAACAAGCATCCAACAAAGGGAAATCTAGTTCCCAACAACCCCTTTCCCTTTCTCCGCACCTGTATCTAAACAGTAAACAACGAGAGGGGTAAGCTAACGCTTAGTGAATGCAATAATTATACATATACATATATAATCTACTCACTTGCAATCACTTACACAATACCGCATACAAGCTAGCAATTCAATTAGCATACCAATCTCAAGTATAATGCTACTAACCTCCGACAACACAAGCTAGCATAACAATAGCATATATCACGAACAATATAATATGCTACTCTACAACACGCAACCATGGATAACCAATCGTACAAAGGAATGGTACTCGAATTTCCCATCAGTGTTCATAACAACCGTTAGTGTACAACGACATATATCACTAACCCTTGGGCGAAACGACAACACATATCCGTTCATAACAACCGTTAGTGTACAACAACATATATCACTAACTCGTGGATGGTAATGACAACACATATCCGTTCATAAAAACCGTTAGTGTACAACGACATATATCACTAACTCATAGGTGGTATGGAGTTAGTGTACAACGACATATATCACTAACTCATGGGTGGTATGGACAACACATATCCATCCTATGCAAATAAATACATTATATACATACACGTATAATTATTCCACTCACCTTATCACGCCGGTGGTGATTAAACACTTCTGTAAGCTTCAAGCGAAGTACCTAATACATTAAGTACCCAAATCAACATACAAACTAGTGGAACTAACTACCAACACTTAACTCTTGAGCATTTAATGACCCGATTGCATTAAATGACCCATTTACTCCAAAACCGCCCATTTAAGGCCAAGACTCATCATTAATCACTAAAAGCTAGTGATTAGAGTCCACTAACACTAGCTAACACAAACTTAGGGTATTTTCATACCCAATTTAACTCACTAGGTCAAACTTACCCATTTGACCCAAATAACAAATCTTTCACTAACACCTAAGTGTGCTAGTGATTCAACATCATAAATAACCTTACAACTTCAAATCTCATGGCAAAACCCTAGATTTCAAACCTTAGGGTTTCCATTCATCAAGTTCACCCCAAAATTGCCCATTAAACCCTAAAATGGGTCTTACAACAACACCCATAACCAATTCACTAGTCATAAAATAACTAAAAGTTGAAACTCGGAATTAACACTTACCACTACTATCAAATCGTAGCTAAGAACGAGAACAAATTTCCTTCTTGACCCAAAGATCGAATCACAAATCTTCACCTTCAAATCTCACTTTGAATCCAAGAGGGTTTTATGTTTTAAGAGAAAAGAGAGAAGGAAAAGGGAAAAAAATGAAGAAAAAGGGATATGTGGCTGGAATTTAGGGCCACAATCTGATCCACACGCGAAAAGATGAAAATACCCTCGAGATACCCTTTTAAAAACTGAAATTCGGATCAGATCCGCAGGCAGGTCGCGGCGCGACCCCACATTCTCGCGGCGTGGCTGTTTGAGCATTTTTTGAGCTGTCAAACTTGCCACCTGATCTTGATTCACTTGTTTTCTCGCGGCGCGGCCCCAGCCTCCGCGGCGCGACCATGGGCATCATTTGTCCACTTTTTAACAACTTGTTCCAACTATTGTTTACACGACTCGTACACTCCATTGTCGCTTCGTATATCCACCTAGACTTCACTACAAGGTCTCACTGGACTTAATACCTTCATAACTCATGCGTATACTTATACATGTATACATTCTCATGTGTATATATATATATCTCGTGTACTTCAAGCTAATCTTTAGATTATTTAATCACATATACGACCAAGTATAAACGTTTTTAAGATCAAATACATACCTCAGGACATGTATGAAAAACGGGATGTTACACGCGGCATTCAGAACTAGTCTTGAAGAGAATGAAGTAGAAAGAACGAAGAAATGATGAGAGTGTCAATAAATCTCAGGGGAGAAAAAAATTGAAGAACACCATTGATGATGGGATGGAGGAGTTTGATAACCATTCTCGTTTGTACTTGGATTCAGGGAATTTTTTTTAAAAAAATAGTAATTTAATTAGTTTGCTTGCAAAAATAGAATTTTTTTTACATAAATGGCAAAACCGAAGTTTGAAACTTCGTGTAACGACCCGGATTTTTCGACTTGCTTTTGTGCTTTGTGCTTTCACGAAACTGCGTATATGTGCGTACTGAGCTAGTTTATGCTCTGGGATCTTATTTAATAATTAATTACTTTCATTAATACCTTACAATGTGCTATTAAGTGTGAAATCACTTAACTTGATCCCCGAAAGCTTTTACGACCGTTGATGTCACTTGACGTTTGAAACGAGCTATGTATTTCGGTACACGTTTAACTTTGGTCATAATCTGAATATTATGACTACGAAACACTAATTGTTATTTTATAATAACAATTACTTGGGTTTTTGGATGCTTAATTACGCTTAGTAATTTACTAGAGCATACTAGTTAGTCTTGTTAGACTTTCTACCTTATTGGACTTTAGCCCACCCTACACTAGCTAGTGGACTATTTAATTAGCCCAATTATAATAAGTTAGTGACCCATAATAATGAAAGACAAATGCCCATTTATTAGAGGGAACATACTAGCATTTTTGTTAAGCATTATCCTTAATGTTGCATGGGATCCTAACATAAGCATCTACTTTAGACAACCATTAACCAAAAAGCAAAAGTTTGTCCCCCTTGTCCCCCACCCAATCCCACGGCCTAAATCACCCTCCTACCTCCCCGCCACCTATAAATACAAGCCTTATTTCACTCATTCTACACTTGATCTCATTTGCAATTTACACACACTTACTCTCTAATTCTCTCTCTAGTCTTTCTCACTCTAAAAAGTGTAAGTTTTTGATTTTTTTCTTCTTCTTCTTCTTCTTCTTCCCTTCATCTACACGACATCATCATCATCATTTTATGGATCTAGCTTTTAGCTTTTGATCTTATTATATGTTAAAGATACAAACTTGGGTTTGAATCCTTCAAGAACATGGAAGATTCAAGCTTTCTAGCTTTGAATCTTCACTTATTTTGTAGATCTAAATCTTTTTAGCTTTAATCTTATTATTTTGTTATAAAGATTCAAACTTGTGTTTGTAATCTTCATGTATCTTAAAGATCCAAGCTTTATGCTTCAAGATCTTCAAGAACACTAAAGATCCAAGCTTTCTAGCTTAGGGTTTCATTATTATGTTAAAGATCTTAGCTTTTTAGCTTATGGTCTCATTACTTTCATTATTTTGTTAAAGATCTTAGCTTTCTAGCTTATGGTCTCATTAATCTTGTAAAGATCCAAGCTTTCTAGCTTAGGGTTTTATTAATACTTGAGATCTAAGTTATTATTGTAGATCTCACTTACTTGGAATCTTTTTGTGTTTTTTGTGACGATAAAGATCAAGTTTTCATCATCACATATGATGGAGATGCATAAACTTGTGTAAAATGGACAAAGGTTGAAGCTTTATTGGATCTATGCAATAAAGAGGCAATCTTGATGTTCAAAACTTGTAGAATGATAGATTTTAATCTTAGTTGTGTATTGATGGTTGAACCTTGGTCAAAGTGATGCTAAAACATCAAAGAGTTATACACTTGAAGCTTACAAGCATCAAGAATAAGAACCGTAATGAGTATCAAGCACAAAGAATCTTACCGGAGCACTTGTTTTCTGTTTTTCATGGTCTGATCAGACTCCTGGGCTTCTGTAAAATTGATTTTCAGATAGTTTGTTTTGAGTAGATACTTTTCGTTTAGGCCTCGACTTAATCCGATATATGGTTTAGGATTTATGGCCTTCCGAAAGTCACTACGCCCTTGTAACGTTGTGCTGTAATTTCTGACCTACTGGCACTTAAACCGTGTCCACGGTCAAACGAAGACTAGTTAGATTCTGAAAATTGGTCAGCGGTTAGAGGACTCACATACGGAGCCATGGCCACTGACTACGCATCACTTCGATTTGTATAGAGGTCGTAACAGCTGTCCGAAGTCAGCCTTTTGTTTCGATCTCTATTCTTGTTAAACTTACCTTAGTGTTGATGAATGATGATGATAATGATGATGTTGATGATGGCACTTAAACTTAATTTATTAACTTTTACACTTATTGGGAAAACATACTGACCTAGTGACCTTTGACTTAGGTTGACGACCTTTCGGACCGACTTACTGAAATGTCCCGTTCTTATTGATTAAAAACGTTCCATATTAATTGATTTCGTTGCGAGGTTTTGACCTCTATATGAGACGTTTTTCAAAGACTGCATTCATTTTTAAACAAACCATAACCTTTATTTCATCAATAAAGGTTTAAAAAGCTTTACGTAGATTATCAAATAATGATAATCTAAAATATCTTGTTTACACACGACCATTACATAATGGTTTACAATACAAATATGTTACAACAAAATAAGTTTCTTGAATGCAGTTTTTACACAATATCATACAAGCATGGACTCCAAATCTTGTCCTTATTTAAGTATGCGACAGCGGAAGCTCTTAATAATCACCTGAGAATAAACATGCTTAAAACGTCAACAAAAATGCTGGTGAGTTATAGGTTTAACCTATATATATCAAATCGTAACAATAGACCACAAGATTTCATATTTCAATACACATCCCATACATAGAGATAAAAATCATTCATATGGTGAACACCTGGTAACCGACAATAACAAGATGCATATATAAGAATATCCCCATCATTCCGGGACACCCTTCGGATATGATATAAATTTCGAAGTACTAAAGCATCCGGTACTTTGGATGGGGTTTGTTAGGCCCAATAGATCTATCTTTAGGATTCGCGTCAATTAGGGTGTCTGTTCCCTAATTCTTAGATTACCAGACTTAATAAAAAGGGGCATATTCGATTTCGATAATTCAACCATAGAATGTAGTTTCACGTACTTGTGTCTATTTTGTAAATCATTTATAAAACCTGCATGTATTCTCATCCCAAAAATATTAGATTTTAAAAGTGGGACTATAACTCACTTTCACAGATTTTTACTTCGTCGGGAAGTAAGACTTGGCCACTGGTTGATTCACGAACCTATAACAATATATACATATACATATATATCAAAGTATGTTCAAAATATATTTACAACACTTTTAATATATTTTGATGTTTTAAGTTTATTAAGTCAGCTGTCCTCGTTAGTAACCTACAACTAGTTGTCCACAGTTAGATGTACAGAAATAAATCGATAAATATTATCTTGAATCAATCCACGACCCAGTGTATACGTATCTCAGTATTGATCACAACTCAAACTATATATATTTTGTAATCAACCTCAACCCTGTATAGCTAACTCCAACATTCACATATAGAGTGTCTATGGTTGTTCCGAAATATATATAGATGTGTCGACATGATAGGTCGAAACATTGTATATGTGTCTATGGTATCTCAAGATTACATAATATATAATACAAGTTGATTAAGTTATGGTTGGAATAGATTTGTTACCAATTTTCACGTAGCTAAAATGAGAAAAATTATCCAATCTTGTTTTACCCATAACTTCTTCATTTTAAATCCGTTTTGAGTGAATCAAATTGCTATGGTTTCATATTGAACTCTATTTTATGAATCTAAACAAAAAAAGTATAGGTTTCTAGTCGGAAAAATAAGTTACAAGTCGTTTTTGTAAAGGTAGTCATTTCAGTCGAAAGAACGACGTCTAGATGACCATTTTAGAAAACATACTTCCACTTTGAGTTTAACCATAATTTTTGGATATAGTTTCATGTTCATAATAAAAATCATTTTCTCAGAATAACAACTTTTAAATCAAAGTTTATCATAGTTTTTAATTAACTAACCCAAAACAGCCCGCGGTGTTACTACGACGGCGTAAATCCGGTTTTACGGTGTTTTTCGTGTTTCCAGGTTTTAAATCATTAAGTTAGCATATCATATAGATATAGAACATGTGTTTAGTTGATTTTAAAAGTCAAGTTAGAAGGATTAACTTTTGTTTGCGAACAAGTTTAGAATTAACTAAACTATGTTCTAGTGATTACAAGTTTAAACCTTCGAATAAGATAGCTTTATATGTATGAATCGAATGATGTTATGAACATCATTACTACCTTAAGTTCCTTGGATGAACCTACTGGAAAAGAGAAAAATGGATCTAGCTTCAATGGATCCTTGGATGGCTCAAAGTTCTTGAAGCAAAATCATGACACGAAAACAAGTTCAAGTAAGATCATCACTTGAAATAAGATTGTTATAGTTATAGAAATTGAACCAAAGTTTGAATATGATTATTACCTTGTATTAGAATGATAACCTACTGTAAGAAACAAAGATTTCTTGAGGTTGGATGATCACCTTACAAGATTGGAAGTGAGCTAGCAAACTTGAAAGTATTCTTGATTTTATGAAACTAGAACTTTTGGAATTTATGAAGAACACTTAGAACTTGAAGATAGAACTTGAGAGAGTTCAATTAGATGAAGAAAATTGAAGAATGAAAGTGTTTGTAGGTGTTTTTGGTCGTTGGTGTATGGATTAGATATAAAGGATATGTAATTTTGTTTTCATGTAAATAAGTCATGAATGATTACTCATATTTTTGTAATCTTATGAGATATTTCATGCTAGTTGCCAAATGATGGTTCCCACATGTGTTAGGTGACTCACATGGGCTGCTAAGAGCTGATCATTGGAGTGTATATACCAATAGTACATACATCTAAAAGCTGTGTATTGTACGAGTACGAATACGGGTGCATACGAGTAGAATTGTTGATGAAACTGAACGAGAATGTAATTGTAAGCATTTTTGTTAAGTAGAAGTATTTTGATAAGTGTATTGAAGTCTTTCAAAAGTGTATAAATACATATTAAAACACTACATGTATATACATTTTAACTGAGTCGTTAAGTCATCGTTAGTCGTTACATGTAAGTGTTGTTTTGAAACCTTTAGGTTAACGATCTTGTTAAATGTTGTTAACCCAATGTTTATAATAACAAAAGAGATTTTAAATTATTATATTATCATGATATTATGATGTACGAATATCTCTTAATATGATATATATACATTAAATGTCGTTACAACGATAAACGTTACATATATGTCTCGTTTCAAAATCATTAAGTTAGTAGTCTTGTTTTTACATATGTAGTTCATTGTTAATATAATTAATGATATATTTACTTATCATAATATCATGTTAACTATATATATAACCATATATATGTCATCATATAGTTTTTTTACAAGTTTTAACGTTCGTGAATCACCGGTCAACTTGGGTGGTCAATTGTCTATATGAAACCTATTTCAATTAATCAAGTCTTAACAAGTTTGATTGCTTAACATGTTGGAAACATTTAATCATGTAAACATCAATCTCAATTAATATATATAAACATGGAAAAGTTCGGGTCACTACAGTACCTACCCGTTAAATAAATTTCGTCCCGAAATTTTAAGCTGTTGAAGGTGTTGACGAATCTTCTGGAAATAGATGCGGGTATTTCTTCTTCATCTGATCTTCACACTCCCAGGTGAACTCGGGTCCTCTACGAGCATTCCATTGAACCTTAACAATTGGTATCTTGTTTTGCTTAAGTCTTTTAACCTCACGATCCATTATTTCGACGGGTTCTTCGATGAATTGGAGTTTTTCGTTGATTTGGATTTCATCTAACGGAATAGTGAGATCTTCTTTAGCAAAACATTTCTTCAAATTCGAGACGTGGAAAGTGTTATGTACAGCTGCGAGTTGTTGAGGTAACTCAAGTCGGTAAGCTACTGGTCCGACACGATCAATAATCTTGAATGGTCCAATATACCTTGGATTTAATTTCCCTCGTTTACCAAATCGAACAACGCCTTTCCAAGGTGCAACTTTAAGCATGACCATCTCTCCAATTTCAAATTCTATATCTTTTCTTTTAATGTCAGCGTAGCTCTTTTGTCGACTTTGGGCGGTTTTCAACCGTTGTTGAATTTGGATGATCTTCTCGGTAGTTTCTTGTATAATCTCCGGACCCGTAATCTGTCTATCCCCCACTTCACTCCAACAAATCGGAGACCTGCACTTTCTACCATAAAGTGCTTCAAACGGCGCCATCTCAATGCTTGAATGGTAGCTGTTGTTGTAGGAAAATTCTGCTAACGGTAGATGTCGATCCCAACTGTTTTCGAAATCAATAACACATGCTCGTAGCATGTCTTCAAGCGTTTGTATCGTCCTTTCGCTCTGCCCATCAGTTTGTGGATGATAGGCAGTACTCATGTCTAGACGAGTTCCTAATGCTTGCTGTAATGTCTGCCAGAATCTTGAAATAAATCTGCCATCCCTATCAGAGATAATAGAGATTGGTATTCCATGTCTGGAGACGACTTCCTTCAAATACAGTCGTGCTAACTTCTCCATCTTGTCATCTTCTCTTATTGGTAGGAAGTGTGCTGATTTGGTGAGACGATCAACTATTACCCAAATAGTATCAAAACCACTTGCAGTCCTTGGCAATTTAGTGATGAAATCCATGGTAATGTTTTCCCATTTCCATTCCGGGATTTCGGGTTGTTGAAGTAGACCTGATGGTTTCTGATGCTCAGCTTTGACCTTAGAACACGTCAAACATTCTCCTACGTATTTAGCAACATCGGCTTTCATACCCGGCCACCAAAAATGTTTCTTGAGATCCTTGTACATCTTCCCCGTTCCAGGATGTATTGAGTATCTGGTTTTATGAGCTTCTCTAAGTACCATTTCTCTCATATCTCCAAATTTTGGTACCCAAATCCTTTCAGCCCTATACCGGGTTCCGTCTTCCCGAATATTAAGATGCTTCTCCGATCCTTTGGGTATTTCATCCTTTAAATTTCCCTCTTTTAAAACTCCTTGTTGCGCCTCCTTTATTTGAGTAGTAATGTTATTATGAATCATTATATTCATAGATTTTACTCGAATGGGTTCTCTATCCTTCCTGCTCAAGGCATCGGCTACCACATTTGCCTTCCCCGGGTGGTAACGAATCTCAAAATCGTAATCATTCAATAATTCAATCCACCTACGCTGCCTCATATTCAGTTGTTTCTGATTAAATATGTGTTGAAGACTTTTGTGGTCGGTATATATAATACTTTTGACCCCATATAAGTAGTGCCTCCAAGTCTTTAATGCAAAAACAACCGCGCCTAATTCCAAATCATGCGTCGTATAATTTTGTTCGTGAATCTTCAATTGTCTAGACGCATAAGCAATCACCTTCGTTCGTTGCATTAATACACAACCGAGACCTTGCTTTGATGCGTCACAATAAATCACAAAATCATCATTCCCTTCAGGCAATGACAATATAGGTGCCGTAGTTAGCTTTTTCTTCAATAACTGAAACGCTTTCTCTTGTTCATCATTCCATTCAAATTTCTTCCCTTTATGCGTTAATGCAGTCAAGGGTTTTACTATTCTGGAAAAGTCTTGGATGAACCTTCTGTAGTAACCAGCTAGTCCTAAAAACTGGCGTATGTGTTTCGGAGTTTTCGGGGTTTCCCACTTTTCAACAGTTTCTATCTTTGCCGGATCCACCTTAATACCTTCTTTGTTCACTATGTGACCGAGGAATTGAACTTCTTCCAACCAAAATGCACACTTTGAAAACTTAGCGTACAATTCTTCCTTCCTCAATACTTCTAACACCTTTCTCAAATGTTCACCGTGTTCTTGGTCATTCTTTGAGTAAATAAGTATGTCATCAATGAAAACAATGACAAACTTGTCAAGGTATGGTCCACACACTCGGTTCATAAGGTCCATGAACACAGCTGGTGCATTAGTTAAACCAAACGGCATGACCATAAACTCGTAATGACCGTAACGTGTTCTGAAAGCAGTCCTTGGAATATCATCTTCTTTCACCCGCATTTGATGATACCCGGAACGTAAGTCAATCTTTGAATAAACAGACGAGCCTTGTAGTTGATCAAATAAGTCGTCGATTCTCGGTAGTGGGTAGCGGTTCTTGATGGTAAGTTTGTTCAACTCTCGGTAGTCGATACACAACCTGAATGTACCATCTTTCTTCTTGACAAACAAAACAGGAGCTCCCCACGGTGATGTGCTTGGTCGAATGAAACCACGCTCTAAAAGTTCTTGTAATTGGCTTTGCAGTTCTTTCATCTCGCTGGGTGCGAGTCTGTAAGGAGCACGAGCTATTGGTGCAGCTCCTGGTACAAGATCTATTTGAAATTCAACGGATCGATGTGGGGGTAATCCCGGTAATTCTTTCGGAAATACATCGGGAAATTCTTTTGCAATGGGAACATCATTGATGCTCTTTTCTTCAGTTTGTACTTTCTCGACGTGTGCTAGAACAGTATAGCAACCTTTTCTTATTAGTTTTTGTGCCTTCAAATTACTAATAAGATGTAGCTTCGTGTTGCCCTTTTCTCCGTACACCATTAAGGGTTTTCCTTTTTCTCGTATAATGCGAATTGCATTTTTGTAACAAACGATCTCCGCTTTCACTTCTTTCAACCAGTCCATACCGATTATCACATCAAAACTCCCTAACTCTACTGGTATCAAATCAATCTTAAATGTTTCGCTAACCAGTTTAATTTCTCGATTCCGACATATATTATCTGCTGAAATTAATTTACCATTTGCTAATTCGAGTAAAAATTTACTATCCAAAGGCGTCAATGGACAACTTAATTTAGCACAAAAATCTCTACTCATATAGCTTCTATCCGCACCCGAATCAAATAAAACGTAAGCAGATTTATTGTCAATAAGAAACGTACCCGTAACAAGCTCCGGGTCTTCCTGTGCCTCTACCGCATTAATATTGAAAACTCTTCCACGGCCTTGTCCATTCGTGTTCTCCTGGTTCGGGCAATTTCTAATAATGTGGCCTGGTTTTCCACATTTATAACAAACTACATTGGCATAACTTGCTCCGACACTACTTGCTCCGCCATTACTCGTTCCGACACCATTTGTTCCTTTCGTTCTATTAACCCCTGGTCCGTAGACCTCACACTTCGCCGCGCTATGACCATTTCTTTTACACTTGTTGCAAAATTTGGTGCAGAACCCCGAGTGATTCTTTTCACACCTTTGGCATAGTTGCTTCTGATTGTTGTTGTTGTTGCGGTTATTATTGTTGTTGGGATGATTGTTGTAGTTGCTGTTGTTGTTGTTGTTGTTGTTGTTGTTGTTGTTGTTGGGCCGTTTGTTGTAGTTGCGATTGATGTTGCGATTGTTGGGATAATTGTTGCGATTATTGTTGTAATTGCTGTTGTTGTTGTATTGGTGATTCTTATCACCGTTTTCCTCCCACTTTCTTTTGACTTGCTTCACATTGGCCTCTTCAGCAGTCTGTTCTTTAATTCTTTCTTCAATCTGGTTCACTAGTTTGTGAGCCATTCTACATGCCTGTTGTATGGAGGCGGGCTCGTGTGAACTTATATCTTCTTGGATTCTTTCCGGTAATCCTTTCACAAACGCGTCGATCTTCTCTTCCTCATCTTCGAATGCTCCCGGACACAATAGGCACAATTCTGTGAATCGTCTTTCGTACGTGGTAATATCAAATCCTTGGGTTCGTAACCCTCTAAGTTCTGTCTTGAGCTTATTGACCTCGGTTCTGGGACGGTACTTCTCGTTCATCAAGTGCTTGAATGCTGACCACGGTAGTGCGTACGCATCATCTTGTCCCACTTGCTCTAGATAGGTATTCCACCATGTTAACGCAGAACCTGTGAAGGTATGCGTAGCATACTTCACTTTGTCCTCTTCAGTACACTTACTTATGGCAAACACCGATTCAACCTTCTCGGTCCACCGTTTCAATCCGATCGGTCCTTCGGTTCCATCAAATTCCAAAGGTTTGCAGGCAGTGAATTCTTTGTAGGTGCATCCTACACGATTTCCTGTACTGCTAGATCCAAGGTTATTGTTGGTATGTAGCGCAGCCTGTACTGCGGCTATGTTTGAAGCTAGAAAAGTACGGAATTCCTCTTCATTCATATTCACGGTGTGTCGAGTAGTCGGTGCCATTTCCTTCAAAATAGTTAAATTGAACAAGTTAATCATACAGAATATTAAGAGTAGTTAATAGTATTTCGTAGCATAATATGAACTCATTTATAAAAGCTTTTTCTTCATATTAGCGTTTTATAAGTTTAAATTCGGGTAGTACCTACCCGTTAAGTTCATACTTAGTAGCTAATATACAATTCAACTACTACAATTCTATATGAAAAACTGATTATAATAATATTTCGCGTTCAAACTTTTATACAATATTTTACAAACTTACAATACCGCTTATTTTACATAAAGCATGAAATATAGCACACAATAACTTTGATACAAGATAGTTGTGAAGACAATTCTAGCTAGTACACAAGTCGTTCAGCAAAGGCAATAAAGACACGTAATTCATACGTCCAGAAACAAGTCATGCATTCTGGTTTTACTAGGACTACTTCCCATCCTTGGTCTTGTGCAACATAACCGTTATGGCCGTTGATAAGACAGCGTGTTGTAACGTCATCAAAGGGACGAGGGTTACGTAATGTCCAACAGTCCCGTAATAATCTAAAAACCTCATTTCTTACCCCAATTACCGACTCCGTCACTTGTGGAAACGTTTTGTTTAATAGTTGTAGCCCGATGTTCTTGTTCTCACTTTGGTGAGAAGCGAACATTACTAATCCGTAAGCATAACATGCTTCTTTATGTTGCATGTTAGCCGCTTTTTCTAAATCACGAAGTCCAATATTCGGATATATTGAGTCAAAATAATTTCTTAACCCGTTGCGTAAAATAGCATTTGGGTTCCCCGCAATATATGCGTCAAAGTAAACACATCGTAACTTATGGGTTTCCCAATGTGATATCCCCCATCTTTCAAACGAAAGTCTCTTATAAACCAAGACATTCTTGGAACGTTCTTCGAATGTCTTACAAACTGATCTCGCCTTAAATAGTTGTGCCGAAGAATTCTGGCCGACTCTAGACAAGATTTCATCAATCATGTCTCCGGGTAGGTCTCTTAAAATATTGGGTTGTCTATCCATTTTGTGTTTTTAAACTGTAAAATAGACAAGAGTTAGATTCATAAAAAAAATACTTATTAATACAAGCAATTTTTACATATATCATAAAGCATAAGAACACTATATTCCATATATTACACCACACGAATACAACTATCTTATTCCGACTCGCTCGTTTCTTCTTCTTCGGTTTTGGTTCGTTTTGCCAAGTTTCTAGGGATATATGATGTTCCCCTAATACGAGCCGTCGTTGTCCACATTGGTTTAGAAAAACCTGGTGGTTTAGAGGTTCCCGGGTCATTGTTACAACTTAAGGACTTCGGGGGTTGACGATACATATAAAGTTCATCGGAGTTGGAATTAGATTTCTCTATTTTTATGCCCTTTCCCTTATTATTTTCTTTTGCCTTTTTAAATTCAGTTGGGGTAATTTCTATAACATCATCGGAATTCTCGTCGGAATCCGATTCATCGGAGAATTGGTAATCCTCCCAATATTTTGCTTCCTTGGCGGAAACACCATTGACCATAATTAACTTTGGTCGGTTGGTTGAGGATTTTCTTTTACTTAACCGTTTTATTATTTCCCCCACCGGTTCTATTTCTTCATCCGGTTCCGATTCTTCTTCCGGTTCCGATTCTTCTTCCGGTTCCGACTCTTCTTCCGGTTCCTCTTCGGGAACTTGTGAATCAGTCCACAAATCATTCCAATTTACATTTGACTCTTCATTATTATTAGATGAGTCAATGGGACTTGTTCTAGAGGTAGACATCTATCACATAATATCAAACACGTTAAGAGATTAATATATCACATAATATTCATATGTTAAAAATATATAGTTTCCAAAAAATGTTAAGCAATCATTTTTAAAGAAAACACGGTCGAAGTCCAGACTCACTAATGCATCCTAACAAACTCGATAAGACACACTAATGTAAATTTTCTGGTTCTCTAAGACCAACGCTCTGATACCAACTGAAATGTCCCGTTCTTATTGATTAAAAACGTTCCATATTAATTGATTTCGTTGCGAGGTTTTGACCTCTATATGAGACGTTTTTCAAAGACTGCATTCATTTTTAAACAAACCATAACCTTTATTTCATCAATAAAGGTTTAAAAAGCTTTACGTAGATTATCAAATAATGATAATCTAAAATATCCTGTTTACACACGACCATTACATAATGGTTTACAATACAAATATGTTACAACAAAATAAGTTTCTTGAATGCAGTTTTTACACAATATCATACAAGCATGGACTCCAAATCTTGTCCTTATTTAAGTATGCGACAGCGGAAGCTCTTAATAATCACCTGAGAATAAACATGCTTAAAACGTCAACAAAAATGCTGGTGAGTTATAGGTTTAACCTATATATATCAAATCGTAACAATAGACCACAAGATTTCATATTTCAATACACATCCCATACATAGAGATAAAAATCATTCATATGGTGAACACCTGGTAACCGACAATAACAAGATGCATATATAAGAATATCCCCATCATTCCGGGACACCCTTCGGATATGATATAAATTTCGAAGTACTAAAGCATCCGGTACTTTGGATGGGGTTTGTTAGGCCCAATAGATCTATCTTTAGGATTCGCGTCAATTAGGGTGTCTGTTCCCTAATTCTTAGATTACCAGACTTAATAAAAAGGGGCATATTCGATTTCGATAATTCAACCATAGAATGTAGTTTCACGTACTTGTGTCTATTTTGTAAATCATTTATAAAACCTGCATGTATTCTCATCCCAAAAATATTAGATTTTAAAAGTGGGACTATAACTCACTTTCACAGATTTTTACTTCGTCGGGAAGTAAGACTTGGCCACTGGTTGATTCACGAACCTATAACAATATATACATATACATATATATCAAAGTATGTTCAAAATATATTTACAACACTTTTAATATATTTTGATGTTTTAAGTTTATTAAGTCAGCTGTCCTCGTTAGTAACCTACAACTAGTTGTCCACAGTTAGATGTACAGAAATAAATCAATAAATATTATCTTGAATCAATCCACGACCCAGTGTATACGTATCTCAGTATTGATCACAACTCAAACTATATATATTTTGGAATCAACCTCAACCCTGTATAGCTAACTCCAACATTCACATATAGAGTGTCTATGGTTGTTCCGAAATATATATAGATGTGTCGACATGATAGGTCGAAACATTGTATACGTGTCTATGGTATCTCAAGATTACATAATATATAATACAAGTTGATTAAGTTATGGTTGGAATAGATTTGTTACCAATTTTCACGTAGCTAAAATGAGAAAAATTATCCAATCTTGTTTTACCCATAACTTCTTCATTTTAAATCCGTTTTGAGTGAATCAAATTGCTATGGTTTCATATTGAACTCTATTTTATGAATCTAAACAAAAAAAATATAGGTTTCTAGTCGGAAAAATAAGTTACAAGTCGTTTTTGTAAAGGTAGTCATTTCAGTCGAAAGAACGACGTCTAGATGACCATTTTAGAAAACATACTTCCACTTTGAGTTTAACCATAATTTTTGGATATAGTTTCATGTTCATAATAAAAATCATTTTCTCAGAATAACAACTTTTAAATCAAAGTTTATCATAGTTTTTAATTAACTAACCCAAAACAGCCCGCGGTGTTACTACGACGGCGTAAATCCGGTTTTACGGTGTTTTTCGTGTTTCCAGGTTTTAAATCATTAAGTTAGCATATCATATAGATATAGAACATGTGTTTAGTTGATTTTAAAAGTCAAGTTAGAAGGATTAACTTTTGTTTGCGAACAAGTTTAGAATTAACTAAACTATGTTCTAGTGATTACAAGTTTAAACCTTCGAATAAGATAGCTTTATATGTATGAATCGAATGATGTTATGAACATCATTACTACCTTAAGTTCCTTGGATGAACCTACTGGAAAAGAGAAAAATGGATCTAGCTTCAATGGATCCTTGGATGGCTCAAAGTTCTT
Organism: Rutidosis leptorrhynchoides; assembly: GCF_046630445.1. Classification (NCBI taxonomy): domain Eukaryota; kingdom Viridiplantae; phylum Streptophyta; class Magnoliopsida; order Asterales; family Asteraceae; genus Rutidosis; species Rutidosis leptorrhynchoides. The sequence continues at coordinate 350,266,660 of NC_092336.1, forward strand.
GAAGCAAAATCATGACACGAAAACAAGTTCAAGTAAGATCATCACTTGAAATAAGATTGTTATAGTTATAGAAATTGAACCAAAGTTTGAATATGATTATTACCTTGTATTAGAATGATAACCTACTGTAAGAAACAAAGATTTCTTGAGGTTGGATGATCACCTTACAAGATTGGAAGTGAGCTAGCAAACTTGAAAGTATTCTTGATTTTATGAAACTAGAACTTTTGGAATTTATGAAGAACACTTAGAACTTGAAGATAGAACTTGAGAGAGTTCAATTAGATGAAGAAAATTGAAGAATGAAAGTGTTTGTAGGTGTTTTTGGTCGTTGGTGTATGGATTAGATATAAAGGATATGTAATTTTGTTTTCATGTAAATAAGTCATGAATGATTACTCATATTTTTGTAATCTTATGAGATATTTCATGCTAGTTGCCAAATGATGGTTCCCACATGTGTTAGGTGACTCACATGGGCTGCTAAGAGCTGATCATTGGAGTGTATATACCAATAGTACATACATCTAAAAGCTGTGTATTGTACGAGTACGAATACGGGTGCATACGAGTAGAATTGTTGATGAAACTGAACGAGAATGTAATTGTAAGCATTTTTGTTAAGTAGAAGTATTTTGATAAGTGTATTGAAGTCTTTCAAAAGTGTATAAATACATATTAAAACACTACATGTATATACATTTTAACTGAGTCGTTAAGTCATCGTTAGTCGTTACATGTAAGTGTTGTTTTGAAACCTTTAGGTTAACGATCTTGTTAAATGTTGTTAACCCAATGTTTATAATAACAAAAGAGATTTTAAATTATTATATTATCATGATATTATGATGTACGAATATCTCTTAATATGATATATATACATTAAATGTCGTTACAACGATAAACGTTACATATATGTCTCGTTTCAAAATCATTAAGTTAGTAGTCTTGTTTTTACATATGTAGTTCATTGTTAATATAATTAATGATATATTTACTTATCATAATATCATGTTAACTATATATATAACCATATATATGTCATCATATAGTTTTTTTACAAGTTTTAACGTTCGTGAATCACCGGTCAACTTGGGTGGTCAATTGTCTATATGAAACCTATTTCAATTAATCAAGTCTTAACAAGTTTGATTGCTTAACATGTTGGAAACATTTAATCATGTAAACATCAATCTCAATTAATATATATAAACATGGAAAAGTTCGGGTCACTACACTTACTACCTGCATACGTTTCATATCGACTTTTACTGCTTATTCACTGTGAGTTATAGGTTCCCTTTTTTCTTTAACTATTTTTGGGACTGATAATACATGCGCTTTTTATGTTTTACTTACTTGACATGAGTACTTAAACTTTACATATGTGTGGGTTATATAACGGCATAAAGATTCCCCTTGGCGCGGTAACGTTTAATCATTGGTTTTGAATCGGTGAACGCGAATATTAGATATGGATCCATAGGCTTTGACATCCCCACTCGGGATAGTCGCGCTAGCATTTAACGGGTGTTTGATACTTCGAGGACATACGCAATCGCCAAGTGTACTTTTAGGGGGTATTACTATTACGTTAAGTTAGTTAACGGGTGCCCACGGTTAAGCATATACTTTTAATACTGATTTAAACTGCTGGTTGAAGTACTGAAATCTCGTGGTCTACCTTACCTTACTGATTATAAACTATAGCTCACCAACATTCGTGTTGACCTTTTAGTGTGTATTTCTCAAGTGCTTAGACAATGTTGCTTCTGCTGTTAGACCTGCTGTCTTGGTGTTATAGACTTGCTGTTATGGACCTGCTGTGTTAGATTTTCGCTGCATTACTTAGAGATGTCTCAATCATGGAACTTTTATCTTGCATTCGTAACTTATGTTATTTTCAAATAATGACTTTGTAACGACCTTTGTGTCACGTTATCTTTTGTAAACACTATCTTTTATGAATGCAAAACTGGTTTTCAAACAGCATGTATTAATTGACCGTGTAAAGATCCTGTTGTTGACGAATCATACACGATGGTTTTGTACGGGGCGTCACATTTGGTATCAGAGCATTGGTTGTAGGGAATTAGGTTGCATTAGTGAGTCTTGACCAGGTCGAGTAGGATAATCTAATAGGACTAATCTACAACTTGCTCGTTTACTTGTTTCTGCGGAACCTGCTGCATGCTACTGTGTTATATTACTGCATGTTACTGCTTACTACTGCTGCATGTTACTGCTTACTTATATTGCTGTATGAACTTGCTGCATGCTACCGTTTCCTTCTACTGCTATGTAAACTCGTTGTATGCTTTGCTTATTCTCGCTACTGCATGCTACTATCTGCTTTTGATTGCATGCTCAATACTGTTATTACTGTCATGCTATGTACTGCTGTAGACAACCTAGGCTGCTGTAGTTACTATGCCTGATTACGTGCTTGCTGCTCGTCTGATTTTCGCTGTACCGACTTGGAGAACTTATCCTTCCCAGTTCAGATGTTTTTCTGAACTACTTTCCCACTCGTTTAACCCTAAGGACTAGTATTGTAATTCACCTGATACTACCGTTCCACCGTTTCAGAGATCGAAACATTACTTCACGCAATCTACGAGGAGTACCCCTCGGATTACACGCCCACTAAATTTGAACCTCGAAGGAGATATGTGAGGACTTGTCGGAGTAACCGCACCTTGCCCCACCCCCGAGCTCACCCTAATTAGCCACGTACAACGTATGAACATTAGAAGGTTGTTTAGTTCCCGCAAGTTGACCCGTATCCCGTACGCTTTCATGACCTTCACTTATCTCTTTCATTCTTCTCCACTACTCGAAGATCTAATGACACTTCTGGACTTAGGTCCCTAACACTCTTAGGCATTGGAGAAGTCGGGAAGGCATCTTATTTCACAAGGTCAGAGTGTCTTCTACTGATGCTCAGCCATACCCAAGAGACTTGGGAGTCGCCTCAAGATATATCGAATTTCTAGAAAGGAACCTAACGACGTTACTCGAACCCGCACATTTTGAAGAAATTTTGGGACATTTAGGCATTGATGTATGACCTACGGAACCTACGCACCCACAACGAAAAATCGTGAGATTAATTATGTAGATTTTGTTTTAGGATAGCATAGGTAAAGCACCGTTAGAAGAAATTGAGTAGAACTTGGAGTGATCACGTTACATTGACCATATGGAGTGATATTGGAATGAACGTACGATTTAGTACAATATAATGATGACAGGCCAGCGTAATTATATTGAAGTAAATCATACAGAAGTCCCAATGTTACTATATAAGGAATATGAAGTGATTCAAGAAAAATTTTGGTAGGAACCACTTGAGTATACCCATTATGGCCTGTTAGAGGTAAGGGAAAGAATAACCACTTAGCCCAAGTAATATACAAGGAGGGCCTTGATTGCAGAATTGATAACCCAAAAATTTGTTATAGATATAGACACACTGGATACTTAAGGAAAAAGTTCTCAAATAGGAAAAAATTTGGTAGAGCAATCTATATCTCGGCTATGGAGACTCGCATGGATTCTGATTTTAGTTAGGGTACGTTTCATCACAATGTTTTATTATCTCGAGGTTGTTTAATACTAGAGTGATAGAAACCTTATATCTAAGAACCTTAGTGTTATGACTAATAATCCATTAACGACCATGAGAGTTAAGTATTCTATAGGACAAGCTAATGGTAAGCTGGCAGAGATAGAGGAATAAATTAAGGTAGTACCTTAAAATTAACAGGTGGGTCATCTGGAGATAACCTCATGTCAACAAAACTTGGAAGTTTTAATGTAGTAGTTGGAAAGGATTAGTTACCTACACACAAGCAGATGTTATCTGAGAAGATTGATATAATTTTTCACAGCAGTACGATAAGATTTGGTTGGAATGTGTAGTGACCCGAACTTTTCCATGTTTATATATATTAAATGAAATTTTTATTTACATGATTAAGTGTTTCCAACATGTTAAGCAATCAAACTTGTTAAGACTTGATTAATTGAAATAGGTTTCATATAGACAATTGACCACCCAAGTTGACCGGTGATTCACGAACGTTAAAACTTGTAAAAACTATATGATGACATATATATGGTTATATATATAGTTAACATGATATTATGATAAGTAAACATATCATTAAGTATATTAACAATGAACTACATATGTAAAAACAAGACTACTAACTTAATGATTTTGAAACGAGACATATATGTAACGATTATCGTTGTAACGACATTTAATGTATATATATCATATTAAGAGATATTCGTACATCATAATATCATGATAATATAATAATTTAAAATCTCTTTTGATATTATAAACATTGGGTTAACAACATTTAACAAGATCGTTAACCTAAAGGTTTCAAAACAACACTTACATGTAACGACTAACGATGACTTAACGACTCAGTTAAAATGTATATACATGTAGTGTTTTAATATGTATTCATACACTTTTTAAAGACTTCAAGACACTTATCAAAATACTTCTACTTAACAAAAATGCTTACAATTACATCCTCGTTCAGCTTCATCAACAATTCTACTCGTATGCACCCGTATTCGTACTCGTACAATACACAACTTTTAGATGTATGTACTATTGGTATATACACTCCAATTATCAGCTCTTAGTAGCCCATGTGAGTCATCTAACACATGTGGGAACCATCATTTGGCAACTAGCATGAAATATCTCATAAAATTACAAAAATATGAGTAATCATTCATGACTTATTTACATGAAAACAAAATTACATATCCTTTATATCTAATCCATACACCAACGACCAAAAACACCTAAAAACACTTTCATTCTTAAATTTTATTCATCTAATTGATCTCTCTCAAGTTCTATCTTCAAGTTCTAAGTGTTCTTCATAAATTCCAAAAGTTCTAGTTTCATAAAATCAAGAATACTTCCAAGATTGCAAGTTTACTTCCAAGTTTTCTAAATCCATTCCAAGTAATCATCCAAGATCAAGAAACCTTTGTTACTTACAGTAGGTTATCTTTCTAATACAAGGTAATAATCATATTCAAACTTTAATTCAATTTCTATAAATATAACAATCTTATTTCGAGTGAAAATCTTACTTGAAATTGTTTTCGTGTCATGATTCTGCTTCAAGAACTTTCAAGCCATCCAAGGATCCTTTGAAGCTAGATCCATTTTTTTCATTTCCAGTAGGTTTATCCAAGGAACTTGAGGTAGTAATGATGTTCATAACATCATTCAATTCATACATAAAAAGCTGTCTTATTCAACGTTATAAACTTGTAATCACTAGAACATAGTTTAGTTAATTCTAAACTTGTTCGCAAATAAAGTTAATCCTTCTAACTAGACTTTTAAAATCAACTAAACATATGTTCTATATCTATATGATATGCTAACTTAATGATTTAAAACCCGGAAACACGATAAACACCATAAAACTGCATATACGCCGTAGTAGTAAAACCGGGGGCTGTTTTGGTTGGGATAATTAAAAGCTAAGAAGAACTTTGATTTAAAAGCTATACTTCTGAAAAAATGATTTTTATTATGAACATGAAACTATATCCAAAAATCATGGTTAAACTCAAAGTGAAAGTATGTTTTTCAAAATGGTCATCAAGATGTCGTTCTTTCGACAGAAATGACTACCTCTTTCAAAAACGACTTGTAACTTGTATTTCTGACTATAAACTTATACTTTTTCTGTTTAGATTCATAAATTTAAGTTCAATACGAAACCGTGGCCACTGGAATCACTCAAAACGGATTAGAAACGAAGAAATGGCGAGTAAAACAAGATTGATAAAAACTACTCATTTTACCTACGTGAAAGTTAGTAATAAATCTATTCCAACCATAACCTAATCAACTTATATTATATATTATGTAATCTTGAGATACCATAGACACGTATACAATGTTTCGACCTATCATGTCGACCCATATATATATATATATATATATATATATATATATATATATATATATATATATATATATATATATATATATATATATATATATATATATATATATATATATATATTGCGGAACAACCATAGACACTCTATATGTGAATGTTGGAGTTAGCTATACAGGGTTGAGGTTGATTCCAAAATATATATATATTTTGAGTTGTGATCTAGCCTGAGACGTGTATACACTGGGTCGTGGATTGATTCAAGATAATATATATCGATTTATTTTTGTACATCTAACTGTGGACAACTAGTTGTAGGTTACTAACGAGGACAGCTGACTTAATAAACTTAAAACATCAAAATGTATTAAAAGTGTTGTAAATATATTTTGAACATACTTTGATATATATGTACATATTTGTTATAGGTTCGTGAATCGACTAGTGGCCAAGTCTTACTTCCCGACGAAGTAAAAATCTGTGAAAGTGAGTTATAGTCCCACTTTTAAAATCTAATATTTTTGGTATGAGAATACATGCAGGTTTTATAAATGATTTACAAAATAGACACAAGTACGTGAAACTACATTCTATGGTTGAATTATCGAAATCGAATATGCCCCTTTTTATTAAGTTTGGTAATCTAAGAATTAGGGAACAGACACCCTAATTGACGCGAATCCTAAAGATAGATCTATTGGGCCTAACAAACCCCATCCAAAGTACCGGATGCTTTAGTACTTCGAAATTTATATCATATCCGAAGGGTGTCCCGGAATGATGGAGATATTCTTATATATGCATCTTGTTAATGTCGGTTACCAGGTGTTCACCATATGAATGATTTTTATCTCTATGTATGGGATGTATATTGAAATATGAAATCTTGTGGTCTATTGTTACGATTTGATATATATTGGTTAAACCTATAACTCACCAACATTTTTGTTGACGTTTAAAGCATGTTTATTCTTAGGTGAATATTAAGAGCTTCCGCTGTTGCATACTAAAATAAGGACAAGATTTGGAGTCCATGTTTGTATGATATTATGTAAAAAATGCATTCAAGAAACATATGTCCATGTAATATATTTCTATTGTAAACCATTATGTAATGGTCATGTGTAAACAGTATATTTTAGATTATCATTATTTGATAATCTACGTAATGCTTTTGAAACCTTTATTGATAAAATAAAGGTTATGGTTGTTTTAAAAATGAATGCAGTCTTTGAAAAACGTCTCATATAGAGGTCAAAACCTCGCAACGAAATCAATTAATATGGAACGTTTATAATCAATATGAACGGGACATTTCAGAATGGACTTTAGGATTAACCTAATACTCATCAAGTTAGGAAGCTTGATGTAAAAGTTGGAATGGACTTTAGGATTAACCTAATACTCATCAAGTTAGGAAGCTTTGATGAAATAATTGGAACGGACTGGCTTTCAAGGATGAAACCGAAAGTTATAGTGAGAAGGTCATTCGTATACCTCGCAAGCATGGTGAGTGGTTAATAGTTTACGGGGAGAGAAGTAGCCCGAAGTTGAACCCTATTAGTTACATGACAACAATCCCACAATGGAGATGGGAAAGAATAACAATGGATTTCTTCACGAAGCTACCAAAAATGGTGGGCGGATAAGACACTATCTGGGTTATTGTTGACCGTCTCACCAAATCTGCTTACTTTCTAGCCATGAAAGAAACCGATACAATGGACAAACTTGCACAACGATACAAAAAGGAAATTGTATCCCGTCACTTCAGCGATTCAAATTCTATATTAAGGACTACCCAAAAGTCTTATTTGATACTCATTCTTACGCAACTCTGAATCCTAACTTATTCCGAGAGATTTCTTATTTAATGATAATCCCGCTGTCATCATTCTTACTTCGATATTAGTCATATCAGTTCGAAATTTCCTCATCCTCATACTCTCCCTTCGTATCTCACTTATAAGCAACAACTTTACACTTAAGCATTTTTGGTCGAAAGACTTATGCCTTACCAATAGTCATCAACCACATTTAAACTCGATGGTTTTTATTACCTCAAAGATCACCCGAAATTTTCAAAATCTTTTACACAATCCTCATCAATCTTTTTCCAACTTATAACCTCCGAAATATGAAAATTTTGTTTGCCAAAATTTTTCACACACTATTTTATGGTACGATTCCCTCAAAGTTTTATAAATGTAAATTTATTTTATTTACCATTCGTGCAAATTTTTGAAATCGTATATGTTATATTAAATAAAGTAAATGATTACTTATTTTTGACAAATACATATGAAATTTTACTTTCACTTTTACAAATCAAATCTTCTATTCAAAAGATATCTTACTTTGAATGGTACGTGTTGTACATAACCTCAGTTTACTAAAAACTTCGTTTCTTTTCTTACGTTGTCACCTTAAACGATTTCTATAAAATTTTCATTGCTTATTATATAAAATTTTTCGTTGCTTATTCGTATCCAAGTCATCATGAAGACTGACAACTGTCGAAATTGAGAAATTCATGTGTGTGTATGTGATGAAGGCACTTACTACCACGTCATGCAGAGCCTTCGGGAATCCACTAACACTTAAACCATTCAAAGCTATTGCGTTGCCCCAAGGATCTTAATTGCCATGCCTGTTGGAACGATGCTCTTTCTTACATAACTCGAAGTCCTGACTTATTCCAAGAGATTCTCATCTAGCGATATTAACACCATCAGTATTCCGACTTTAATATTAGTCATAACCTATTTGGATTTTTGCAAGGGCAAGAAGCGATTAACTTCCCATCCTCTTGCTCTATCCGTCATACCTCACTTTTTATCAACGACTTCGCGCGTGATCATTTTTAGCCCAAGGACTTGTGTCCTGATAATTATCAAAACTACATTTAATTCATAAGTTTTCATTTCCTAGTAACATGTAACCCGATGATCCAAAGATTTTTCACTCAATCTTTTTCAACTCGTAACCTCTGAAATACGAAAAAATATGTTTATCAAAATTTTTACACGTTGCTTATTTGTGCGGTCCTCGCAAGATTTATGGACAAATGAAAGTACTAAAAACTTTTCTGTCACTTATGCGATTTATAAAATCATATATGTATAAATTTACCCTTACTTATTTTGGTTGGTACATACCAAGTTATACCTCCAAAAATTATTTAAAAATCGCTCCTTTATTGAGTTGTTTAACTTAAGTCAAATAGTTTTGTCCAAAATGGTACATGTTGTACATACTTCTAAATTTACTAGAAACTTCGTTCCGTTTATGTTGTCACATCAAACTTTTAAAGGTTTTTCAAAACTTCCTTGGTTGATTTTATTAAAGGTTTTCGTATTGGACTACATCATGTATGGATCACACTTTTTTTCGCCCTCCATTAGGGATGAAGCTTACCATTAAGATCTTTGTTAAAAACTCTTGAGCCACTTTGGATGGCAGATTTATAAAATTTGTTAGGAAGTCTTTGCGCTCGTAAAATATTCCTTTTAAGGTTAGATATGGCAAAAACGCGGGCTGATAAATCAGTTTTCTGAGGTACACTTAGTGATCACCCTATCGTAGGAAAGGCACTAGGAGGGTCTCCACTCTCAATGTTTCACGACTAATCGCAACACCCTCATAAACATCATTTCTATGAATCAGTATATTGTGGTACAAGGAATCATTTTTGGAGATTCTTTTTACTTGGAGTAAACCATTCTTTAGGACCAAGGGTTCACGTATCGTCTCATCCGGGCATCCCCTTATGTATAAGGATAAATTCAGAACGAACTGCTCGAAGAGTTCACTCTCGTTTGAAGATCACACCTTTCGTGCAATTTTCTTTCAGAAATGTAATATAAGATACCTTAAGAGTCTATGAATCTTGCTATCCTCTTGGAAGGGGACTGCTTAAAACATCTACGACACTGATGTGGATACTCTACATATTTTTTCCTTCGTTGGTTGCAACTATATGTTGTTCTAGTCAATGTTAATCCTAACTTCAACATGTAACTGAAAGGATAAAGTTATATTATGGAACTATGCTTACATTCCATTCAAGGATAAGATCACTTGCATCTTGGAAAACTGGGTGATATCTTTCATTGTTCGTTCAGACCGCCCTGAAGACACTATAAATAATTATGGCTGGCATTGCACGTAAGTCTAATTTGTCACTTTCGGCTAAAATTTTAATTCATTAAATCGAACAAACGTTTCTTAAATATCGGGTTCTTTATACCTATGGTCTCCTTCCGAAATTAAGGGATTAGTAATATCCGAGGCTAACACTATCCAGACACCAAATCGCATGGTTATGATCGCCATGTTTTAGATGAGTTTGGTAACATTCATGATGCATTTCGTGCATCCGGCCTACTGAAGATGCCTGTAAGGCTAAAAACATCATCTTTCCTTTTATGAGTATATAATTCGGATGACATGTTCGTGTTAGCAAGAAACGAAATAAATTTTTTAATCTCTTAGGACAAGAGACTTAATTAATAGCATATACCTATTCTTACTTTTATACGCCCAAGTACCTTTCAAGGTAAATAACTCACTTCTGAGCCCACGAGTCTCACGGAACTTTGATACGCTCCTTCTTAGTCATATACGGTACCGTTGTTGGTCACTCCTCAAAATTTCGGGACGAAATTTTCTTTAACAGGTGGGTAATGTAACGACCCGGCTTTTTCGAATTGCTTTTGTGCTTTGTGCTTTCACGAAACTGCGTATATGTGTGTACTGAGCTAGTTTATGCTCTGGGATCTTATTTAATGATTAATTACTTTCATTAATACCTTACAACGTGCTATTAAGTGTGAAATCACTTAACTTGATCCCCGAAAGCTTTTACGACTGTTGGTGTCACTTGACGTTTGAAACGAGCTATGTATTTCGGTACATATTTAACTTTGGTCATAATCTGAATATTATGACTACGAAACACTAATTGTTATTTTATAATAACAATTACTTGGGTTTTTGGATGCTTAATTACGCTTAGTAATTTACTAGAGCATACTAGTTACTCTTGTTAGACTTTCTACCTTGTTGGAGTTTAGCCCACCCTACACTAGCTAGTGGACTATTTAATTAGCCCAATTATAATAAGTTAGTGACCCATAATAATGAAAGACAAATGCCCATTTATTAGAGGGAACATACTAGCATTTTTGTTAAGCATTATCTTTAATGTTGCATGAGATCCTAACATAAGCATCTACTTTAGACATCTATTAACCAAAAAGTAAAAGTTTGTCCCCCTTGTCCCCCACCTAATCCCATGGCCTAAATCACCCTCCCACCTCCTCACCACCTATAAATACAAGCCTTATTTCACTCATTCTACACTTGTTCTCATTTGCAATTTACACACACTTACTCTCTAATTCTCTCTCTAGTCTTTCTCACTCTAAAAAGTGTAAGTTTTTGATTTCTTCTTCTTCTTCTTCTTCTTCTTCTTCTTCTTCCCTTAATCTACACTACATCATCATCATCATTTTATGGATCTAGCTTTTAGCTTTTGATCTTGTTATATCTTAAAGATTCAAACTTGGGTTTGAATCCTTCTAGAACATGGAAGATTCAAGCTTTCTAGCTTTGAATCTTCACTTATTTTGTAGATCTAAATCTTTTTAGATTTAATCTTGTTATTCTGTTATAAAGATTCAAACTTGTGTTTGTAATCTTTATGTATCTTAAAGATCTAAGCTTTATGCTTCAAGATCTTCAAGAACACTAAAGATCCAAGCTTTCTAGCTTAGGCTTTCATTATTATGTTAAAGATCTTAGATTTTTAGCTTATGGTCTCATTACTTTCATTATTTTGTTAAAGATCTTAGCTTTCTAGCTTATGGTCTCATTAATCTTGTAAAGATCCAAGCTTTCTAGCTTAGGGTTTTCTTAATACTTGAGATCTAAGTTATTATTGTAGTTCTCACTTACTTGGAATCTTTTTGTGTTTGTTGTGATGATAAAGATCAAGTCTTCATCATCACATATGATGGAGATGCATAAACTTGTGTAAAATGGACAAAGGTTGAAGCTTTATTGGATCTATGCAATAAAGAAGCAATCTTAATGTTCAAAACTTGTAGAATGATAGATTTTACTCTTAGTTGTGTATTGATGGTTGAACCTTGGTCAAAGTGATGCTAAAACATCAAAGAGTGGAACACTTGAAGCTTACAAGCATCAAGAATAAGAACCGTAATTAGCATCAAGCACCAAGAATCTCACCGGAGCACTTGTTTTCTATTTTTCGTGGTTTGATCAGACTCCGGGGCTTCTGGAAAATTTATTTTAAAATATTTCGATTCGAGTAGATGACTTTTCGTTTAGTCCTCAACTTAATCCGATATACAGTTTAGGATTTATGGCCTTCCGAAAGTCACTACGCCCTTGTAACGTTGTGCTGAAATTTCTGAGCTACTCGCACTTAAACCATCGCCACGGTCAAACGAGGACGAGTTAGGTTCTGAAAATTGGTCAACGGTTAGAGGACTCACATACGGATCCATGGCCACTAACTACACGTCTTTTCAATTTGTATAGAGGTCGTAACAGCTGTCCGAAGTCAGCCTTTTGTTTCGATCTCTATTCTTGTTAAACTTACCTTAGTGTTGATGAATGATGATGATAATGATGATGTTGATGATGACACTTAAACTTAATTTATTCACTTTTACACTTATTGGGACAACATACTGACCTAGTGACCTTTGACTTAGGTTGACGACCTTTCGGACCGACTTACTACCTGCATACGTTTTATATCGACTTTTACTGCTTATTCACTGTGAGTTATAGCTTCCCTTTTTACTTTAACTATTTTTGGGACTGAGAATACATGCGCTTTTTATTTTTTACTTACTTGACACGAGTACTTAAACTTTACATATGTGTGGGTTATATAACGGCATAAAGATTCCCCTTAGCACGGTACCGTTTAATCATTGGTTTTGAACCGGTGAACGCGAATATCAGATATGGATCCATAGGGTTTGACATCCCCACTCGGGCTAGTCGCGCTAGCATTTAATGGGTGATTGATACTTTGAGGACATACGCACTCGCCAAGTGTACTTTTAGGGGGTATTACTATTACGTTAAGTTAGTTACCGGGTGCCCACGGTTAAGCATATACTTTTCATACTGATTTAAACTGCTGGTTGAAGCACTAAAATCTCGTGGTCTACATTACTTTACTGATTACAAACTATAGCTCACCAACATTCGTGTTGACCTTTTAGCGTGTATTTCTCAGGTGCTTAGACGATGTTGCTTTCGCTGTTAGACCTGCTGTCTTGGTGTTATAGACTTGCTGTTATGGACCTGCTGTGTTAGATTTCCGCTGCATTACTTAGAGATGTCTCAATCATGGAACTTTTATCTTGCATTCGTAACTTATGTTATTTTCAAATAATGACTTTGTAATGACCTTTGTGTCACATTATCTTTTGTAAACGCTATCTTTTATGAATGCAAAACTGGTTTTCAAACATCATGTAGTAATTGACCGTGTAAAGATCCTGTTGTTGACGAATCGTACATGATGGTTTTCTACAGGGCGTCACACTTCGGTTTTGCCAAATCCAAACTTTCAAACTTCGATTTTGCTTCAGATTGTCTGGAAAACCCTAAACCGAAGTTTGGAACTTCGGTTTTGGCCAAATTCGAAGTTTCAAACTTCGATTTTGTATCTTCGGTATTTAGACCCTTATTAACGCTTACATTTGGTATGTTATTTTATAGTTATTTACGCTACTATTATATTAAATTCAATGATAACATTAAAAATAATAAAATATTAATAGTATTAATATGCAAATATAAATTTTTTGAACAACACTTTTATTAATAACAATAACACGGTGATATCACTCCATTTATACATAATATTACTTGCGATATCTTGTTCTTTTCGGGTATAAAACGATGAAGATTAAAGTCTTTGGTTCGTGGATATGGTAAAAATGATGGTTTTAGCATAATGAGTCTTCGTGTGGGTGCTTTGGATGTTTTCAGTGAGTTTTGGTATCAAAAGAACAAGTTTGATTGAAAAGTTAAAGCCAAAAGTCGAGCTGCTATTCTAATACATCTCGTGGCAGCATGCACTCTAATGCGGTCGCAATTCGGCTATTGCGCTCGCATGAAAAATCTCGCGGTCGCATTATATTAACAGAAGTTTAGATTGTGGAGGAGACAAATCTCGCGGCTGCAATTCATTCTAATGCGGTCGCGAGATAGGGTGATGCGGTCGCGAGAGAGGCTGATGCGGTCGCAATTTTTGGGTCGGTCAGCCAGCGAATTTTTTCCCTATAAATAGGATTTTAACCCCAAACTCTTAATCAGTTTTTGTTTTACGAATATTTTAGCTAGGGTTACGAATTTTTGAGCTTTCTAAGGAATTTTGGAGCATCTAAACACTAGGATTTCAATTGTTAATCATTGGTAAACTCTTGTCTTTTGTTTTAATCTTTAAAATGGTTGATTATTGTTTATCTCTTTGCTTGTGTGCTTTGATTATCATTATGAGTAGCTAAATTCCTAGTATTTGCTTAGATGATTGAAACTATGTGAATGATTGTTTGAATTTTTTATATGTATTGATAATTACTTTTGATTGTGATTTTTAATTACTCACATTAATTGATCCCATTAATTACTAGTTTATTAGTTGATGTAACGAGAGTTACTAGATCAATTAATTTATCTAGGTTATTAAGAAATAAATAGATAAGTTGAATTACATACGGGAGACCGGTGTAATTAGATTAGTAATTAATCCCATCAATTGAGTAGGTAATTGTGAAGCCTAAATAGGGACACCGATTTACTCTTCAACTGAATCATAATCGCGAGTAGTTAATATTGATTGATTGTGTTCTTCAAAAGCGTATGGGAGACCAACGTGAAAAATCGACACTTTCATGATAGAATTAGTATCTAAGTTAGAGACGCCAACTTATCTTACTAATTGATTAATGAACTTGGTTAACGAGAGTTATACTTAGGGATTTAATTACATTGTTCTTAACAAAAGCAACCCAGATCCTAGGGAATTGAATCTAAGTAAATACTCCCTTATCTATTTGAACTCGTATTTACTTTTTTTGTTTTAATTAATTTTAAATCAAAACCCCATTTTACAACTAAAATCTTCAGAATAATTAATAGATTTCAAATCCCAAACATTGCTCCCTGTGGACGAATTCGTAAGTATACTATAATAAGATTAGGTGTGTTTTTCGCATATCAAATTTTTGGCGCCGCTGCCGGGGAGTGGTGTGTCTTAGGATTTTACAAACTTATAATTATTCGATCCTTTCGTGAAAACTTGTTTTCGCGAAAGTTACTTTTCTGTTATTTTATTTTCAGTTTTATGCTTTGGTTTTGTGGTGGTGTGAACGCAGATTAGGTACTTATAACTCTGGAACCGTCTAGAGTTTACCATACACGCAGCAAAGCTAAAGTTGAGCAAGAAATAGCCGAAGGATTCTCAGAATTACCTTTTTATATTCCGGACTTTGAATATATTAAGAAAGAAGAGGTTAAAATAGGTGAACCAGCGAGAGGTCAATCCATGGAAGCGATGATGAAAGCCACGAGGGCTTTTAATGGACATGCCATTACCCAACCAGTAGTTGATAAAGATTTTGAGGTTAAGGGATAAATTTTGAATATGATAACTCACCAATGTCAGTTCAGGGGTATACCGAAAGAGGATGTATTTCAAGCATCTTCAGAACTTTAAAAGCATTTGAAATTTGTTCAAGATTGCCCAAGTTGCAGATACGGTTATCTATTTGAGAGTTTTTCCTTGGTCCTTGAAAGACGATGATCAATCCATGATTAGCGATGTTACTTAATTAAGGATTGAGTGCAATAATAAAGATGGAGGATGGAATGTTTGATGATTATTTTGGGCCCCGATGACCGTCTTTCACTTTAACTATCAAGTGATCAACCACCCCGACCCGGTCTTGATTGTTAATTAGCATGATTCACCTTAACTCAATGTGGAAATTACTTGGGCAATGTCACAAGTGAAAATCACAAAGGCTTGGGCAAATGGCAGAGAATCAACAACCTATAAATGAGAGGCCATGCTCCTTATTTATAGTATTCGAGGTATCCGCGGTCTGCGAATTACTTAACTATCCCCGGCAACTCAGCGGATTAAACCGCAGTCCTTTATTTGTGCGGAAATATAGCTGTTGTACTTATTTTCAGTGAATATTTCATAATTTTGCCTTATAGTTCGCGTAATTCTGCTTTTAGCTTTTAGCCAATAAAATATACATATACAATGCTATGTATATGATCAAGTCCCCCCAGTTTATTATGATACATTTCGCGAAGCAGATGTATCATGATAAACTCTAAAATTCCGCAGTTACCATAACAAGCATCCGCATTTGATCATTTTGCCTTAGCTTAGTTACCGTTATAGGAGAAAAGTTACCGTTTTTATCCATTATCTCAAATATTACCGTTTGAGTTATCACAACGGATAATTAACACAACCAATTGCCACCTTTATCTCCCCTATATATATATATTGTGATTCACAATCACGAATTTCTCACTTGCTTCCTCTAACACACTTTGCAATTACATAAATTCATTATTAACCCCTATCAATTCTCAATCACAACTTCACTTTCCAGCGAACAATGAAGATTGACGAGGTCGACAGCAAGGCAGATCCCAAAGCTTTAATTACAAAGTTGCTGACAAGTTCGGAGTCTAAATCGACGGCATCCTCCGGCGGCCAAATCAAAAAGGAAAAACAACCAATTCCTGTTGTTGATTTGACATCGAAGTCCCCACCGTCACAGCCGAGTTCGACGAAATGACCACTTCAAACTCCACCATCATCGCAGAGCAAAAAGCTCAAACAAAGCACTCCCCTGGTCGATAATCCAATATCATCGGATTATGAAGGGGAGAAACAAACTTGTATATCGCGTACTTTTACTCATATGTATGACCTTGTTTACTGTACATTCCACTGCTATAATACTTGTATTGTTTTGTAGGAGGATCACCTTTCAATCTATGCTACCCGAGCCCGCAGTCCATGGAGCAGATTATAGAGCTATTCCGCACTCCTCCAGACTCGTATGGGGTGCGGATTGATGGCCTATCGGGGTATACTTATGCCTCTGCTACTGCTGCACTTGACCAGCGTCAACAGATGAAGTTAGCCATTCCAGGCGAGCTTCGCCGCGAATTTCCTAAGCTCTCTGCACTTGATGCGCACAACAGTTTTGTTCAAAACTTTTATATGTGTTTCAACTCGGCATACGATGTGATATGCCGTCAAGAACAATTTTTTACCATTCTTGAAGCCGGACAGCAGAAGTACAATGCTGAGAAGATTAAGGCTGAAAACAGCAATAAATGATGTATTGACCTCTCCTATGAGCTCACCGCGGCCAAAACCGCGGTAGATGATTTGAAGCTGCAAGTGTCTGCTGCAGCTGACAAACAAAACATCCTTCAGACTACAATCTCCTCACTACAAGAGGAGGTTTCAAAGCTTACTGAGGAGTGAGACAATGCTCTGGCCTCCGCAGCCTCCGCGAAATTGGAGTTCACCCAACTCCGCGAACAGTTACCGGAGTTTGCTAAAAAGGTTCTCAATTCGCGTCCCGTGAATGTTCAGTTTTCTACTTACGCAGCCGCTTTACGACTGCGCGAGAGAGTAGAGTTTCTGGATGAAATTGCTCCACATTGCACCATACCAGATCCACTACCTCCCTCTATTGGAGATCGCGTTTGTTCACTTGCCGAAGCGCGTGATGCAGCTGCTACTGCACAAGCAAACTTAGCGGATATCCCAATCGAAAAAGTTACTGCGATAAGTCAACGAGATGATGCTACATTAAAAGACATCTTTGAACTTGATTTATCTAAGCTAGAATAAAATGTTGTAAAAATTAGCGCGCAGCTATCTCTGCGCCGTTATCAATGAAATTTTGCTTTTTCATATTTATTTGCGAGTACTCTTTATTTATATAGCGCTTTTATTAACAATATTCATAACACAAACTTGTCCTTTGCAATTTCCAACTTTTATTATTGTGCACTGTAACGACCCGGAAATTTCCGACCAAATTTAAACCCTAAACTCTATATGGTTCCGACACGATAAGCAAAAACCCTAAAGTTGAGTCTAGAAAGTTTAAAATTGTTATTCGGATGATTAGTTACCCTTTGACCATCTATTTGTCCGACGATTCACGAACATCATAACTTGTATTAATTATATACTTATGTATATATACGGATATATATGGATTATATCTATCTTGAATATATGATAATTAAGTATCTCATTAAATATATTAACAATGGATTATATACATAAAATTGGACTACTAACTTAAGGACTTCAAAACGATATATATATATATATAAAGCTTAACGACGTTATAACTTCTAAGTTAAAATAAATATATATGTATTGTATTAAGATGTATTTACTATTGGAATATACTAGTAGGAAAACATCATTTTCAACCTTTTATCATGGAAAATGACATCTTTGTCATTATATATGATTCATGAAACATCTTTATATATTTTATACCCGTATTATACTCGTACTATACACAGCTTCTAGAAGTATTTACTATTGGTATATACCAATAGAAATCTTCAATTATTGGTGTAATATGTCATTCATGACATAATATATTTTAACTTATCTTAGATATTTTCACTAAAAACCAAATTTTCAAGCCTATAAATAAGCACCATTTTTAACTCATTTTTACACATTCATTTTCCAAATTTTACTTTCAATTTTCACACACACTTGCAAGAACTCTCTCAAATTTATTTTACTACTTCTTTCCAGCAACTTTACATTTTAAACTTAAGGTAAAAACTCTACTTCAACTCTTGTTCAATTCATATGTTTATAGTTATCTATATAAGAATTTATAAACTAGAACATAGTTTGAATGATTTCAAACTTATTCGCAAACTAAATAGATCCTTCTAACTTAACTTTTAAAACATTTCAAGACCTGTAATATATCATAATGATATGCTAACTTAACAAGATACAACTTGTTTTTACAAAGAACACCTTAAAACTGAATCTACGGCGTCGGAGTGTAACCGGGGGCTGTTTTGGGTTGGATAATTAAAAACCATCTTGAACTTTGATTTAGAAGTTCATGTTCTGGAAAAATGATATTTCTTATGAATATGTTAACACATAAAAATTTCATGGTTTAATTCAAAGTATAAGTATTTTTAGAAAAATGACCATTAAATGTTGTTTTTATGACAAAAATGATTACTTTCATAAGATTCACCTAGAGTATGGACTATAACCTGTGATCACGAATATAAACCATGGTATTTACAGTTCATATTCTTAAATTTTGACTCGATCCAAGGAGATGGCAAGTTGAATCAACAAAAACGGAGTTGTAACGAAGAAACTACGACTAAAATAAGATCGGGTGTCCAAAGCTTGTTTAACAACGAAAATAATTGGAGAAAAATTAAATAAATCATATCTTTCCTAATTAATATGATATTTCATATATATTTACTCATGATTTAATTTTATATATTTCAGGACCACCCGTAAACAACACGAGAAGATTAATCATAAGACCTCATGAACGTACGCAACACGTCATTTGACAACACCGGTACTTTATGTACGCAATACGTCATTTGACAACACGGTACCATGGGTCAAGATTAATCTCGACCAATACATATACGATGGGGGTTTTATTTATTTCATTGGGGGTTTATTAAACAACTAAATATGAACCATTAAAATTAAATTACTAACATCGGACTGCTAACTACGGACTAAGGAATTATTAAAAGTATTAAAAGTATTATAAGTATATATATGTGACGATTGTTTAAAAAGAAAAGGTATTGATATATTATATATGGATAGGTTCGTGATATTAATCGGAGACCAAGTCGAAATTACATATCTTCAAGACAAAAGTGAGTATATAGTCCCACTTTTAAACTCTAAATATTTCGGGATGAGAATACATGTATTTTATGTTTTACGCTATGGACACAAGTAATTGAAAAATATATTCTACGTTGAGTTGTACCACTGGCATACTTCCCTGTAGCTTGGTAACTAATATTTACAGCGGTATTGTAAACGCGAATCCTGTTGATAGATCTATCGGGCCTGACAACCCCAACCGGACTGGACGACCAGTATTCAACGGTTGCACAGTACTTCGTTTCGTGACTACACCTTGGTACGGTGTAGTAAGATTTCATAATAAAGGGAATATGCGACGTGATTAAATGTTAAGTATGGTTACCAAGTGCTCAACCACTTAGAATATTTTTATTAAAATGTTTATATATGAAATCTTGTGTTCCATTGTTATAACGCTGCTAGCATCAAACCTATATATCTCACCAACTTTATGTTGACGTTTTAAAGCATATTATTCTCAGGTATGAATTAAGTCTTCCGCTGTGCATTAGCTCATGTTAAGGATACTACTTGGGACCTTTTTAAGCCATGATACAAAGACGTTGCATTCGAGTCATTGGAGTTCAATAGAGAATATAAATAAGTAAATGACAGATTAGGTCATTTGGATATTATGAAATGTTAGACGAAAATGTCAAATATTGATGTAATGATAGTTTGCCTTTTAAGAATAAATGCAACGTTTGTAAAATGTATCATATAGAGGTCAAGTACCTCGCAATGTTATCATATGTTATTGTATTCGTCCCTATGGATTGGGTCGGGTCGTCTCATGTGGTATCAGAGCGTTGGTCTTAGCGAACCAGGCCTTGCATTAGTGTGTCTAACTGGTAGTTGTTAGGATGCATTAGTGAGTCTGGACTTTGACCGTGTCTACATGTCAAAAGTTTTGCTTATCATATCTAGTCGAAAATCATCTGCTTATCATCCTTAAGAATTGCCTGCTTAGTATTCTTAAGTCTAGACACGTCTTACTGCATTTGGTGCATCGATAGTGTATAGACAAAATTCGTATCCTAGCGTATCTGTTGCTATAGACATTGCCTGACGAATTTCAAAGATTCTCCGTAATTCACGGGATTTTGAGTATTATAAATACATATGTAAATTATGTATTGAAGAATACCAAACCCAACTCCTATAATCTATTCCAAACCAAAAATTCATTTCCCCGACTGTACAAGATGAACTCCGCGTCCAGTTCGAATTCCTCCGACTCCGACAGCTACGCTGATATGGATTTCCATTCGGGCTCCGAAGGCAGCGTCACTGGAATGGATCAACCAATTTCTCATCATCTATTCTGGATGAATTGGGGATGGGTTCGTAGTATACTAAATTATTGGAGACAAGAAGAAGGTGATCCCTTTCACCCACCGAATTGCCCCATTGGCGACGAACCTGAAGCACTTACCGGCGAACCTGTTCGAGAAACCATTTTCTCTCTCATTTCTCGAGTATCTCGTCACGATTATATCCTATCCCATATTTCGGATCTTGTTCATTCACTCACTCCAACCGCCAATCATCCTGGTGTACTAGCAGAAATTAACGAACTTCGCGCTCGTGTGACGGCTTTGGAGAACACGGTGCGAAGGTTACAAACACCAGCAGCAGCACCAGCAGCATAACCAGTACCGTTAACAACATCAACCTCGCAATCTTCAGTACCAGTAGCATCATCGACGTCAACGACATCATCAGCATCAACACCAACCGTATCATTACCACCACCAACAATCACATCCGCACCACGTACCTCAACATCATCATCTGAACTTCGAATATGATCTTTGTTCTACATATCATTCTACACCGATTACCTCTTCTTTACGTATCGTTCTTCGTTCGACATGACGATTATGTAATCTCTAATGTTTTGGAGATTATGTAATCTAGTAATAACGATAAATCAAATGAGTTGAATATTTTATTGACTCATTAAATTCATAGTTACCTCCGAAGAAAATATATATGCAAATATATTTTCATAAAGATTGTAATTAAAAATTTCATTCGTACAAACTGTTAATGATGAAAATATTTTAACGGGTGGGTAGTACCCAAGGAATATTTAGAATTCACATTAACAAGTTACACTGTACATTCTTAAAATCTGATTCAACGATCATTTATTATCCTACTTACAATTACCGATATACGTATCCGTTCACCCCAGATTAACCATTTCCATTTAAATTTCATATTTGGATTTTTACCTATCCGAATCCAACAAGTGGCATAATGAAGAAACATTGGCAAAATAAAAATTGTTAGAAACAGATGAATTAATTAATTGAAATTGTGATAGGATTACACGCTAACTGTTCCGGCTAACTGTTCCCAGCTAACTGATTAATATTTAATTTATCGCAATTTACATTCTTGCAATTTTAATTTCTGTACTTTACATACCGTCGGGACACATGTACAACAACACGTCGGATTAATTCTGAGACAACACGTTGTATAATGGGTCATGATATATATTTATTTATTTTACGCATTTTAAATAACGGGACACGTATACAAGGTTTCGACTTATCATATTGATCCATCTATATATATATTTCGGAACAACCATAGACACTCTATATGTGAAGGTGGGAGTTGGCTATACGGGGTCCGAGTTGATTCCAAAATATATATATACTTTGAGTTGTGATCGACACCGAGACCAGTACACGGGTCACGATACGTATTAAGTAATTCGAATATTATATATTTAGTTCATATATGAATTTATTGAACCATTGGACAATCGGACTATTGGACTGCTAACTTTAGACAATTAAAAATGAGTTAAAATGATGATTATTACATATGAAACTAAACAATCCTTCAAGTTTGCCACTTGATTCTATTTTAAACCTCATTTGTATCTTGACGATTACAATTCGCATTCACAACTTTTCATGATTCTTGAAAACATCTCGATCGAGAAGTTCAACCAGTCTCACCTCGTCTACGGAATAAAGATTTATGCATACAGTTATGCACCTAAAAATTTTTGAACTCGAAGTTATAGTTAAAACGTATCCGCATCGAATTCCTTATCATCCATTAGCAAAAACAATCACGCGATTCCTTTTCAATTAACTAATTTTGTCACAGCTCCACTTCGATATCTCAGTAAGACTACTCTTATTACAATCTCGATATATATATGTACGTTGTTCTTTCGCCATCGTTACCGGAGAACCTTTTATATTCCATCATATTACCATCAGCGTTTAATCATCTAAAAATACAATTCTCCTTAAACCATCTTGGTTTGATAACCAATGACCCAGATCCGATAACTTTGAAAATACTGACGAAGCAGCATGTTGTAGAAGGTCTTAATGACCAAATGTTGATGATAAAAGAAGGAAGAGTTAGGAACGCTCGATAGAAAATTGGTACTGAAAACCGGATTGAACAAACCATGAAGGAGACTCTGAACAAGTTACAAGGACTAAACTTGTACATAAAGAATTATGACGATTCTGTAGCAAACACCTTGCTTCTGAATCTAAACCCTTACGGGTCAATCTTCATCATCATCCTTCGACATTAGAAATTCCAAGATATTATCATATCTTTCATTATAAATATCCTCAATATTTCTGAAGATATTTTCACCACTATCCTTATCTGAAATCATTTATCTCTCTGTAATATCTGCGTTACAATATAAAGGAAACTGTGTTAGTTTCTAAATCCTTCAAGTTTAAAATAGGAATGTTCTGAAGCAGTGTTGGGAACTGATGCATGAACTAGTATAATATAATGAAACTTGATCAACTTCATTATATTACAGTAAGTCATGTTAAGTTTCTAATGGAATATGATGATTCACAGTACCGTCATCATGTGCCATGTTACACGACTTTTACATTCTATCCAATTCCGAAACATATTAAGAACAAATCATCTTGATAGTTCTATTTTCCTGGATATTCTGGTAATTTGACAAATCAAAATCGTGCCATTACCATTCCTTTCTTAGAGCATTAGCTATGTTCATTCCGAATTTTATACCTACGAATTTCGAACTATTGATCGCTTGACTCAAGGACGGGAAGAAGAAACGAAGGGACAAAGTCCCAAAATAGAAATTGGGGTATAGATTACAGCAAATAGGAGAGAGTATTAACTATGGATGACAATGATTATGGAAAACAGAAGCAGGAGCATCGAAATATAAGGAAAGATATCAAACCCAATAACCACCCAGAAACTACAAACCGTGTGTATCAATACGTATGGCGACGTAAAGACACGGGAGAATTAGAAACATTATAATTCCAAGAAAATCATAAAAGTGAATAGATTCTTCTAGCGGTAGATGAAAGAGAAGAATGAAAGATATGAAAGTTAGAAGTATAACAAAAATCAGAACGGGATGAAGCATTTTAAAGGATACCTTAAGGTATGAATTAGAGGAGGAAGAGTAAGAGATGTGAGGTATGGAAGTAAGAAAGGGAAGGAGGTGGATTTATAGTGAAATATCCGACAAAGAAATCGAAACAGATTATCGCATTAAATCAAAGGAGATCCTGTTTTCTAAATCATCGAAGAACCAAATCTTATTACATAAGATTTTCTTTAAATCCCTTAAATTCTGGAAATCAATCCTAATCTCGACATCGGTTAAAACAATTCTATATTCACTCATTTCATTCTTTTGTGATAGCTTCACTCGTGCGCTTCACATGACCGAATCGTTTTATCCATATCTTCCAATAATGATAAAACTCTATTAATACCTCATATTCGTCATGAAAACATTCCTATTGTTATTTATGACAACCTCTACCAAATTTCGGGACGAAATTTCTTTAACGGGTGGGTACTGTAACGACCCGGATTTTTCCGATCGTTTTACACTTATAAGATTAATATTTACATAAATTAAAACTTACCAACATGATAAGCAATCTAAATTGTTGAGATTTATGATTTTGAAAAGAGTTTTACATAACGTTTAACCGTCTAGTTTGACCGATGATATCACGAACTATACAATATATGTTAATTATACGTTTGTGTATATATATGTATATATACATATTTAACATGATTTAAGGATGTTTAAATATCTCATTTTGTATTAATAACAATAAGTTATAAGTATATTTTGAAACTACTAACTTAAGCTTTCAAAACGATAACTATACGTAACGTTATTTGACATAAATACTTACGACCTATAATGTTTATACATATATCGTATATATAATGTATTTAATCACTTTTAAAGACTTAAATACATAAAACAATATAAGTATATTCACAAAAGATAGCTATATTTGAATCCTCATTCCATTTTTCACAAGATTTCTATACGTATATCTAGAGTATATGTACTCGTATCATACCTAGCTTCTATACGTATTTACTATTGGTATATACACATCAAATCACCACCAACCAGCCCTTGTTCATGCCTTATGTATAAGGTAACTACTTTTGTTATTTAGTATGACAATTTCACATGATTAAAAGATCTTTTCACAAAATTACAAATTTATACACCTTTTACACCACCATAAATACATGCATCCATTTTCAATTTTTGGAACATCATTTCTCTAGCTAAACACACACACTTACTAGCCTCATGTATCTCTAAGAACTCCAGCAAAAATCCTCTCAAGAATCACCTTAAACACCACCATAAAAAGATCAACAAAAACACTACAAAAATACAACTTTCAATTCAAGTTTATGTCTTAAGTTGCTTCCAATCTTTCATCCAATTTCATCACTCTTTTGGTTCTAGGTTTTTACTCCTCTTTTACAGCAATCTTGTCCAAGTAACTTAAGGTAGTAACTTTGTTCATAACCTTATTCGATTCATATATATATAGCTATCTTATTGTATGGTATACAATTTTAACAACAAAAACATAGTTTGAATGATTTCAAACTTGTTTGCAAACTAAATAGATCCTTCTAACTTAACTTTTAAAATACTTCAAGACCTGTAATATAACTTAAATATATGCTAATTTAACAAGGTATAACTTGGTTTTTCAAAGAATACCTTAAAAAACTGTTTTATGACGTCGGAGTGCAACCGGGGGCTGTTTTGGGTTGGATAATTAAAAACCATCTTGAACTTTGAATTGGAGGTTTATATTCTGGAAAAATTATATTTCTTATGAATATGTTAACACATAAAAATTTCATGATTTAATTCATAGTATAAGTATTTTTAGAAAAATGGTCATTAAATGATGTTTTTGTAACAAAAATGATTAACTTCATAAGTTTCACCAAAATTTGACCTATGACCTATGATTTCGAATACAAACTAAGGTATTTACAGTTCATATTCTTAAAGAGGGACTCGATCCAAGGAAGTGGAAAGTTGAATCAACGAAAACGGAGTTGTAACGAAGAAATTATGACCAAAACAAAATCGGATATCCAAGACTAGTTTAGCCACGAAAATAATTGGAGAAAATTAAATAAATCACATCTTCCTAAAGTAACATGATATTTTATACATATGTACTCATAATTTAATTTTATATGGTTCAGGATCACCCGTAAACAATACGAGAAGATTAATCATAAGATCTCATGATTGTACGCAACACGTCATTTGACAACACCGGTACTTTATGTACGCAACACGTCATTTGACAACACCGGTACCATGGGTCAAGATTAATCTCGACCAATACATATACGATGGGGGTTTTATTTATTTCATTGGGGGTTTATTAAACAACTAAATATGAACCATTAAAATTGAATTACTAACATCGGACTGCTAACTACGGACTAAGGAATTTTTAAAAGTATTAAAAGTATTATAAGTATATATATGTGACGATTGTTTAAAAAGAAAAGGTATTGATATATTATATATGGATAGGTTCGTGATATCAATCAGAGACCAAGTCGAAATTACATATCTTCAAGACAAAAGTGAGTATATAGTCCCACTTTTAAACTCTAAATATTTCGGGATGAGAATACATGTATTTTATGTTTTACGCTATGGACACAAGTAACTGAAAAATATATTCTACGTTGAGTTGTACCACTGGCATACTTCCCTGTAGCTTGGTAACTAATATTTACAGCGGTATTGTAAACGCGAATCCTGTTGATAGATCTATCGGGCCTGACAACCCCAACCGGACTGGACGACCAGTATTCAACGGTTGCACAGTACTTCGTTTCGTGACTACACCTTGGTACGGTGTAGTAAGATTTCATAATAAAGGGAATATGCGACGTGATTAAATGTTAAGTATGGTTACCAAGTGCTCAACCACTTAGAATATTTTTATTAAAATGTTTATATATGAAATCTTGTGTTCCATTGTTATAACGCTGCTAGCATCAAACCTATATATCTCACCAACTTTATGTTGACGTTTTAAAGCATGTTATTCTCAGGTATGAATTAAGTCTTCCGCTGTGCATTAGCTCATGTTAAGGATACTACTTGGGACCTTTTAAGCCATGATACAAAGACGTTGCATTCGAGTCATTGGAGTTCAATAGAGAATATAAATAAGTAAATGACAGATTAGGTCATTTGGATATTATGAAATGTTAGACGAAAATGTCAAATATTGATGTAATGATAGTTTGCCTTTTAAGAATAAATGCAACGTTTGTAAAATGTATCATATAGAGGTCAAGTACCTCGCAATGTTATCATATGTTATTGTATTCGTCCCTATGGATTGGGTCGGGTCGTCTCATGTGGTATCAGAGCGTTGGTCTTAGCGAACCAGGCCTTGCATTAGTGTGTCTAACTGGTAGTTGTTAGGATGCATTAGTGAGTCTGGACTTTGACCGTGTCTACATGTCAAAAGTTTTGCTTATCATATCTAGTCGAAAATCATCTGCTTATCATCCTTAAGAATTGCCTGCTTAGTATTCTTAAGTCTAGACACGTCTTACTGCATTTGGTGCATCGATAGTGTATAGACAAAATTCGTATCCTAGCGTATCTGTTGCTATAGACATTGCCTGACGAATTTCAAAGATTCTCCGTAATTCACGGGATTTTGAGTATTATAAATACATATGTAAATTATGTATTGAAGAATACCAAACCCAACTTCTATAATCTATTCCAAACCAAAAATTCATTTCCCCGACTGTACAAGATGAACTCCGCGTCCAGTTCGAATTCCTCCGACTCCGACAGCTACGCTGATATGGATTTCCATTCGGGCTCCGAAGGCAGCGTCACTGGAATGGATCAACCAATTTCTCATCATCTATTCTGGATGAATTGGGGATGGGTTCGTAGTAAACTAAATTATTGGAGACAAGAAGAAGGTGATCCCTTTCACCCACCGAATTGCCCCATTGGCGACGAACCTGAAGCACTTACCGGCGAACCTGTTCGAGAAACCATTTTCTCTCTCATTTCTCGAGTATCTCGTCACGATTATATCCTATCCCATATTTCGGATCTTGTTCATTCGCTCACTCCAACCGCCAATCATCCTGGTGTACTAGCAGAAATTAACGAACTTCGCGCTCGTGTGACGGCTTTGGAGAACACGGTGCGAAGGTTACAAACACCAGCAGCATAACCAGTACCGTTAACAACATCAACCTCGCAATCTTCAGTACCAGTAGCATCATCGACGTCAACGACATCATCAGCATCAACACCAACCGTATCATTACCACCACCAACAATCACATCCGCACCACGTACCTCAACATCATCATCTGAACTTCGAATATGATCTTTGTTCTACATATCATTCTACACCGATTACCTCTTCTTTACGTATCGTTCTTCGTTCGACATGACGATTATGTAATCTCTAATGTTTTGGAGATTATGTAATCTAGTAATAACGATAAATCAAATGAGTTGAATATTTTATTGACTCATTAAATTCATAGTTACCTCCGAAGAAAATATATATGCAAATATATTTTCATAAAGATTGTAATTAAAAATTTCATTCGTACAAACTGTTAATGATGAAAATATTTTAACGGGTGGGTAGTACCCAAGGAATATTTAGAATTCACATTAACAAGTTACACTGTACATTCTTCGAATCTGATTCAACGATCATTTATTATCCTACTTACAATTACCGATATACGTATCCGTTCACCCCAGATTAACCATTTCCATTTAAATTTCATATTTGGATTTTTACCTATCCGAATCCAACAAGTGGCATAATGAAGAAACATTGGAAAAATAAAAATTGTTAGAAACAGATGAATTAATTAATTGAAATTGTGATAGGATTACACGCTAACTGTTCCGGCTAACTGTTCCCAGCTAACTGATTAATATTTAATTTATCGCAACTTACATTCTTGCAATTTTAATTTCTGTACTTTACATACCGTCGGGACACATGTACAACAACACGTCGGATTAATTCTGAGACAACACGTTGTATAATGGGTCATGATATATATTTATTTATTTTACGCATTTTAAATAACGGGACACGTATACAAGGTTTCGACTTATCATATTGATCCATCTATATATATATTTCGGAACAACCATAGACACTCTATATGTGAAGGTGGGAGTTGGCTATACAGGGTCGGAGTTGATTCCAAAATATATATATACTTTGAGTTGTGATCGACACCGAGACCAGTACACGGGTCACGATACGTATTAAGTAATTCGAATATTATATATTTAGTTCATATATGAATTTATTGAACCATTGGACAATCGGACTATTGGACTGCTAACTTTGGACAATTAAAAATGAGTTAAAATGATGATTATTACATATGAAACTAAACAATCCTTCAAGTTTGCCACTTGATTCTATTTTAAACCTCATTTGTATCTTGACGATTACAATTCGCATTCACAACTTTTCATGATTCTTGAAAACATCTCGATCGAGAAGTTCAACCAGCCGCACCTCGTCTACGGAATAAAGATTTATGCATACAGTTATGCACCTAAAAATTTTTGAACTCGAAGTTATAGTTAAAACGTATCCGCATCGAATTCCTTATCATCCATTAGCAAAAACAATCACGCGATTCCTTTTCAATTAACTAATTTTGTCACAGCTCCACTTCGATATCTCAGTAAGACTACTCTTATTACAATCTCGATATATATATATACGTTGTTCTTTCGCCATCGTTACCGGAGAACCTTTTATATTCCATCATATTACCATCAGCGTTTAATCATCTAAAAATACAATTCTCCTTAAACCATCTTGGTTTGATAACCAATGACCCAGATCCGATAACTTTGAAAATACTGACGAAGCAGCATGTTGTAGAAGGTCTTAATGACCAAATGTTGATGATAAAAGAAGGAAGTGTTAGGAACGCTCGATAGAAAATTGGTACTGAAAACCGGATTGAACAAACCATGAAGGAGACTCTGAACAAGTTACAAGGACTAAACTTGTACATAAAGAATTATGACGATTCTGTAGCAAACACCTTGCTTCTGAATCTAAACCCTTACGGGTCAATCTTCATCATCATCCTTCGACATTAGAAATTTCAAGATATTATCATATCTTTCATTATAAATATCCTCAATATTTCTGAAGATATTTTCACCACTATCCTTATCTGAAATCATTTATCTCTCTGTAATATCTGCGTTACAATATAAAGGAAACTGTGTTAGTTTCTAAATCCTTCAAGTTTAAAATAGGAATGTTCTGAAGCAGTGTTGGGAACTGATGCATGAACTAGTATAATATAATGAAACTTGATCAACTTCATTATATTACAGTAAGTCATGTTAAGTTTCTAATGGAATATGATGATTCACAGTACCGTCATCATGTGCCATGTTACACGACTTTTACATTCTATCCAATTCCGAAACATATTAAGAACAAATCATCTTGATAGTTCTATTTTTCTGGATATTCTGGTAATTTGACAAATCAAAATCGTGCCATTACCATTCCTTTCTTAGAGCATTAGCTATGTTCATTCTGAATTTTATACCTACGAATTTCGAACTATTGATCGCTTGACTCAAGGACGGGAAGAAGAAACGAAGGGACAAAGTCCCAAAATAGAAATTGGGGTATAGATTACAGCAAATAGGAGAGAGTATTAACTATGGATGACAATGATTATGGAAAACAGAAGCAGGAGCATCGAAATATAAGGAAAGATATCAAACCCAATAACCACCCAGAAACTACAAACCGTGTGTATCAATACGTATGGCGACGTAAAGACACGGGAGAATTAGAAACATTATAATTCCAAGAAAATCATAAAAGTGAATAGATTCTTCTAGCGGTAGATGAAAGAGAAGAATGAAAGATATGAAAGTTAGAAGTATAACAAAAATCAGAACGGGATGAAGCATTTTAAAGGATACCTTAAGGTATGAATTAGAGGAGGAAGAGTAAGAGATGTGAGGTATGGAAGTAAGAAAGGGAAGGAGGTGGATTTATAGTGAAATATCCGACAAAGAAATCGAAACAGATTATCGCATTAAATCAAAGGAGATCCTGTTTTCTAAATCAACGAAGAACCAAATCTTATTACATAAGATTTTCTTTAAATCCCTTAAATTATGGAAATCAATCCTAATCTCGACATCGGTTAAAACAATTCTATATTCACTCATTTCATTCTTTTGTGATAGCTTCACTCGTGCGCTTCACATGACCGAATCGTTTTATCCATATCTTCCAATAATGATAAAACTCTATTAATACCTCATATTCGTCATGAAAACATTCCTATTGTTATTTATGACAACCTCTACCAAATTTCGGGACGAAATTTCTTTAACGGGTGGGTACTGTAACGACCCGGATTTTTCCGATCGTTTTACACTTATAAGATTAATATTTACATAAATTAAAACTTACCAACATGATAAGCAATCTAAATTGTTGAGATTTATGATTTTGAAAAGAGTTTTACATAAAGTTTAACCGTCTAGTTTGACCGATGATATCACGAACTATACAATATATGTTAATTATACGTTTGTGTATATATATGTATATATACATATTTAACATGATTTAAGGATGTTTAAATATCTCATTTTGTATTAATAACAATAAGTTATAAGTATATTTTGAAACTACTAACTTAAGCTTTCAAAACGATAACTATACGTAACGTTATTTGACATAAATACTTACGACCTACAATGTTTATACATATATCGTATATATAATGTATTTAATCACTTTTAAAGACTTAAATACATAAAACAATATAAGTATATTCACAAAAGATAGCTATATTTGAATCCTCATTCCATTTTTCACAAGATTTCTATACGTATGTCTAGAGTATATGTACTCGTATCATACCTAGCTTCTATACGTATTTACTATTGGTATATACACATCAAATCACCACCAACCAGCCCTTGTTCATGCCTTATGTATAAGGTAACTACTTTTGTTATTTAGTATGACAATTTCACATGATTAAAAGATCTTTTCACAAAATTACAAATTTATACACCTTTTACACCACCATAAATACATGCATCCATTTTCAATTTTTGGAACATCATTTCTGTAGCTAAACACACACACTTACTAGCCTCATGTCTCTCTAAGAACTCCAGCAAAAATCCTCTCAAGAATCACCTTAAACACCACCATAAAAAGATCAACAAAAACACTACAAAAATACAACTTTCAATTCAAGTTTATGTCTTAAGTTGCTTCCAATCTTTCATCCAATTTCATCACTCTTTTGGTTCTAGGTTTTTACTCCTCTTTTACAGCAATCTTGTCCAAGTAACTTGAGGTAGTAACTTTGTTCATAACCTTATTCGATTCATATATATATAGCTATCTTATTGTATGGTATACAATTTTAACAACAAAAACATAGTTTGAATGATTTCAAACTTGTTTGCAAACTAAATAGATCCTTCTAACTTAACTTTTAAAATACTTCAAGACCTGTAATATAACTTAAATATATGCTAATTTAACAAGGTATAACTTGGTTTTTCAAAGAATACCTTAAAAAACTATTTTTATGACGTCGGAGTGCAACCGGGGGCTGTTTTGGGTTGGATAATTAAAAACCATCTTGAACTTTGAATTGGAGGTTTATATTCTGGAAAAATGATATTTCTTATGAATATGTTAACACATAAAAATTTCATGATTTAATTCATAGTATAAGTATTTTTAGAAAAATGGTCATTAAATGATGTTTTTGTAACAAAAATGATTAACTTCATAAGTTTCACCAAAATTTGACCTATGACCTATGATTTCGAATACAAACTAAGGTATTTACAGTTCATATTCTTAAAGAGGGACTCGATCCAAGGAAGTGGAAAGTTGAATCAACGAAAACGGAGTTGTAACGAAGAAATTATGACCAAAACAAAATCGGATATCCAAGACTAGTTTAGCCACGAAAATAATTGGAGAAAATTAAATAAATCACATCTTCCTAAAGTAACATGATATTTTATACATATGTACTCATAATTTAATTTTATATGGTTCAGGATCACCCGTAAACAATACGAGAAGATTAATCATAAGATCTCATGATTGTACGCAACACGTCATTTGACAACACCGGTACTTTATGTACGCAACACGTCATTTGACAACACCGGTACCATGGGTCAAGATTAATCTCGACCAATACATATACGATGGGGGTTTTATTTATTTCATTGGGGGTTTATTAAACAACTAAATATGAACCATTAAAATTGAATTACTAACATCGGACTGCTAACTACGGACTAAGGAATTATTAAAAGTATTAAAAGTATTATAAGTATATATATGTGACGATTGTTTAAAAAGAAAAGGTATTGATATATTATATATGGATAGGTTCGTGATATCAATCGGAGACCAAGTCGAAATTACATATCTTCAAGACAAAAGTGAGTATATAGTCCCACTTTTAAACTCTAAATATTTCGGGATGAGAATACATGTATTTTATGTTTTACGCTATGGGCACAAGTAACTGAAAAATATATTCTACGTTGAGTTGTACCACTGGCATACTTCCCTGTAGCTTGGTAACTAATATTTACAGCGGTATTGTAAACGCGAATCCTGTTGATAGATCTATCGGGCCTGACAACCCCAACCGGACTGGACGACCAGTATTCAACGGTTGCACAGTACTTCGTTTCGTGACTACACCTTGGTACGGTGTAGTAAGATTTCATAATAAAGGGAATATGCGACGTGATTAAATGTTAAGTATGGTTACCAAGTGCTCAACCACTTAGAATATTTTTATTAAAATGTTTATATATGAAATCTTGTGTTCCATTGTTATAACGCTGCTAGCATCAAACCTATATATCTCACCAACTTTATGTTGACGTTTTAAAGCATGTTATTCTCAGGTATGAATTAAGTCTTCCGCTGTGCATTAGCTCATGTTAAGGATACTACTTGGGACCTTTTAAGCCATGATACAAAGACGTTGCATTCGAGTCATTGGAGTTCAATAGAGAATATAAATAAGTAAATGACAGATTAGGTCATTTGGATATTATGAAATGTTAGACGAAAATGTCAAATATTGATGTAATGATAGTTTGCCTTTTAAGAATAAATGCAACGTTTGTAAAATGTATCATATAGAGGTCAAGTACCTCGCAATGTTATCATATGTTATTGTATTCGTCCCTATGGATTGGGTCGGGTCGTCTCATGTGGTATCAGAGCGTTGGTCTTAGCGAACCAGGCCTTGCATTAGTGTGTCTAACTGGTAGTTGTTAGGATGCATTAGTGAGTCTGGACTTTGACCGTGTCTACATGTCAAAAGTTTTGCTTATCATATCTAGTCGAAAATCATCTGCTTATCATCCTTAAGGATTGCCTGCTTAGTATTCTTAAGTCTAGACACGTCTTACTGCATTTGGTGCATCGATAGTGTATAGACAAAATTCGTATCCTAGCGTATCTGTTGCTATAGACATTGCCTGACGAATTTCAAAGATTCTCCGTAATTCACGGGATTTTGAGTATTATAAATACATATGTAAATTATGTATTGAAGAATACCAAACCCAACTCCTATAATCTATTCCAAACCAAAAATTTATTTCCCCGACTGTACAAGATGAACTCCGCGTCCAGTTCGAATTCCTCCGACTCCGACAGCTACGCTGATATGGATTTCCATTCGGGCTCTGAAGGCAGCGTCACTGGAATGGATCAACCAATTTCTCATCATCTATTCTGGATGAATTGGGGATGGGTTCGTAGTATACTAAATTATTGGAGACAAGAAGAAGGTGATCCCTTTCACCCACCGAATTGCCCCATTGGCGACGAACCTGAAGCACTTACCGGCGAACCTGTTCGAGAAACCATTTTCTCTCTCATTTCTCGAGTATCTCGTCACGATTATATCCTATCCCATATTTCGGATCTTGTTCATTCGCTCACTCCAACCGCCAATCATCCTGGTGTACTAGCAGAAATTAACGAACTTCGTGCTCGTGTGACGGCTTTGGAGAACACGGTGCGAAGGTTACAAACAACAGCAGCAGCACCAGCAGCATAACCAGTACCGTTAACAACATCAACCTCGCAATCTTCAGTACCAGTAGCATCATCGACGTCAACGACATCATCAGCATCAACACCAACCGTATCATTACCACCACCAACAATCACATCCGCACCACGTACCTCAACATCATCATCTGAACTTCGAATATGATCTTTGTTCTACATATCATTCTACACCGATTACCTCTTCTTTACGTATCGTTCTTCGTTCGACATGACGATTATGTAATCTCTAATGTTTTGGAGATTATGTAATCTAGTAATAACGATAAATCAAATGAGTTGAATATTTTATTGACTCATTAAATTCATAGTTACCTCCGAAGAAAATATATATGCAAATATATTTTCATAAAGATTGAAATTAAAAATTTCATTCGTACAAACTGTTAATGATGAAAATATTTTAACGGGTGGGTAGTACCCAAGGAATATTTAGAATTCACATTAACAAGTTACACTGTACATTCTTCGAATCTAATTCAACGATCATTTATTATCCTACTTATAATTACCGATATACGTATCCGTTCACCCCAGATTAACCATTTTCATTTAAATTTCATATTTGGATTTTTACCTATCCGAATCCAACAAGTGGTATAATGAAGAAACATTGGCAAAATAAAAATTGTTAGAAACAGATGAATTAATTAATTGAAATTGTGATAGGATTACACGCTAACTGTTCCGGCTAACTGTTCCCAGCTAACTGATTAATATTTAATTTATCGCAATTTACATTCTTGCAATTTTAATTTCTGTACTTTACATACCGTCGGGACACATGTACAACAACACGTCGGATTAATTCTGAGACAACACGTTGTATAATGGGTCATGATATATATTTATTTATTTTACGCATTTTAAATAACGGGACACGTATACAAGGTTTCGACTTATCATATTGATCCATCTATATATATATTTCGGAACAACCATAGACACTCTATATGTGAAGGTGGGAGTTGGCTATACAGGGTCGGAGTTGATTCCAAAATATATATATACTTTGAGTTGTGATCGACACCGAGACCAGTACACGGGTCACGATATGTATTAAGTAATTCGAATATTATATATTTAGTTCATATATGAATTTATTGAACCATTGGACAATCGGACTATTGGACTGCTAACTTTGGACAATTAAAAATGAGTTAAAATGATGATTATTACATATGAAACTAAACAATCCTTCAAGTTTGCCACTTGATTCTATTTTAAACCTCATTTGTATCATGACGATTACAATTCGCATTCACAACTTTTCATGATTCTTGAAAACATCTCGATCGAGAAGTTCAACCAGCCGCACCTCGTCTACGGAATAAAGATTTATGCATACAGTTATGCACCTAAAAATTTTTGAACTCGAAGTTATAGTTAAAACGTATCCGCATCGAATTCCTTATCATCCATTAGCAAAAACAATCACGCGATTCCTTTTCAATTAACTAATTTTGTCACAGCTCCACTTCGATATCTCAGTAAGACTACTCTTATTACAATCTCGATATATATATATACGTTGTTCTTTTGCCATCGTTACCGGAGAACCTTTTATATTCCATCATATTACCATCAGCGTTTAATCATCTAAAAATACAATTCTCCTTAAACCATCTTGGTTTGATAACCAATGACCCAGATCCGATAACTTTGAAAATACTGACGAAGCAGCATGTTGTAGAAGGTCTTAATGACCAAATGTTGATGATAAAAGAAGGAAGTGTTAGGAACGCTCGATAGAAAATTGGTACTGAAAACCGGATTGAACAAACCATGAAGGAGACTCTGAACAAGTTACAAGGACTAAACTTGTACATAAAGAATTATGACGATTCCGTAGCAAACACCTTGCTTCTGAATCTAAACCCTTACGGGTCAATCTTCATCATCATCCTTCGACATTAGAAATTCCAAGATATTATCATATCTTTCATTATAAATATCCTCAATATTTCTGAAGATATTTTCACCACTATCCTTATCTGAAATCATTTATCTCTCTGTAATATCTGCGTTACAATATAAAGGAAACTGTGTTAGTTTCTAAATCCTTCAAGTTTAAAATAGGAATGTTCTGAAGCAGTGTTGGGAACTGATGCATGAACTAGTATAATATAATGAAACTTGATCAACTTCATTATATTACAGTAAGTCATGTTAAGTTTCTAATGGAATATGATGATTCACAGTACCGTCATCATGTGCCATGTTACACGACTTTTACATTCTATCCAATTCCGAAACATATTAAGAACAAATCATCTTGATAGTTCTATTTTCCTGGATATTCTGGTAATTTGACAAATCAAAATCGTGCCATTACCATTCCTTTCTTAGAGCATTAGCTATGTTCATTCTGAATTTTATACCTACGAATTTCGAACTATTGATCGCTTGACTCAAGGACGGGAAGAAGAAACGAAGGGACAAAGTCCCAAAATAGAAATTGGGGTATAGATTACAGCAAATAGGAGAGAGTATTAACTATGGATGACAATGATTATGGAAAACAGAAGCAGGAGCATCGAAATATAAGGAAAGATATTAAACCCAATAACCACCCAGAAACTACAAACCGTGTGTATCAATACGTATGGCGACGTAAAGACACGGGAGAATTAGAAACATTATAATTCCAAGAAAATCATAAAAGTGAATAGATTCTTCTAGCGGTAGATGAAAGAGAAGAATGAAAGATATGAAAGTTAGAAGTATAACAAAAATCAAAACGGGATGAAGCATTTTAAAGGATACCTTAAGGTATGAATTAGAGGAGGAAGAGTAAGAGATGTGAGGTATGGAAGTAAGAAAGGGAAGGAGGTGGATTTATAGTGAAATATCCGACAAAGAAATCGAAACAGATTATCGCATTAAATCAAAGGAGATCCTGTTTTCTAAATCATCGAAGAACCAAATCTTATTACATAAGATTTTCTTTAAATCCCTTAAATTCTGGAAATCAATCCTAATCTCGACATCGGTTAAAACAATTCTATATTCACTCATTTCATTCTTTTGTGATAGCTTCACTCGTGCGCTTCACATGACCGAATCGTTTTATCCATATCTTCCAATAATGATAAAACTCTATTAATACCTCATATTCGTCATGAAAACATTCCTATTGTTATTTATGACAACCTCTACCAAATTTCGGGACGAAATTTCTTTAACGGGTGGGTACTGTAACGACCCGGATTTTTCCGATCGTTTTACACTTATAAGATTAATATTTACATAAATTAAAACTTACCAACATGATAAGCAATCTAAATTGTTGATATTTATGATTTTGAAAAGAGTTTTACATAACGTTTAACCGTCTAGTTTGACCGATGATATCACGAACTATACAATATATGTTAATTATACGTTTGTGTATATATATGTATATATACATATTTAACATGATTTAAGGATGTTTAAATATCTCATTTTGTATTAATAACAATAAGTTATAAGTATATTTTGAAACTACTAACTTAAGCTTTCAAAACGATAACTATACGTAACGTTATTTGACATAAATACTTACGACCTACAATGTTTATACATATATCGTATATATAATGTATTTAATCACTTTTAAAGACTTAAATACATAAAACAATATAAGTGTATTCACAAAAGATAGCTATATTTGAATCCTCATTCCATTTTTCACAAGATTTCTATACGTATGTCTAGAGTATATGTACTCGTATCATACCTAGCTTCTATACGTATTTACTATTGGTATATACACATCAAATCACCACCAACCAGCCCTTGTTCATGCCTTATGTATAAGGTAACTACTTTTGTTATTTAGTATGACAATTTCACATGATTAAAAGATCTTTTCACAAAATTACAAATTTATACACCTTTTACACCACCATAAATACATGCATCCATTTTCAATTTTTGGAACATCATTTCTCTAGCTAAACACACACACTTACTAGCCTCATGTATCTCTAAGAACTCCAGCAAAAATCCTCTCAAGAATCACCTTAAACACCACCATAAAAAGATCAACAAAAACACTACAAAAATACAACTTTCAATTCAAGTTTATGTCTTAAGTTGCTTCCAATCTTTCATCCAATTTCATCACTCTTTTGGTTCTAGGTTTTTACTCCTCTTTTACAGCAATCTTGTCCAAGTAACTTGAGGTAGTAACTTTGTTCATAACCTTATTCGATTCATATATATATAGCTATCTTATTGTATGGTATACAATTTTAACAACAAAAACATAGTTTGAATGATTTCAAACTTGTTTGCAAACTAAATAGATCCTTCTAACTTAAATTTTAAAATACTTCAAGACCTGTAATATAACTTAAATATATGCTAATTTAACAAGGTATAACTTGGTTTT
This sequence comes from Rutidosis leptorrhynchoides, assembly GCF_046630445.1. Taxonomy (NCBI): domain Eukaryota; kingdom Viridiplantae; phylum Streptophyta; class Magnoliopsida; order Asterales; family Asteraceae; genus Rutidosis; species Rutidosis leptorrhynchoides. Next base: position 350,306,530 of record NC_092336.1, read on the forward strand.
TCAAAGAATACCTTAAAAAACTATTTTTATGACGTCGGAGTGCAACCGGGGGCTGTTTTGGGTTGGATAATTAAAAACCATCTTGAACTTTGAATTGGAGGTTTATATTCTGGAAAAATGATATTTCTTATGAATATGTTAACACATAAAAATTTCATGATTTAATTCCTAGTATAAGTATTTTTAGAAAAATGGTCATTAAATGATGTTTTTGTAACAAAAATGATTAACTTCATAAGTTTCACCAAAATTTGACCTATGACCTATGATTTCGAATACAAACTAAGGTATTTACAGTTCATATTCTTAAAGAGGGACTCGATCCAAGGAAGTGGAAAGTTGAATCAACGAAAACGGAGTTGTAACGAAGAAATTATGACCAAAACAAAATCGGATATCCAAGACTAGTTTAGCCACGAAAATAATTGGAGAAAATTAAATAAATCACATCTTCCTAAAGTAACATGATATTTTATACATATGTACTCATAATTTAATTTTATATGGTTCAGGATCACCCGTAAACAATACGAGAAGATTAATCATAAGATCTCATGATTGTACGCAACACGTCATTTGACAACACCGGTACTTTATGTACGCAACACGTCATTTGACAACACCGGTACCATGGGTCAAGATTAATCTCGACCAATACATATACGATGGGGGTTTTATTTATTTCATTGGGGGTTTATTAAACAACTAAATATGAACCATTAAAATTGAATTACTAACATCGGACTGCTAACTACGGACTAAGGAATTTTTAAAAGTATTAAAAGTATTATAAGTATATATATGTGACGATTGTTTAAAAAGAAAAGGTATTGATATATTATATATGGATAGGTTCGTGATATCAATCGGAGACCAAGTCGAAATTACATATCTTCAAGACAAAAGTGAGTATATAGTCCCACTTTTAAACTCTAAATATTTCGGGATGAGAATACATGTATTTTATGTTTTACGCTATGGGCACAAGTAACTGAAAAATATGTTCTACGTTGAGTTGTACCACTGGCATACTTCCCTGTAGCTTGGTAACTAATATTTACAGCGGTATTGTAAACGCGAATCCTGTTGATAGATCTATCGGGCCTGACAACCCCAACCGGACTGGACGACCAGTATTCAACGGTTGCACAGTACTTCGTTTTGTGACTACACTTGGTACGGTGTAGTAAGATTTCATATTAAAGGGAATATGCGACGTGATTAAATGTTAAGTATGGTTACCAAGTGCTCAACCACTTAGAATATTTTTATTAAAATGTTTATATATGAAATCTTGTGTTCCATTGTTATAACGCTGCTAGCATCAAACCTATATATCTCACCAACTTTATGTTGACGTTTTAAAGCATGTTATTCTCAGGTAAGAATTAAGTCTTCCGCTGTGCATTAGCTCATGTTAAGGATACTACTTGGGACCTTTTAAGCCATGATACAAAGACGTTGCATTCGAGTCATTGGAGTTCAATAGAGAATATAAATAAGTAAATGACAGATTAGGTCATTTGGATATTATGAAATGTTAGACGAAAATGTCAAATATTGATGTAATGATAGTTTGCCTTTTAAGAATAAATGCAACGTTTGTAAAATGTATCATATAGAGGTCAAGTACCTCGCAATGTTATCATATGTTATTGTATTCGTCCCTATGGATTGGGTCGGGTCGTCTCATGTGGTATCAGAGCGTTGGTCTTAGCGAACCAGGCCTTGCATTAGTGTGTCTAACTGGTAGTTGTTAGGATGCATTAGTGAGTCTGGACTTTGACCGTGTCTACATGTCAAAAGTTTTGCTTATCATATCTAGTCGAAAATCATCTGCTTATCATCCTTAAGAATTGCCTGCTTAGTATTCTTAAGTCTAGACACGTCTTACTGCATTTGGTGCATCGATAGTGTATAGACAAAATTCGTATCCTAGCGTATCTGTTGCTATAGACATTGCCTGACGAATTTCAAAGATTCTCCGTAATTCACGGGATTTTGAGTATTATAAATACATATGTAAATTATGTATTGAAGAATACCAAACCCAACTCCTATAATCTATTCCAAACCAAAAATTCATTTCCCCGACTGTACAAGATGAACTCCGCGTCCAGTTCGAATTCCTCCGACTCCGACAGCTACGCTGATATGGATTTCCATTCGGGCTCTGAAGGCAGCGTCACTGGAATGGATCAACCAATTTCTCATCATCTATTCTGGATGAATTGGGGATGGGTTCGTAGTATACTAAATTATTGGAGACAAGAAGAAGGTGATCCCTTTCACCCACCGAATTGCCCCATTGGCGACGAACCTGAAGCACTTACCGGCGAACCTGTTCGAGAAACCATTTTCTCTCTCATTTCTCGAGTATCTCGTCACGATTATATCCTATCCCATATTTCGGATCTTGTTCATTCGCTCACTCCAACCGCCAATCATCCTGGTGTACTAGCAGAAATTAACGAACTTCGCGCTCGTGTGACGGCTTTGGAGAACACGGTGCGAAGGTTACAAACACCAGCAGCAGCACCAGCAGCATAACCAGTACCGTTAACAACATCAACCTCGCAATCTTCAGTACCAGTAGCATCATCGACGTCAACGAAATCATCAGCATCAACACCAACCGTATCATTACCACCACCAACAATCACATCCGCACCACGTACCTCAACATCATCATCGGAACTTCGGATATGATCTTTGTTCTACATATCATTCTACACCGATTACCTCTTCTTTACGTATCGTTCTTCGTTCGACATGACGATTATGTAATCTCTAATGTTTTGGAGATTATGTAATCTAGTAATAACGATAAATCAAATGAGTTGAATATTTTATTGGCTCATTAAATTCATAGTTACCTCCGAAGAAAATATATATGCAAATATATTTTCATAAAGATTGTAATTAAAAATTTCATTCGTACAAACTGTTAATGATGAAAATATTTTAACGGGTGGGTAGTACCCAAGGAATATTTAGAATTCACATTAACAAGTTACACTGTACATTCTTCGAATCTGATTCAACGATCATTTATTATCCTACTTACAATTACCGATATACGTATCCGTTCACCCCAGATTAACCATTTCCATTTAAATTTCATATTTGGATTTTTAACTATCCGAATCCAACAAGTGGCATAATGAAGAAACATTGGCAAAATAAAAATTGTTAGAAACAGATGAATTAATTAATTGAAATTGTGATAGGATTACACGCTAACTGTTCCGGCTAACTGTTCCCAGCTAACTGATTAATATTTAATTTATTGCAATTTACATTCTTGCAATTTTAATTTCTGTACTTTACATACCGTCGGGACACATGTACAACAACACGTCAGATTAATTCTGAGACAACACGTTGTATAATGGGTCATGATATATATTTATTTATTTTACGCATTTTAAATAACGGGACACGTATACAAGGTTTCGACTTATCATATTGATCCATCTATATATATATTTCGGAACAACCATAGACACTCTATATGTGAAGGTGGGAGTTGGCTATACAGGGTCGGAGTTGATTCCAAAATATATATATACTTTGAGTTGTGATCGACACCGAGACCAGTACACGGGTCACGATACGTATTAAGTAATTCGAATATTATATATTTAGTTCATATATGAATTTATTGAACCATTGGACAATCGGACTATTGGACTGCTAACTTTGGACAATTAAAAATGAGTTAAAATGATGATTATTACATATGAAACTAAACAATCCTTCAAGTTTGCCACTTGATTCTATTTTAAACCTCATTTGTATCTTGACGATTACAATTCGCATTCACAACTTTTCATGATTCTTGAAAACATCTCGATCGAGAAGTTCAACCAGCCGCACCTCGTCTACGGAATAAAGATTTATGCATACAGTTATGCACCTAAAAATTTTTGAACTCGAAGTTATAGTTAAAACGTATCCGCATCGAATTCCTTATCATCCATTAGCAAAAACAATCACGCGATTCCTTTTCAATTAACTAATTTTGTCACAGCTCCACTTCGATATCTCAGTAAGACTACTCTTATTACAATCTCGATATATATATATATACGTTGTTCTTTCGCCATCGTTACCGGAGAACCTTTTATATTCCATCATATTACCATCAGCGTTTAATCATCTAAAAATACAGTTCTCCTTAAACCATCTTGGTTTGATAACCAATGACCCAGATCCGATAACTTTGAAAATACTGACGAAGCAGCATGTTGTAGAAGGTCTTAATGACCAAATGTTGATGATAAAAGAAGGAAGTGTTAGGAACGCTCGATAGAAAATTGGTACTGAAAACCGGATTGAACAAACCATGAAGGAGACTCTGAACAAGTTAAAAGGACTAAACTTGTACATAAAGAATTATGACGATTCTGTAGCAAACACCTTGCTTCTGAATCTAAACCCTTACGGGTCAATCTTCATCATCATCCTTCGACATTAGAAATTCCAAGATATTATCATATCTTTCATTATAAATATCCTCAATATTTCTGAAGATATTTTCACCACTATCCTTATCTGAAATCATTTATCTCTCTGTAATATCTGCGTTACAATATAAAGGAAACTGTGTTAGTTTCTAAATCCTTCAAGTTTAAAATAGGAATGTTCTGAAGCAGTGTTGGGAACTGATGCATGAACTAGTATAATATAATGAAACTTGATCAACTTCATTATATTACAGTAAGTCATGTTAAGTTTCTAATGGAATATGATGATTCACAGTACCGTCATCATGTGCCATGTTACACGACTTTTACATTCTATCCAATTCCGAAACATATTAAGAACAAATCATCTTGATAGTTCTATTTTCCTGGATATTCTGGTAATTTGACAAATCAAAATCGTGCCATTACCATTCCTTTCTTAGAGCATTAGCTATGTTCATTCCGAATTTTATACCTACGAATTTCGAACTATTGATCTCTTGACTCAAGGACGGGAAGAAGAAACGAAGGGACAAAGTCCCAAAATAGAAATTGGGGTATAGATTACAGCAAATAGGAGAGAGTATTAACTATGGATGACAATGATTATGGAAAACAGAAGCAGGAGCATCGAAATATAAGGAAAGATATCAAACCCAATAACCACCCAGAAACTACAAACCGTGTGTATCAATACGTATGGCGACGTAAAGACACGGGAGAATTAGAAACATTATAATTCCAAGAAAATCATAAAAGTGAATAGATTCTTCTAGCGGTAGATGAAAGAGAAGAATGAAAGATATGAAAGTTAGAAGTATAACAAAAATCAAAACGGGATGAAGCATTTTAAAGGATACCTTAAGGTATGAATTAGAGGAGGAAGAGTAAGAGATGTGAGGTATGGAAGTAAGAAAGGGAAGGAGGTGGATTTATAGTGAAATATCCGACAAAGAAATCGAAACAGATTATCGCATTAAATCAAAGGAGATCCTGTTTTCTAAATCATCGAAGAACCAAATCTTATTACATAAGATTTTCTTTAAATCCCTTAAATTCTGGAAATCAATCCTAATCTCGACATCGGTTAAAACAATTCTATATTCACTCATTTCATTCTTTTGTGATAGCTTCACTCGTGCGCTTCACATGACCGAATCGTTTTATCCATATCTTCCAATAATGATAAAACTCTATTAATACCTCATATTCGTCATGAAAACATTCCTATTGTTATTTATGACAACCTCTACCAAATTTCGGGACGAAATTTCTTTAACGGGTGGGTACTGTAACGACCCGGATTTTTCCGATCGTTTTACACTTATAAGATTAATATTTACAAAAATTAAAACTTACCAACATGATAAGCAATCTAAATTGTTGAGATTTATGATTTTGAAAAGAGTTTTACATAACGTTTAACCGTCTAGTTTGACCGATGATATCACGAACTATACAATATATGTTAATTATACGTTTGTGTATATATATGTATATATACATATTTAACATGATTTAAGGATGTTTAAATATCTCATTTTGTATTAATAACAATAAGTTATAAGTATATTTTGAAACTACTAACTTAAGCTTTCAAAACGATAACTATACGTAACGTTATTTGACATAAATACTTACGACCTACAATGTTTATACATATATCGTATATATAATGTATTTAATCACTTTTAAAGACTTAAATACATAAAACAATATAAGTATATTCACAAAAGATAGCTATATTTGAATCCTCATTCCATTTTTCACAAGATTTCTATACGTATGTCTAGAGTATATGTACTCGTATCATACCTAGCTTCTATACGTATTTACTATTGGTATATACACATCAAATCACCACCAACCAGCCCTTGTTCATGCCTTATGTATAAGGTAACTACTTTTGTTATTTAGTATGACAATTTCACATGATTAAAAGATCTTTTCACAAAATTACAAATTTATACACCTTTTACACCACCATAAATACATGCATCCATTTTCAATTTTTGGAACATCATTTCTCTAGCTAAACACACACACTTACTAGCCTCATGTCTCTCTAAGAACTCCAGCAAAAATCCTCTCAAGAATCACCTTAAACACCACCATAAAAAGATCAACAAAAACACTACAAAAATACAACTTTCAATTCAAGTTTATGTCTTAAGTTGCTTCCAATCTTTCATCCAATTTCATCACTCTTTTGGTTCTAGGTTTTTACTCCTCTTTTACAGCAATCTTGTCCAAGTAACTTGAGGTAGTAACTTTGTTCATAACCTTATTCGATTCATATATATATAGCTATCTTATTGTATGGTATACAATTTTAACAACAAAAACATAGTTTGAATGATTTCAAACTTGTTTGCAAACTAAATAGATCCTTCTAACTTAAATTTTAAAATACTTCAAGACCTGTAATATAACTTAAATATATGCTAATTTAACAAGGTATAACTTGGTTTTTCAAAGAATACCTTAAAAAACTATTTTTATGACGTCGGAGTGCAACCGGGGGCTGTTTTGGGTTGGATAATTAAAAACCATCTTGAACTTTGAATTGGAGGTTTATATTCTGGAAAAATGATATTTCTTATGAATATGTTAACACATAAAAATTTCATGATTTAATTCATAGTATAAGTATTTTTAGAAAAATGGTCATTAAATGATGTTTTTGTAACAAAAATGATTAACTTCATAAGTTTCACCAAAATTTGACCTATGACCTATGATTTTGAATACAAACTAAGGTATTTACAGTTCATATTCTTAAAGAGGGACTCGATCCAAGGAAGTGGAAAGTTGAATCAACGAAAACGGAGTTGTAACGAAGAAATTATGACCAAAACAAAATCGGATATCCAAGACTAGTTTAGCCACGAAAATAATTGGAGAAAATTAAATAAATCACATCTTCCTAAAGTAACATGATATTTTATACATATGTACTCATAATTTAATTTTATATGGTTCAGGATCACCCGTAAACAATACGAGAAGATTAATCATAAGATCTCATGATTGTACGCAACACGTCATTTGACAACACCGGTACTTTATGTACGCAACACGTCATTTGACAACACCGGTACCATGGGTCAAGATTAATCTCGACCAATACATATACGATGGGGGTTTTATTTATTTCATTGGGGGTTTATTAAACAACTAAATATGAACCATTAAAATTGAATTACTAACATCGGACTGCTAACTACGGACTAAGGAATTATTAAAAGTATTAAAAGTATTATAAGTATATATATGTGACGATTGTTTAAAAAGAAAAGGTATTGATATATTATATATGGATAGGTTCGTGATATCAATCGGAGACCAAGTCGAAATTACATATCTTCAAGACAAAAGTGAGTATATAGTCCCACTTTTAAACTCTAAATATTTCGGGATGAGAATACATGTATTTTATGTTTTACGCTATGGGCACAAGTAACTGAAAAATATATTCTACGTTGAGTTGTACCACTGGCATACTTCCCTGTAGCTTGGTAACTAATATTTACAGCGGTATTGTAAACGCGAATCCTGTTGATAGATCTATCGGGCCTGACAACCCCAACCGGACTGGACGACCAGTATTCAACGGTTGCACAGTACTTCGTTTCGTGACTACACCTTGGTACGGTGTAGTAAGATTTCATAATAAAGGGAATATGCGACGTGATTAAATGTTAAGTATGGTTACCAAGTGCTCAACCACTTAGAATATTTTTATTAAAATGTTTATATATGAAATCTTGTGTTCCATTGTTATAACGCTGCTAGCATCAAACCTATATATCTCACCAACTTTATGTTGACGTTTTAAAGCATGTTATTCTCAGGTATGAATTAAGTCTTCCGCTGTGCATTAGCTCATGTTAAGGATACTACTTGGGACCTTTTAAGCCATGATACAAAGACGTTGCATTCGAGTCATTGGAGTTCAATAGAGAATATAAATAAGTAAATGACAGATTAGGTCATTTGGATATTATGAAATGTTAGACGAAAATGTCAAATATTGATGTAATGATAGTTTGCCTTTTAAGAATAAATGCAACGTTTGTAAAATGTATCATATAGAGGTCAAGTACCTCGCAATGTTATCATATGTTATTGTATTCGTCCCTATGGATTGGGTCGGGTCGTCTCATGTGCTCTAGAAATGATAAGCAAAACTTTGGACAGGCAGACACGGTCAAAGTCCAGACTCACTAATGTTTCCTAACAACCACCAGTTAGACACACTAATGGGAGACCTGGTTCGCTAAGACCATCGCTCTGATACCAACTGAAAGGATCCGAAACTAATCATCCGGACGTTGTCCATATTGATTACAAACGAATTACAATAGTTGATAACATTGCGAGGTACTTGCCCTCTATATGATACATCTTACAAACGTTGCATTTATTCTTAAAAGGCAATCTATAGTTACATCCAGAATTGACATAATCGCCTGACATTTCATAATATTCAAATGACATAAACCGCCATTTACTTAATAATAGTCTCTATGAACTTCAATGACTCGAATGCCCAGATTAACCATTTCCATTTAAATTTCATATTTGGATTTTTACCTATCCGAATCCAACAAGTGGCATAATGAAGAAACATTGGCAAAATAAAAATTGTTAGAAACAGATGAATTAATTAATTGAAATTGTGATAGGATTACACGCTAACTGTTCCGGCTAACTGTTCCCAGCTAACTGATTAATATTTAATTTATCGCAATTTACATTCTTGCAATTTTAATTTCTGTACTTTACATACCGTCGGGACACATGTACAACAACACGTCGGATTAATTCTGAGACAACACGTTGTATAATGGGTCATGATATATATTTATTTATTTTACGCATTTTAAATAACGGGACACGTATACAAGGTTTCGACTTATCATATTGATCCATCTATATATATATTTCGGAACAACCATAGACACTCTATATGTGAAGGTGGGAGTTGGCTATACAGGGTCGGAGTTGATTCCAAAATATATATATACTTTGAGTTGTGATTGACACCGAGACCAGTACACGGGTCACGATACGTATTAAGTAATTCGAATATTATATATTTAGTTCATATATGAATTTATTGAACCATTGGACAATCGGACTATTGGACTGCTAACTTTGGACAATTAAAAATGAGTTAAAATGATGATTATTACATATGAAACTAAACAATCCTTCAAGTTTGCCACTTGATTCTATTTTAAACCTCATTTGTATCTTGACGATTACAATTCGCATTCACAACTTTTCATGATTCTTGAAAACATCTCGATCGAGAAGTTCAACCAGCCGCACCTCGTCTACGGAATAAAGATTTATGCATACAGTTATGCACCTAAAAATTTTTGAACTCGAAGTTATAGTTAAAACGTATCCGCATCGAATTCCTTATCATCCATTAGTAAAAACAATCACGCGATTCCTTTTCAATTAACTAATTTTGTCACAGCTCCAATTCGATATCTCAGTAAGACTACTCTTATTACAATCTCGATATATATATATACGTTGTTCTTTCGCCATCGTTACCGGAGAACCTTTTATATTCCATCATATTACCATCAGCGTTTAATCATCTAAAAATACAATTCTTTTTAAACCATCTTGGTTTGATAACCAATGACCCAGATCCGATAACTTTGAAAATACTGACGAAGCAGCATGTTGTAGAAGGTCTTAATGACCAAATGTTGATGATAAAAGAAGGAAGTGTTAGGAACGCTCGATAGAAAATTGGTACTGAAAACCGGATTGAACAAACCATGAAGGAGACTCTGAACAAGTTACAAGGACTAAACTTGTACATAAAGAATTATGACGATTCTGTAGCAAACACCTTGCTTCTGAATCTAAACCCTTACGGGTCAATCTTCATCATCATCCTTCGACATTAGAAATTCCAAGATATTATCATATCTTTCATTATAAATATCCTCAATATTTCTGAAGATATTTTCACCACTATCCTTATCTGAAATCATTTATCTCTCTGTAATATCTGCGTTACAATATAAAGGAAACTGTGTTAGTTTCTAAATCCTTCAAGTTTAAAATAGGAATGTTCTGAAGCAGTGTTGGGAACTGATGCATGAACTAGTATAATATAATGAAACTTGATCAACTTCATTATATTACAGTAAGTCATGTTAAGTTTCTAATGGAATATGATGATTCACAGTACCGTCATCATGTGCCATGTTACACGACTTTTACATTCTATCCAATTCCGAAACATATTAAGAACAAATCATCTTGATAGTTCTATTTTCCTGGATATTCTGGTAATTTGACAAATCAAAATCGTGCCATTACCATTCCTTTCTTAGAGCATTAGCTATGTTCATTCCGAATTTTATACCTACGAATTTCGAACTATTGATCGCTTGACTCAAGGACGGGAAGAAGAAACGAAGGGACAAAGTCCCAAAATAGAAATTGGGGTATAGATTACAGCAAATAGGAGAGAGTATTAACTATGGATGACAATGATTATGGAAAACAGAAGCAGGAGCATCGAAATATAAGGAAAGATATCAAACCCAATAACCACCCAGAAACTACAAACCGTGTGTATCAATACGTATGGCGACGTAAAGACACGGGAGAATTAGAAACATTATAATTCCAAGAAAATCATAAAAGTGAATAGATTCTTCTAGCGGTAGATGAAAGAGAAGAATGAAAGATATGAAAGTTAGAAGTATAACAAAAATCAGAACGGGATGAAGCATTTTAAAGGATACCTTAAGGTATGAATTAGAGGAGGAAGAGTAAGAGATGTGAGGTATGGAAGTAAGAAAGGGAAGGAGGTGGATTTATAGTGAAATATCCGACAAAGAAATCGAAACAGATTATCGCATTAAATCAAAGGAGGTCCTGTTTTCTAAATCATCGAAGAACCAAATCTTATTACATAAGATTTTCTTTAAATCCCTTAAATTCTGGAAATCAATCCTAATCTCGACATCGGTTAAAACAATTCTATATTCACTCATTTCATTCTTTTGTGATAGCTTCACTCGTGCGCTTCACATGACCGAATCGTTTTATCCATATCTTCCAATAATGATAAAACTCTATTAATACCTCATATTCGTCATGAAAACATTCCTATTGTTATTTATGACAACTTCTACCAAATTTCGGGACGAAATTTCTTTAACGGGTGGGTACTGTAACGACCCGGATTTTTCCGATCGTTTTACACTTATAAGATTAATATTTACATAAATTAAAACTTACCAACATGATAAGCAATCTAAATTGTTGAGATTTATGATTTTGAAAAGAGTTTTACATAACGTTTAACCGTCTAGTTTGACCGATGATATCACGAACTATACAATATATGTTAATTATACGTTTGTGTATATATATGTATATATACATATTTAACATGATTTAAGGATGTTTAAATATCTCATTTTGTATTAATAACAATAAGTTATAAGTATATTTTGAAACTACTAACTTAAGCTTTCAAAACGATAACTATACGTAACGTTATTTGACATAAATACTTACGACCTATAATGTTTATATATATATCGTATATATAATGTATTTAATCACTTTTAAAGACTTAAATACATAAAACAATATAAGTATATTCACAAAAGATAGCTATATTTGAATCCTCATTCCATTTTTCACAAGATTTCTATACGTATATCTAGAGTATATGTACTCGTATCATACCTAGCTTCTATACGTATTTACTATTGGTATATACACATCAAATCACCACCAACCAGCCCTTGTTCATGCCTTATGTATAAGGTAACTACTTTTGTTATTTAGTATGACAATTTCACATGATTAAAAGATCTTTTCACAAAATTACAAATTTATACACCTTTTACACCACCATAAATACATGCATCCATTTTCAATTTTTGGAACATCATTTCTCTAGCTAAACACACACAATTACTAGCCTCATGTCTCTCTAAGAACTCCAGCAAAAATCCTCTCAAGAATCACCTTAAACACCACCATAAAAAGATCAACAAAAACACTACAAAAATACAACTTTCAATTCAAGTTTATGTCTTAAGTTGCTTCCAATCTTTCATCCAATTTCATCACTCTTTTGGTTCTAGGTTTTTACTCCTCTTTTACAGCAATCTTGTCCAAGTAACTTGAGGTAGTAACTTTGTTCATAACCTTATTCGATTCATATATATATAGCTATCTTATTGTATGGTATACAATTTTAACAACAAAAACATAGTTTGAATGATTTCAAACTTGTTTGCAAACTAAATAGATCCTTCTAAGTTAACTTTTAAAATACTTCAAGACCTGTAATATAACTTAAATATATGCTAATTTAACAAGGTATAACTTGATTTTTCAAAGAATACCTTAAAAAACTGTTTTTATGACGTCGGAGTGCAACCGGGGGCTGTTTTGGGTTGGATAATTAAAAACCATCTTGAACTTTGAATTGGAGGTTTATATTCTGGAAAAATGATATTTCTTATGAATATGTTAACACATAAAAATTTCATGATTTAATTCATAGTATAAGTATTTTTAGAAAAATGGTCATTAAATAATGTTTTTGTAACAAAAATGATTAACTTCATAAGTTTCACCAAAATTTGACCTATGACCTATGATTTCGAATACAAACTAAGGTATTTACAGTTCATATTCTTAAAGAGGGACTCGATCCAAGGAAGTGGAAAGTTGAATCAACGAAAACGGAGTTGTAACGAAGAAATTATGACCAAAACAAAATCGGATATCCAAGACTAGTTTAGCCACGAAAATAATTGGAGAAAATTAAATAAATCACATCTTCCTAAAGTAACATGATATTTTATACATATGTACTCATAATTTAATTTTATATGGTTCAGGATCACCCGTAAATAATACGAGAAGATTAATCATAAGATCCCATGATTGTACGCAACACGTCATTTGACAACACCGGTACTTTATGTACGCAACACGTCATTTGACAACACCGGTACCATGGGTCAAGATTAATCTCGACCAATACATATACGATGGGGGTTTTATTTATTTCATTGGGGGTTTATTAAACAACTAAATATGAACCATTAAAATTGAATTACTAACATCGGACTGCTAACTACGGACTAAGGAATTATTAAAAGTATTATAAGTATATATATGTGACGATTGTTTAAAAAGAAAAGGTATTGATATATTATATATGGATAGGTTCGTGATATCAATCGGAGACCAAGTCGAAATTACATATCTTCAAGACAAAAGTGAGTATATAGTCCCACTTTTAAACTCTAAATATTTCGGGATGAGAATACATGTATTTTATGTTTTACGCTATGGACACAAGTAACTGAAAAATATATTCTACGTTGAGTTGTACCACTGGCATACTTCCCTGTAGCTTGGTAACTAATATTTACAGCGGTATTGTAAACGCGAATCCTGTTGATAGATCTATCGGGCCTGACAACCCCAACCGGACTGGACGACCAGTATTCAACGGTTGCACAGTACTTCGTTTCGTGACTACACCTTGGTACGGTGTAGTAAGATTTCATAATAAAGGGAATATGCGACGTGATTAAATGTTAAGTATGGTTACCAAGTGCTCAACCACTTAGAATATTTTTATTAAAATGTTTATATATGAAATCTTGTGTTCCATTGTTATAACGCTGCTAGCATCAAACCTATATATCTCACCAACTTTATGTTGACGTTTTAAAGCATGTTATTCTCAGGTATGAATTAAGTCTTCCGCTGTGCATTAGCTCATGTTAAGGATACTACTTGGGACCTTTTAAGCCATGATACAAAGACGTTGCATTCGAGTCATTGGAGTTCAATAGAGAATATAAATAAGTAAATGACAGATTAGGTCATTTGGATATTATGAAATGTTAGACGAAAATGTCAAATATTGATGTAATGATAGTTTGCCTTTTAAGAATAAATGCAACGTTTGTAAAATGTATCATATAGAGGTCAAGTACCTCGCAATGTTATCATATGTTATTGTATTCGTCCCTATGGATTGGGTCGGGTCGTCTCATGTGGTATCAGAACGTTGGTCTTAGCGAACCAGGCCTTGCATTAGTGTGTCTAACTGGTAGTTGTTAGGATGCATTAGTGAGTCTGGACTTTGACCGTGTCTACATGTCAAAAGTTTTGCTTATCATATCTAGTCGAAAATCATCTGCTTATCATCCTTAAGAATTGCCTGCTTAGTATTCTTAAGTCTAGACACGTCTTACTGCATTTGGTGCATCGATAGTGTATAGACAAAATTCGTATCCTAGCGTATCTGTTGCTATAGACATTGCCTGACGAATTTCAAAGATTCTCCGTAATTCACGGGATTTTGAGTATTATAAATACATATGTAAATTATGTATTGAAGAATACCAAACCCAACTCCTATAATCTATTCCAAACCAAAAATTCATTTCCCCGACTGTACAAGATGAACTCCGCGTCCAGTTCGAATTCCTCCGACTCCGACAGCTACGCTGATATGGATTTCCATTCGGGCTCCGAAGGCAGCGTCACTGGAATGGATCAACCAATTTCTCATCATCTATTCTGGATGAATTGGGGATGGGTTCGTAGTATACTAAATTATTGGAGACAAGAAGAAGGTGATCCCTTTCACCCACCGAATTGCCCCATTGGCGACGAACCTGAAGCACTTACCGGCGAACCTGTTCGAGAAACCATTTTCTCTCTCATTTCTCGAGTATCTCGTCACGATTATATCCTATCCCATATTTCGGATCTTGTTCATTCACTCACTCCAACCGCCAATCATCCTGGTGTACTAGCAGAAATTAACGAACTTCGCGCTCGTGTGACGGCTTTGGAGAACACGGTGCGAAGGTTACAAACACCAGCAGCAGCACCAGCAGCATAACCAGTACCGTTAACAACATCAACCTCGCAATCTTCAGTACCAGTAGCATCATCGACGTCAACGACATCATCAGCATCAACACCAACCGTATCATTACCACCACCAACAATCACATCCGCACCACGTACCTCAACATCATCATCTGAACTTCGAATATGATCTTTGTTCTACATATCATTCTACACCGATTACCTCTTCTTTACGTATCGTTCTTCGTTCGACATGACGATTATGTAATCTCTAATGTTTTGGAGATTATGTAATCTAGTAATAACGATAAATCAAATGAGTTGAATATTTTATTGACTCATTAAATTCATAGTTACCTCCGAAGAAAATATATATGCAAATATATTTTCATAAAGATTGTAATTAAAAATTTCATTCGTACAAACTGTTAATGATGAAAATATTTTAACGGGTGGGTAGTACCCAAGGAATATTTAGAATTCACATTAACAAGTTACACTGTACATTCTTCGAATCTGATTCAACGATCATTTATTATCCTACTTACAATTACCGATATACGTATCCGTTCACCCCAGATTAACCATTTCCATTTAAATTTCATATTTGGATTTTTACCTATCCGAATCCAACAAGTGGCATAATGAAGAAACATTGGCAAAATAAAAATTGTTAGAAACAGATGAATTAATTAATTGAAATTGTGATAGGATTACACGCTAACTGTTCCGGCTAACTGTTCCCAGCTAACTGATTAATATTTAATTTATCGCAATTTACATTCTTGCAATTTTAATTTCTGTACTTTACATACCGTCGGGACACATGTACAACAACACGTCGGATTAATTCTGAGACAACACGTTGTATAATGGGTCATGATATATATTTATTTATTTTACGCATTTTAAATAACGGGACACGTATACAAGGTTTCGACTTATCATATTGATCCATCTATATATATATTTCGGAACAACCATAGACACTCTATATGTGAAGGTGGGAGTTGGCTATACGGGGTCCGAGTTGATTCCAAAATATATATATACTTTGAGTTGTGATCGACACCGAGACCAGTACACGGGTCACGATACGTATTAAGTAATTCGAATATTATATATTTAGTTCATATATGAATTTATTGAACCATTGGACAATCGGACTATTGGACTGCTAACTTTAGACAATTAAAAATGAGTTAAAATGATGATTATTACATATGAAACTAAACAATCCTTCAAGTTTGCCACTTGATTCTATTTTAAACCTCATTTGTATCTTGACGATTACAATTCGCATTCACAACTTTTCATGATTCTTGAAAACATCTCGATCGAGAAGTTCAACCAGTCTCACCTCGTCTACGGAATAAAGATTTATGCATACAGTTATGCACCTAAAAATTTTTGAACTCGAAGTTATAGTTAAAACGTATCCGCATCGAATTCCTTATCATCCATTAGCAAAAACAATCACGCGATTCCTTTTCAATTAACTAATTTTGTCACAGCTCCACTTCGATATCTCAGTAAGACTACTCTTATTACAATCTCGATATATATATGTACGTTGTTCTTTCGCCATCGTTACCGGAGAACCTTTTATATTCCATCATATTACCATCAGCGTTTAATCATCTAAAAATACAATTCTCCTTAAACCATCTTGGTTTGATAACCAATGACCCAGATCCGATAACTTTGAAAATACTGACGAAGCAGCATGTTGTAGAAGGTCTTAATGACCAAATGTTGATGATAAAAGAAGGAAGTGTTAGGAACGCTCGATAGAAAATTGGTACTGAAAACCGGATTGAACAAACCATGAAGGAGACTCTGAACAAGTTACAAGGACTAAACTTGTACATAAAGAATTATGACGATTCTGTAGCAAACACCTTGCTTCTGAATCTAAACCCTTACGGGTCAATCTTCATCATCATCCTTCGACATTAGAAATTCCAAGATATTATCATATCTTTCATTATAAATATCCTCAATATTTCTGAAGATATTTTCACCACTATCCTTATCTGAAATCATTTATCTCTCTGTAATATCTGCGTTACAATATAAAGGAAACTGTGTTAGTTTCTAAATCCTTCAAGTTTAAAATAGGAATGTTCTGAAGCAGTGTTGGGAACTGATGCATGAACTAGTATAATATAATGAAACTTGATCAACTTCATTATATTACAGTAAGTCATGTTAAGTTTCTAATGGAATATGATGATTCACAGTACCGTCATCATGTGCCATGTTACACGACTTTTACATTCTATCCAATTCCGAAACATATTAAGAACAAATCATCTTGATAGTTCTATTTTCCTGGATATTCTGGTAATTTGACAAATCAAAATCGTGCCATTACCATTCCTTTCTTAGAGCATTAGCTATGTTCATTCCGAATTTTATACCTACGAATTTCGAACTATTGATCGCTTGACTCAAGGACGGGAAGAAGAAACGAAGGGACAAAGTCCCAAAATAGAAATTGGGGTATAGATTACAGCAAATAGGAGAGAGTATTAACTATGGATGACAATGATTATGGAAAATAGAAGCAGGAGCATCGAAATATAAGGAAAGATATCAAACCCAATAACCACCCAGAAACTACAAACCGTGTGTATCAATACGTATGGCGACGTAAAGACACGGGAGAATTAGAAACATTATAATTCCAAGAAAATCATAAAAGTGAATAGATTCTTCTAGCGGTAGATGAAAGAGAAGAATGAAAGATATGAAAGTTAGAAGTATAACAAAAATCAGAACGGGATGAAGCATTTTAAAGGATACCTTAAGGTATGAATTAGAGGAGGAAGAGTAAGAGATGTGAGGTATGGAAGTAAGAAAGGGAAGGAGGTGGATTTATAGTGAAATATCCGACAAAGAAATCGAAACAGATTATCGCATTAAATCAAAGGAGATCCTGTTTTCTAAATCATCGAAGAACCAAATCTTATTACATAAGATTTTCTTTAAATCCCTTAAATCCCGGAAATCAATTCTAAACCACGTCATCAGTTAAAACGATATCATATTACTCATTCCACTCTCTTTTATGATAGCTTCGCTCGTACGCTTCACATGATCGAAATATTTTATCTATATCTATCAATAAAGATAAAACTTCATTATCACCTCATAATTGTCATGAAAACATTCCTATTGTTATTTATGACAACCTCTACCAAATTTCGAGGACGAAATTTCTTTAACGGGTGGGTACTGTAACGACCCGGAAATTTCCGACCAAATTTAAACCCTAAACTCTATATGGTTCCGACACGATAAGCAAAAACCCTAAAGTTGAGTCTAGAAAGTTTAAAATTGTTATTCGGATGATTAGTTACCCTTTGACCATCTATTTGTCCGACGATTCACGAACATCATAACTTGTATTAATTATATACTTATGTATATATACGGATATATATGGATTATATCTATCTTGAATATATGATAATTAAGTATCTCATTAAATATATTAACAATGGATTATATACATAAAATTGGACTACTAACTTAAGGACTTCAAAACGATATATATATATATATAAAGCTTAACGACGTTATAACTTCTAAGTTAAAATAAATATATATGTATTGTATTAAGATGTATTTACTATTGGAATATACTAGTAGGAAAACATCATTTTCAACCTTTTATCATGGAAAATGACATCTTTGTCATTATATATGATTCATGAAACATCTTTATATATTTTATACCCGTATTATACTCGTACTATACACAGCTTCTAGAAGTATTTACTATTGGTATATATCAATAGAAATCTTCAATTATTGGTGTAATTTGTCATTCATGACATAATATATTTTATCTTATCTTAGATATTTTCACTAAAAACCAAATTTTCAAGCCTATAAATAAGCACCATTTTTAACTCATTTTTACACATTCATTTTCCAAATTTTACTTTCAATTTTCACACACACTTGCAAGAACTCTCTCAAATTTATTTTACTACTTCTTTCCAGCAACTTTACATTTTAAACTTAAGGTAAAAACTCTACTTCAACTCTTGTTCAATTCATATGTTTATAGTTATCTATATAAGAATTTATAAACTAGAACATAGTTTGAATGATTTCAAACTTATTCGCAAACTAAATAGATCCTTCTAACTTAACTTTTAAAACATTTCAAGACCTGTAATATATCATAATGATATGCTAACTTAACAAGATACAACTTGTTTTTACAAAGAACACCTTAAAACTGAATCTACGGCGTCGGAGTGTAACCGGGGGCTGTTTTGGGTTGGATAATTAAAAATCATCTTGAACTTTGATTTAGAAGTTCATGTTCTGGAAAAATGATATTTCTTATGAATATGTTAACACATAAAAATTTCATGGTTTAATTCAAAGTATAAGTATTTTTAGAAAAATGACCATTAAATGTTGTTTTTATGACAAAAATGATTACTTTCATAAGATTCACCTAGAGTATGGACTATAACCTGTGATCACGAATATAAACCATGGTATTTACAGTTCATATTCTTAAATTTTGACTCGATCCAAGGAGATGGCAAGTTGAATCAACAAAAACGGAGTTGTAACGAAGAAACTACGACTAAAATAAGATCGGGTGTCCAAAGCTTGTTTAACAACGAAAATAATTGGAGAAAAATTAAATAAATCATATCTTTCCTAATTAATATGATATTTCATATATATTTACTCATGATTTAATTTTATATATTTCAGGACCACCCGTAAACAACACGAGAAGATTAATCATAAGACCTCATGAACGTACGCAACACGTCATTTGACAACACCGGTACTTTATGTACGCAATACGTCATTTGACAACACGGTACCATGGGTCAAGATTAATCTCGACCAATACATATACGATGGGGGTTTTATTTATTTCATTGGGGGTTTATTAAACAACTAAATATGAACCATTAAAATTAAATTACTAACATCGGACTGCTAACTACGGACTAAGGAATTATTAAAAGTATTAAAAGTATTATAAGTATATATATGTGACGATTGTTTAAAAAGAAAAGGTATTGATATATTATATATGGATAGGTTCGTGATATTAATCGGAGACCAAGTCGAAATTACATATCTTCAAGACAAAAGTGAGTATATAGTCCCACTTTTAAACTCTAAATATTTCGGGATGAGAATACATGTATTTTATGTTTTACGCTATGGACACAAGTAATTGAAAAATATATTCTACGTTGAGTTGTACCACTGGCATACTTCCCTGTAGCTTGGTAACTAATATTTACAGCGGTATTGTAAACGCGAATCCTGTTGATAGATCTATCGGGCCTGACAACCCCAACCGGACTGGACGACCAGTATTCAACGGTTGCACAGTACTTCGTTTCGTGACTACACCTTGGTACGGTGTAGTAAGATTTCATAATAAAGGGAATATGCGACGTGATTAAATGTTAAGTATGGTTACCAAGTGCTCAACCACTTAGAATATTTTTATTAAAATGTTTATATATGAAATCTTGTGTTCCATTGTTATAACGCTGCTAGCATCAAACCTATATATCTCACCAACTTTATGTTGACGTTTTAAAGCATGTTATTCTCAGGTATGAATTAAGTCTTCCGCTGTGCATTAGCTCATGTTAAGGATACTACTTGGGACCTTTTTAAGCCATGATACAAAGACGTTGCATTCGAGTCATTGGAGTTCAATAGAGAATATAAATAAGTAAATGACAGATTAGGTCATTTGGATATTATGAAATGTTAGACGAAAATGTCAAATATTGATGTAATGATAGTTTGCCTTTTAAGAATAAATGCAACGTTTGTAAAATGTATCATATAGAGGTCAAGTACCTCGCAATGTTATCATATGTTATTGTATTCGTCCCTATGGATTGGGTCGGGTCGTCTCATGTGGTATCAGAGCGTTGGTCTTAGCGAACCAGGCCTTGCATTAGTGTGTCTAACTGGTAGTTGTTAGGATGCATTAGTGAGTCTGGACTTTGACCGTGTCTACATGTCAAAAGTTTTGCTTATCATATCTAGTCGAAAATCATCTGCTTATCATCCTTAAGAATTGCCTGCTTAGTATTCTTAAGTCTAGACACGTCTTACTGCATTTGGTGCATCGATAGTGTATAGACAAAATTCGTATCCTAGCGTATCTGTTGCTATAGACATTGCCTGACGAATTTCAAAGATTCTCCGTAATTCACGGGATTTTGAGTATTATAAATACATATGTAAATTATGTATTGAAGAATACCAAACCCAACTCCTATAATCTATTCCAAACCAAAAATTCATTTCCCCGACTGTACAAGATGAACTCCGCGTCCAGTTCGAATTCCTCCGACTCCGACAGCTACGCTGATATGGATTTCCATTCGGGCTCCGAAGGCAGCGTCACTGGAATGGATCAACCAATTTCTCATCATCTATTCTGGATGAATTGGGGATGGGTTCGTAGTATACTAAATTATTGGAGACAAGAAGAAGGTGATCCCTTTCACCCACCGAATTGCCCCATTGGCGACGAACCTGAAGCACTTACCGGCGAACCTGTTCGAGAAACCATTTTCACTCTCATTTCTCGAGTATCTCGTCACGATTATATCCTATCCCATATTTCGGATCTTGTTCATTCACTCACTCCAACCGCCAATCATCCTGGTGTACTAGCAGAAATTAACGAACTTCGCGCTCGTGTGACGGCTTTGGAGAACACGGTGCGAAGGTTACAAACACCAGCAGCAGCACCAGCAGCATAACCAGTACCGTTAACAACATCAACCTCGCAATCTTCAGTACCAGTAGCATCATCGACGTCAACGACATCATCAGCATCAACACCAACCGTATCATTACCACCACCAACAATCACATCCGCACCACGTACCTCAACATCATCATCTGAACTTCGAATATGATCTTTGTTCTACATATCATTCTACACCGATTACCTCTTCTTTACGTATCGTTCTTCGCTCGACATGACGATTATGTAATCTCTAATGTTTTGGAGATTATGTAATCTAGTAATAACGATAAATCAAATGAGTTGAATATTTTATTGACTCATTAAATTCATAGTTACCTCCGAAGAAAATATATATGCAAATATATTTTCATAAAGATTGTAATTAAAAATTTCATTCGTACAAACTGTTAATGATGAAAATATTTTAACGGGTGGGTAGTACCCAAGGAATATTTAGAATTCACATTAACAAGTTACACTGTACATTCTTCGAATCTGATTCAACGATCATTTATTATCCTACTTACAATTACCGATATACGTATCCGTTCACCCCAGATTAACCATTTCCATTTAAATTTCATATTTGGATTTTTACCTATCCGAATCCAACAAGTGGCATAATGAAGAAACATTGGCAAAATAAAAATTGTTAGAAACAGATGAATTAATTAATTGAAATTGTGATAGGATTACACGCTAACTGTTCCGGCTAACTGTTCCCAGCTAACTGATTAATATTTAATTTATCGCAATTTACATTCTTGCAATTTTAATTTCTGTACTTTACATACCGTCGGGACACATGTACAACAACACGTCGGATTAATTCTGAGACAACACGTTGTATAATGGGTCATGATATATATTTATTTATTTTACGCATTTTAAATAACGGGACACGTATACAAGGTTTCGACTTATCATATTGATCCATCTATATATATATTTCGGAACAACCATAGACACTCTATATGTGAAGGTGGGAGTTGGCTATACGGGGTCCGAGTTGATTCCAAAATATATATATACTTTGAGTTGTGATCGACACCGAGACCAGTACACGGGTCACGATACGTATTAAGTAATTCGAATATTATATATTTAGTTCATATATGAATTTATTGAACCATTGGACAATCGGACTATTGGACTGCTAACTTTAGACAATTAAAAATGAGTTAAAATGATGATTATTACATATGAAACTAAACAATCCTTCAAGTTTGCCACTTGATTCTATTTTAAACCTCATTTGTATCTTGACGATTACAATTCGCATTCACAACTTTTCATGATTCTTGAAAACATCTCGATCGAGAAGTTCAACCAGTCTCACCTCGTCTACGGAATAAAGATTTATGCATACAGTTATGCACCTAAAAATTTTTGAACTCGAAGTTATAGTTAAAACGTATCCGCATCGAATTCCTTATCATCCATTAGCAAAAACAATCACGCGATTCCTTTTCAATTAACTAATTTTGTCACAGCTCCACTTCGATATCTCAGTAAGACTACTCTTATTACAATCTCGATATATATATGTACGTTGTTCTTTCGCCATCGTTACCGGAGAACCTTTTATATTCCATCATATTACCATCAGCGTTTAATCATCTAAAAATACAATTCTCCTTAAACCATCTTGGTTTGATAACCAATGACCCAGATCCGATAACTTTGAAAATACTGACGAAGCAGCATGTTGTAGAAGGTCTTAATGACCAAATGTTGATGATAAAAGAAGGAAGTGTTAGGAACGCTCGATAGAAAATTGGTACTGAAAACCGGATTGAACAAACCATGAAGGAGACTCTGAACAAGTTACAAGGACTAAACTTGTACATAAAGAATTATGACGATTCTGTAGCAAACACCTTGCTTCTGAATCTAAACCCTTACGGGTCAATCTTCATCATCATCCTTCGACATTAGAAATTCCAAGATATTATCATATCTTTCATTATAAATATCCTCAATATTTCTGAAGATATTTTCACCACTATCCTTATCTGAAATCATTTATCTCTCTGTAATATCTGCGTTACAATATAAAGGAAACTGTGTTAGTTTCTAAATCCTTCAAGTTTAAAATAGGAATGTTCTGAAGCAGTGTTGGGAACTGATGCATGAACTAGTATAATATAATGAAACTTGATCAACTTCATTATATTACAGTAAGTCATGTTAAGTTTCTAATGGAATATGATGATTCACAGTACCGTCATCATGTGCCATGTTACACGACTTTTACATTCTATCCAATTCCGAAACATATTAAGAACAAATCATCTTGATAGTTCTATTTTCCTGGATATTCTGGTAATTTGACAAATCAAAATCGTGCCATTACCATTCCTTTCTTAGAGCATTAGCTATGTTCATTCCGAATTTTATACCTACGAATTTCGAACTATTGATCGCTTGACTCAAGGACGGGAAGAAGAAACGAAGGGACAAAGTCCCAAAATAGAAATTGGGGTATAGATTACAGCAAATAGGAGAGAGTATTAACTATGGATGACAATGATTATGGAAAATAGAAGCAGGAGCATCGAAATATAAGGAAAGATATCAAACCCAATAACCACCCAGAAACTACAAACCGTGTGTATCAATACGTATGGCGACGTAAAGACACGGGAGAATTAGAAACATTATAATTCCAAGAAAATCATAAAAGTGAATAGATTCTTCTAGCGGTAGATGAAAGAGAAGAATGAAAGATATGAAAGTTAGAAGTATAACAAAAATCAGAACGGGATGAAGCATTTTAAAGGATACCTTAAGGTATGAATTAGAGGAGGAAGAGTAAGAGATGTGAGGTATGGAAGTAAGAAAGGGAAGGAGGTGGATTTATAGTGAAATATCCGACAAAGAAATCGAAACAGATTATCGCATTAAATCAAAGGAGATCCTGTTTTCTAAATCATCGAAGAACCAAATCTTATTACATAAGATTTTCTTTAAATCCCTTAAATCCCGGAAATCAATTCTAAACCACGTCATCAGTTAAAACGATATCATATTACTCATTCCACTCTCTTTTATGATAGCTTCGCTCGTACGCTTCACATGATCGAAATATTTTATCTATATCTATCAATAAAGATAAAACTTCATTATCACCTCATAATTGTCATGAAAACATTCCTATTGTTATTTATGACAACCTCTACCAAATTTCGAGGACGAAATTTCTTTAACGGGTGGGTACTGTAACGACCCGGAAATTTCCGACCAAATTTAAACCCTAAACTCTATATGGTTCCGACACGATAAGCAAAAACCCTAAAGTTGAGTCTAGAAAGTTTAAAATTGTTATTCGGATGATTAGTTACCCTTTGACCATCTATTTGTCCGACGATTCACGAACATCATAACTTGTATTAATTATATACTTATGTATATATACGGATATATATGGATTATATCTATCTTGAATATATGATAATTAAGTATCTCATTAAATATATTAACAATGGATTATATACATAAAATTGGACTACTAACTTAAGGACTTCAAAACGATATATATATATATATAAAGCTTAACGACGTTATAACTTCTAAGTTAAAATAAATATATATGTATTGTATTAAGATGTATTTACTATTGGAATATACTAGTAGGAAAACATCATTTTCAACCTTTTATCATGGAAAATGACATCTTTGTCATTATATATGATTCATGAAACATCTTTATATATTTTATACTCGTATTATACTCGTACTATACACAGCTTCTAGAAGTATTTACTATTGGTATATACCAATAGAAATCTTCAATTATTGGTGTAATATGTCATTCATGACATAATATATTTTAACTTATCTTAGATATTTTCACTAAAAACCAAATTTTCAAGCCTATAAATAAGCACCATTTTTAACTCATTTTTACACATTCATTTTCCAAATTTTACTTTCAATTTTCACACACACTTGCAAGAACTCTCTCAAATTTATTTTACTACTTCTTTCCAGCAACTTTACATTTTAAACTTAAGGTAAAAACTCTACTTCAACTCTTGTTCAATTCATATGTTTATAGTTATCTATATAAGAATTTATAAACTAGAACATAGTTTGAATGATTTCAAACTTATTCGCAAACTAAATA
The DNA here is from genome assembly GCF_046630445.1 of Rutidosis leptorrhynchoides. Lineage (NCBI taxonomy): Eukaryota > Viridiplantae > Streptophyta > Magnoliopsida > Asterales > Asteraceae > Rutidosis > Rutidosis leptorrhynchoides. The sequence goes on from NC_092336.1 coordinate 350,332,814, forward strand.
GATCCTTCTAACTTAACTTTTAAAACATTTCAAGACCTGTAATATATCATAATGATATGCTAACTTAACAAGATACAACTTGTTTTTACAAAGAACACCTTAAAACTGAATCTACGGCGTCGGAGTGTAACCGGGGGCTGTTTTGGGTTGGATAATTAAAAACCATCTTGAACTTTGATTTAGAAGTTCATGTTCTGGAAAAATGATATTTCTTATGAATATGTTAACACATAAAAATTTCATGGTTTAATTCAAAGTATAAGTATTTTTAGAAAAATGACCATTAAATGTTGTTTTTATGACAAAAATGATTACTTTCATAAGATTCACCTAGAGTATGGACTATAACCTGTGATCACGAATATAAACCATGGTATTTACAGTTCATATTCTTAAATTTTGACTCGATCCAAGGAGATGGCAAGTTGAATCAACAAAAACGGAGTTGTAACGAAGAAACTACGACTAAAATAAGATCGGGTGTCCAAAGCTTGTTTAACAACGAAAATAATTGGAGAAAAATTAAATAAATCATATCTTTCCTAATTAATATGATATTTCATATATATTTACTCATGATTTAATTTTATATATTTCAGGACCACCCGTAAACAACACGAGAAGATTAATCATAAGACCTCATGAACGTACGCAACACGTCATTTGACAACACCGGTACTTTATGTACGCAATATGTCATTTGACAACACGGTACCATGGGTCAAGATTAATCTCGACCAATACATATACGATGGGGGTTTTATTTATTTCATTGCGGGTTTATTAAACAACTAAATATGAACCATTAAAATTAAATTACTAACATCGGACTGCTAACTACGGACTAAGGAATTATTCAAAATATTAAAAGTATTATAAGTATATATATATATAACGTTTGTTTTAAAATGAAAACATATTGATATATTATATATGGATAGGTTCGTGATATCAACCGGAAGACCGAGTCAAATTATATATATCATCAAGACAAGAGTGAGTATATAGTCCCACTTTTAAACTCTAAATATTTCGGGATGAGAATACATGTATTTTATGTTTTACGTTATGGACACAAGTAACTGAAAATATATTCTACGTTGAGTTGTACCACTGGCATACTTCCCTGTAGCTTGGTAACTGTTATTTACAGCGGTATTGTAAACGCGAATCCTGTTGATAGATCTATCGGGCCTGACAACCCCAACCGGACTGGACGACCAGTATTCAACGGTTGCACAGTACTTCGTTTCGTGACTACACTTGGTACGGTGTAGTAAGATTTCATAATAAAGGGAATATGCGACGTGATTAAATGTTAAGTATGGTTACCAAGTGCTCAACCACTTAGAATATTTTTATTAAACTGTTTATATATGAAATCTTGTGGTCTATATATATATTGCTGCCGGCACTAAACCTATATCTCACCAACATTTTTGTTGACGTTTTAAACATGTTTATTCTCAGGTGATAATTAGAAGTTTCCGCTGCATTATGTTGAATTTGAGCAGGATCTTGCGTACGCATATTTGTGTCAAAAATAAAACTGCATACCCAAGGATTTGTGTTGTAAAATATGCTCGAAATCGTGTTGTTATCATTATATGTAAAGTTTGTAAGTCGAAGATTATCGCTAAACGATAATCATCTTTTTATTGTCTAAAGTTTGTAACAAAAATAATGGTTATGGTTTGTAATGTATAATATATGCAGTTTCTCTTTTAAAAATGTCGCATATAGAGGTCAATACCTCGCAATGAAATCATACGTTATCTAACACGTTCTTATGGTTAAGGACGGGTTATGACATGTGGTATCAATGTAACGACCCGCACTTTTTCGATCGTTCTATACTTATAAGATTGATATTTACATAAATTAAACATTACCAACTTGATAAGCAATCCAAATTGTTGAGACTTATGTTTCCGAAAAGAGTTTTACACAACGTTTGACCGTCTAGTTTGACCGATGATATCACGAACTATACAATATATGATAATTATACGTTTGTGTATATAAATGTATATATACATATTTAACATGATTAATAAATGTTTTAATATCTCATTTTGTATTAATAACAACAAGTTATATGTGTATTTTGAAACTACTAACTTAAGTTTTCAAAACGATAACTATACGTAACGTTATTTGACATAAATACTTAAGACATATAATGTTTATACATATATTGTATAAGTAATGTATTTAATCACTTTTAAAGACTTAAATACATAAAACCATATAAGTGTATTCACAAAAGATAGCTATATTTGAATCCTCATTCCATTTTTCACAAAATTTCTATACGTATACCTAGAGTATTTGTACTCGTATCATACCAAGCTCCTATACGTATTTACTAATAGTAAATACACATCAAAATCACCACCTAACCAGCCATTATTCATGCCATGAGGGCTAGGTAATTGAACTTGGAAGCAATTAGGACTAGATACATAAAATTATCACTTGAAATTTTGTCCATATACACCATGTTACACGTTTTTTTTTGGTGTATATATACATGCTCATTTTGATCCATTTTTACTACCATTTTCTTATCAAAAACACACACTCTTTCTTACTCTCTAAACTCCATAACAATCCAGCAAATAACCAAGAAGATCTAGCCATAAAAACCATACTAAAACACCATAAGAAAACTCTTACAAAAACACTTCAAGAAAACCTTCCAAGAACACCAACTTACTTCCAATCTTTCATCCACTTCTATCACCCTTTTGATTCTAGCTTCTTACTCCTCTTTTACAGCAATCTTGTCCAAGTAACTTGAGGTAGTAACTATGTTCATAACCTTATTCGATTCATATATGTATAGCTATCTTATTTTGTGGTACAAAAGTTTAACAACAAGAACATAGTTTGAATGTTTTCAAACTTGTTTGCAAACTAAATAGATCCTTCTAACTTAACTTTTAAAATGCTTCAAGACATGTAACATAACTTATTTATATGTTAATTTAACAAGGTAAAACTTGGTTTTTCAAAGTATAAGTATTTTTGGAAAAATGGTCATTAAATGATTTTGTTGTAACAAAAATGTTTAACTTCATATGTTTCACTAAACTTTCACCTATGCCGTATGATTTTGAATACAAACCAAGGTATTTACAGTTCATAGTCTTAAAGAAGAACTCGATCCAAGAAGATGGCAATTTGAATCAACGAAAACGGATTTGTAACGAAGAAACTATGACCGAAACAAAATTGGTTATCCTAGATCATTTCAACTACGGGATCAATTGGAAAAAAATGATATAAATCACATATTTCTAAGATAACATGATATTTTATATATATGTACTTATAATTCAATTTTATATGGTTCAGGATCACCCGTAAACAATACGAGAAGATTAATCATAAGATCCCATGTTTGTACGCAACACGTCATTTGACAACACCGGTACTTTATGTACGCAACACGTCATTTGACAACACCGGTACCGTGGGTCAAGATTAATCTCGACCAACACATATACGATGGGGTTTTGTTGATTTCGTTGGGGGTTTTATTTATTTCATTGCGGGTATATTAAACATCTAAAAATGAACCATTAAAATTGAATTACTAACATCGGACTGCTAACTACGGACTAAGGAATTATTCAAAGTATTAAAAGTATAACAAGTATATATTTATAACGTTTGTTTAAAAATGAAAACATATTGATATATTATATATGGATAGGTTCGTGATATCAACCGGAAGACCGAGTCAAATTATTTATATCATCAAGACAAGAGTGAGTATATAGTCCCACTTTTAAACTCTAAATATTTCGGGATGAGAATACATGTATTTTATGTTTTACGTTATGGACACAAGTAACTGAAAATATATTCTACGTTGAGTTGTACCACTGGCATACTTCCCTGTAGCTTGGTAACTGTTATTTACAGCGGTATTGTAAACGCGAATCCTGTTGATAGATCTATCGGGCCTGACAACCCCAACCGGACTGGACGACCAGTATTCAACGGTTGCACAGTACTTCGTTTTGTGACTACACTTGGTACGGTGTAGTAAGATTTCATATTAAAGGGAATATGCGACGTGAAAATGTTAAGTATGGTTATCAAGTGCTCAACCACTTAGAATACTTTTATTAAACTGTTTATATATGAAATCTTGTGGTCTATATATATATTGCTGCCGGCACTAAACCTATATCTCACCAACATTTTTGTTGACGTTTTAAACATGTTTATTCTCAGGTGATAATTAGAAGTTTCCGCTGCATTATGTTGAATTTGAGCAGGATCTTGCGTACGCATATTTGTGTCAAAAATAAAACTGCATACCCAAGGATTTGTGTTGTAAAATATGCTCGAAATCGTGTTGTTATCATTATATGTAAAGTTTGTAAGTCGAAGATTATCGCTAAACGATAATCATCTTTTTATTGTCTAAAGTTTGTAACAAAAATAATGGTTATGGTTTGTAATGTATAATATATGCAGTTTCTCTTTTAAAAATGTCGCATATAGAGGTCAATACCTCGCAATGAAATCATACGTTATCTAACACGTTCTTATGGTTAAGGACGGGTTATGACATGTGGTATCAGAGCGTTGGTCTTAGCGAACCAGGTTTGCATTAGTGTGTCTAACCGAGAAGTCGTTAGGATACATTAGTAAAGTCTGGACTTTGACCGGGTCTGATTTTAAAAAAAAAAACCCATTGCTTATCACTGTTGGTTAAAATTTATATGTAAATATTATGTAAGTACTAATGGGTTAGTTGTTGTATGATAGATGTCGGGCTCAAAACTTGTTATCACATTCAGCGACTCCGAACCAGAATCTTCAGATGGTGTTCCAGTCATTAACCTATCCGATGACGAAAATAATATCTTTGGGGAAGACTCACAAATTCCGGATGAACCGACTATAGAGAACCCGGAAAGTGAACCCGAGGAGGAAAGTGAACCCGAGGAGGAAAGTGAACCCGAGGAAGAAATACAGGAAATTACAAAAGACGAGTTCGAACTAGGGAAGAAACGAAAAGCTAGTGAATTAGAAAATCCAAATCCCGAGTTTAATGAGAATGATGTGGCACCAATTCCACTCAACACTACCACCCCTATCCCCGCTATTCCTATTCGTTCTGTCCCGGCATCCAGTTCTTCAGTCCCACAGCCAAAATATAGGCAGACAGTTAGGATAAGCGTTAAGCAAATCTTTGTGTCTAAACGTCCTAGAAAATAGATCAAACGATGCGCTGCTGTGTCAAACCATGGAACCGAATAATGTTTTGTATAATATTAATAGTGTGGTTTGCTTAATGTTCGATGTAAGATAAGCATATGTAAAATATTGAAGTATGAAATGCAATAATTTTCCATGGTTAAGTATTATTTAGATTGTAGTAATTGATTCTGTACTAAGCTATTAAGTATGAACATTAACGGGTAGGTACTACCCAAGATATAATTATAAAACGCTAATAAGAAGAAAAGGCTTTTATAATAATATCTGGTTCATATTATTAACAAGCTATAAATGTACTATAAATACACACTACATCTATAATATTCCATGTGAATAATTATTTTCTTTCATTAGGAAATGGCGCGATTGAATCGAATGACGGAACAAGAACTCGAGGAACTCATCAACCAGCGAGTGAACGACAGAATGTTATGGGTTGAGGCTGCAAGAGCTGCTGCAGTTAACCCAAATCCTCGTGTAGGATGCTCCTACAAGACGTTTCAAGCTTGCAAGCCCTCATCATTCAGTGGAACGGAAGGACCGATCGGTTTAACCCGATGGATAGAAAAGATGGAGACGGTGTTCAAAATCAGTGGTTGTGATGAAAAAGACATGACCAAGTTTGCATCGTGCACTTTACAAGATAGTGCACTCACATGGTGGAAGAATTATGTGAAGGCGGTAGGAGGAGATGTAGCTTATGATACTCCATGGGAAGAATTCAAAGCGATGATAATCACCGAGTATTGTCCAAGGAATGAGGTTATTAAGTTAGAAGATGGGTTACGAAGTTTGAAGGTGGTTGGTACTGAAATCACCAACTACAATCAGCGATTCATGGAATTGGTTTTACTATGTCCTGAATTGGTTCCAACCGAAGCACGGAAGATTGAAATGTACAAAGGTGGTTTGCCCAAGAAGGTCAAGGCAAACGTTACGGCGTCGAAACCTAAGACAATTCATGAAGCTATAACCATGGCGAACGAGTTAATGGATCAGGTCATTCTGGATAAGAAAGCATTCACTACTGAGGTGAAGGTATCGAGTAACAAAAGGAAGTGGAACGGAAATTATGATCGAGGTTACCAACAGCAATCTTTTAAGAAACCAGAAACCCCGAAAGGTGCGGGTAGCGGTTCAGGCTTTGGTTACAAAGGACAAAGTCCTTTATGCAACCGTTGTCACAAACATCACTTTGGTTACTATAGTGTGTTGTGCACCAAATGCAATCGACAGGGACATCTTGCTGAAGATTGTAAGGCTCTCGTTACAAATGCAAATGGTAACAAGACTCCTGCCACCAACGCAAATAGAACTGCTTTGGCTAACATTACTTGTTTTGGGTGTGGAAAACAAGGTCATTATAAGAGCCAGTGCCCGAATCAGAATGGCGGACCTGCACGTGGAAGAGCGTTTGTTATTAATGCTAGAGAGGCACGAGAAGACCCGGAGCTTGTTACGGGTACGTTTACCATTAATAACTTATCAGCATCTATTTTATTTGATACTGGCGCCGATAGAAGTTATGTGTGTAGAAATTTTTACACTAAATTGAATTGTTCATCATTACCTCTAGATGCTAAGTACTTGATTGAGTTAGCTAATGGTAAACTAATTAAAGCCGATAAAATTTGTCGTGGTTGTGAAATAAATCTAGCCGGAGAAACGTTTAAAATCGACTTAATACCCGTAGAATTAGGAGGTTTTGATGTAATAGTCGGCATGGACTGGATGTCCAAAATAGGAGCGGAAGTTGTTTGTGCTAAGAAGGCAATTCGTATTCCTGGTAAGGATAAAATACCGGTGATGATTTATGGAGAGAAGGGTAATTCAAAGCTAAAACTCATTAGCTGTTTGAAAGCCAAGAAGTGTTTAGAAAAGGGATGTTACGCTATTTTAGCACATGTTAATAAAGTCGAAAAGAAAGAAAAGTGCATCAACGACGTGCCTGTGGCAAGAGATTTTCCTGAAGTTTTTCCGGAAGAATTGCCGAGATTACCTCCATTTAGATCGGTAGAATTTCAAATAGATTTAGTACCAGGAGCTGCACCAGTGGCTCGTGCTCCATATAGACTTGCACCGTCCGAGTTAAAAGAACTTCAAAGTCAGTTAAAAGAATTACTGGACCGTGGATTCATACGACCAAGTACTTCACCGTGGGGAGCTCCAATTTTGTTTGTTAAGAAGAAAGATGGATCTTTCAGGATGTGTATAGATTATCGTGAATTAAATAAGTTAACTATCAAGAATCGGTATCCACTACCGAGAATTGATGACTTATTTGATCAATTGCAAGGATCATGTGTTTATTCGAAAATCGATTTAAGATCGGGCTATCATCAACTACGCGTCAAAGAAGAGGACATTCCGAAAACTGCTTTTCGGACACGTTATGGTCATTACGAATTTTTTGGTTATGCCGTTTGGATTGACGAATGCGCCAGCTGTATTCATGGACCTCATGAATCGAGTTTGTAGTCCGTATTTAGATAAGTTTGTTATCGTTTTCATTGATGATATTCTTATCTATTCCAAGAGTGAGCAAGAGCATGAAGAGCATTTAAGGTTGATACTGGAGTTGTTGAGAAAAGAACAACTTTATGCTAAATTTTCTAAGTGTGCTTTTTGGTTGAAAGAAGTGCAATTTCTTGGTCACGTTGTTAATAGCGAAGGAATTCAGGTTGATCCAGCAAAAACTGAAGCTATTGAAAAATGGGAGACTCCTAAGACACCAACACAGATACGCCAATTTTTGGGTTTAGCCGGTTATTATAGAAGGTTTATTCAAGATTTTTCCCGAATAGCTAAGCCGTTGACAGCATTAACGCAAAAAGGGAAGAAATACGAATGGACCTCGGAGCAGGAGAGTGCATTTCAATTACTGAAAAAGAAATTGACTACGGCGCCTATTTTATCGTTACCAGAAGGGAACGATGATTTTGAAATATATTGTGACGCTTCGCGACAAGGTTTTGGTTGCGTTCTTATGCAACGGAAGAAAGTTATTGCATTTGCATCCCGACAATTGAAGATTCACGAGCGGAATTATACGACGCATGATCTAGAATTGGGAGCAGTCGTGTTTGCATTGAAGATGTGGAGACACTACTTGTATGGGGTTAAATTCACTGTGTTTACTGATCATAAAAGCCTTCAACATATTTTTGATCAGAAACAATTGAACATGAGGCAACGTAGGTGGGTCGAGTTAATAAACGACTATGATTGTGAAATTCGTTATCATCCCGGAAAGGCGAACGTGGTGGCCGATGCTTTAAGCAGAAAGGAACGAGAACCAATTCGAGTTCGAGCAATGAATATAAAAATTCGCATGAATCTCAACTCACAAATCAAAGAAGTTCAACGAGAAGCACTCAATGAAGAAAACATAAAGAATGAAATAATGAAAAAGTACGAGAAACAACTTGTTGTACGGGAAGATGGAATTCGGTATTTTGCAAATCGTATTTGGGTACCGAAGTTGGGTGGATTAAGGAAGTTGATATTGAATGAGGCACATAAGACAAGATACTCGATACATCCTGGAGTTGGAAAGATGTACCAAGATCTTAAGACGCATTATTGGTGGCCTAATTTGAAGACAGACGTTGCAACATATGTTGGGGAATGTTTAACTTGTTCCAAAGTCAAAGCAGAACACCAAAAGCCGTCAGGGTTACTTCAACAACCAGAAATCCCAGAATGGAAATGGGATGGTATTACCATGGATTTCATCACGAAGTTACCAAAGACTGCCTGGGGATACGACACCATTTGGGTAATTGTTGATCGTCTTACCAAATCTGCACATTTCTTGCCTATAAAGGAAACAGATAGAATGGAGAAATTATTACGATTATATATAAAGGAAATAGTTTCAAGGCATGGAATACCTATTTCCATTATATCCGATCGTGATAGTAGATTTACTTCAAAATTTTGGCAATCACTACAGGAGGCACTAGGAACTCGGTTGGATATGAGTACCGCATATCATCCGCAGACCGACGGGTAGAGTGAAAGAACAATTCAGACTCTTGAAGACATGCTCAGGGCATGTGTGATCGATTTTGGAAACGGATGGGATAAATATCTACCGTTAGCAGAATTCTCGTATAATAATAGTTATCATGCGAGCATTGGAGCTGCGCCATTCGAAGCATTGTACGGAAGGAAGTGTAGATCTCCTATCTGTTGGAATGAAGTAGGAGATCGACATTTAACTGGTCCCGAGATCATACATGAAACGACTGAGAAGATAGTGCAAATCAAGGAGAGATTGAAAACAGCCCGTAGTCGCCAAAAGAGCTACGCCGATGTTCGAAGGAAACCATTAGAGTTTCAGGTCGGGGACATGGTTATGCTAAAGGTGTCACCTTGGAAAGGTGTAATACGCTTCGGAAAAAGGGGTAAACTGAACCCAAGGTACGTAGGCCCGTTTAAGATCATCGAACGCATTGGACCGGTAGCTTATCGACTCGAGTTACCGCAACAACTCGCCGGAGTACATAATACCTTTCACGTCTCGAACCTTAAGAAGTGTCTTGCAAAGGAAGACCTCACCATTCCTCTTGAAGAAATCCATGTCGACGAGAAACTACAATTCGTCGAAGAACCAATCGAAATCATGGACCGTGAAGTTAAACAACTCAAACAGAGCAATATACCGATTGTTAAGGTTCGTTGGAATGCTAGAAGAGGTCCTGAGTTTACTTGGGAACGAGAGGATCAGATGAAACGAAAGTATCCGCACTTGTTTCTCGATAACGCAAAATAGGTACAATTTTAAAATTTCGGGACGAAATTTATTTAACGGGGAGGTAATGTAACGACCCGCACTTTTTCGATCGTTCTATACTTATAAGATTGATATTTACATAAATTAAACATTACCAACTTGATAAGCAATCCAAATTGTTGAGACTTATGTTTCCGAAAAGAGTTTTACACAACGTTTGACCGTCTAGTTTGACCGATGATATCACGAACTATACAATATATGATAATTATACGTTTGTGTATATAAATGTATATATACATATTTAACATGATTAATAAATGTTTTAATATCTCATTTTGTATTAATAACAACAAGTTATATGTGTATTTTGAAACTACTAACTTAAGTTTTCAAAACGATAACTATACGTAACGTTATTTGACATAAATACTTAAGACATATAATGTTTATACATATATTGTATAAGTAATGTATTTAATCACTTTTAAAGACTTAAATACATAAAACCATATAAGTGTATTCACAAAAGATAGCTATATTTGAATCCTCATTCCATTTTTCACAAAATTTCTATACGTATACCTAGAGTATTTGTACTCGTATCATACCAAGCTCCTATACGTATTTACTAATAGTAAATACACATCAAAATCACCACCTAACCAGCCATTATTCATGCCATGAGGGCTAGGTAATTGAACTTGGAAGCAATTAGGACTAGATACATAAAATTATCACTTGAAATTTTGTCCATATACACCATGTTACACGTTTTTTTTGGTGTATATATACATGCTCATTTTGATCCATTTTTACTACCATTTTCTTATCAAAAACACACACTCTTTCTTACTCTCTAAACTCCATAACAATCCAGCAAATAACCAAGAAGATCTAGCCATAAAAACCATACTAAAACACCATAAGAAAACTCTTACAAAAACACTTCAAGAAAACCTTCCAAGAACACCAACTTACTTCCAATCTTTCATCCACTTCTATCACCCTTTTGATTCTAGCTTCTTACTCCTCTTTTACAGCAATCTTGTCCAAGTAACTTGAGGTAGTAACTATGTTCATAACCTTATTCGATTCATATATGTATAGCTATCTTATTTTGTGGTACAAAAGTTTAACAACAAGAACATAGTTTGAATGTTTTCAAACTTGTTTGCAAACTAAATAGATCCTTCTAACTTAACTTTTAAAATGCTTCAAGACATGTAACATAACTTATTTATATGTTAATTTAACAAGGTAAAACTTGGTTTTTCAAAGTATAAGTATTTTTGGAAAAATGGTCATTAAATGATTTTGTTGTAACAAAAATGTTTAACTTCATATGTTTCACTAAACTTTCACCTATGCCGTATGATTTTGAATACAAACCAAGGTATTTACAGTTCATAGTCTTAAAGAAGAACTCGATCCAAGAAGATGGCAATTTGAATCAACGAAAACGGATTTGTAACGAAGAAACTATGACCGAAACAAAATTGGTTATCCTAGATCATTTCAACTACGGGATCAATTGGAAAAAAATGATATAAATCACATATTTCTAAGATAACATGATATTTTATATATATGTACTTATAATTCAATTTTATATGGTTCAGGATCACCCGTAAACAATACGAAAAGATTAATCATAAGATCCCATGTTTGTACGCAACACGTCATTTGACAACACCGGTACTTTATGTACGCAACACGTCATTTGACAACACCGGTACCGTGGGTCAAGATTAATCTCGACCAACACATATACGATGGGGTTTTGTTGATTTCGTTGGGGGTTTTATTTATTTCATTGCGGGTATATTAAACATCTAAAAATGAACCATTAAAATTGAATTACTAACATCGGACTGCTAACTACGGACTAAGGAATTATTCAAAGTATTAAAAGTATAACAAGTATATATTTATAACGTTTGTTTAAAAATGAAAACATATTGATATATTATATATGGATAGGTTCGTGATATCAACCGGAAGACCGAGTCAAATTATTTATATCATCAAGACAAGAGTGAGTATATAGTCCCACTTTTAAACTCTAAATATTTCGGGATGAGAATACATGTATTTTATGTTTTACGTTATGGACACAAGTAACTGAAAATATATTCTACGTTGAGTTGTACCACTGGCATACTTCCCTGTAGCTTGGTAACTGTTATTTACAGCGGTATTGTAAACGCGAATCCTGTTGATAGATCTATCGGGCCTGACAACCCCAACCGGACTGGACGACCAGTATTCAACGGTTGCACAGTACTTCGTTTTGTGACTACACTTGGTACGGTGTAGTAAGATTTCATATTAAAGGGAATATGCGACGTGAAAATGTTAAGTATGGTTATCAAGTGCTCAACCACTTAGAATACTTTTATTAAACTGTTTATATATGAAATCTTGTGGTCTATATATATATTGCTGCCGGCACTAAACCTATATCTCACCAACATTTTTGTTGACGTTTTAAACATGTTTATTCTCAGGTGATAATTAGAAGTTTCCGCTGCATTATGTTGAATTTGAGCAGGATCTTGCGTACGCATATTTGTGTCAAAAATAAAACTGCATACCCAAGGATTTGTGTTGTAAAATATGCTCGAAATCGTGTTGTTATCATTATATGTAAAGTTTGTAAGTCGAAGATTATCGCTAAACGATAATCATCTTTTTATTGTCTAAAGTTTGTAACAAAAATAATGGTTATGGTTTGTAATGTATAATATATGCAGTTTCTCTTTTAAAAATGTCGCATATAGAGGTCAATACCTCGCAATGAAATCATACGTTATCTAACACGTTCTTATGGTTAAGGACGGGTTATGACATGTGGTATCAGAGCGTTGGTCTTAGCGAACCAGGCCTTGCATTAGTGTGTCTAACTGGTAGTTGTTAGGATGCATTAGTGAGTCTGGACTTTGACCGTGTCTACATGTCAAAAGTTTTGCTTATCATATCTAGTCGAAAATCATCTGCTTATCATCCTTAAGAATTGCCTGCTTAGTATTCTTAAGTCTAGACACGTCTTACTGCATTTGGTGCATCGATAGTGTATAGACAAAATTCGTATCCTAGCGTATCTGTTGCTATAGACATTGCCTGACGAATTTCAAAGATTCTCCGTAATTCACGGGATTTTGAGTATTATAAATACATATGTAAATTATGTATTGAAGAATACCAAACCCAACTCCTATAATCTATTCCAAACCAAAAATTCATTTCCCCGACTGTACAAGATGAACTCCGCGTCCAGTTCGAATTCCTCCGACTCCGACAGCTACGCTGATATGGATTTCCATTCGGGCTCCGAAGGCAGCGTCACTGGAATGGATCAACCAATTTCTCATCATCTATTCTGGATGAATTGGGGATGGGTTCGTAGTATACTAAATTATTGGAGCCAAGAAGAAGGTGATCCCTTTCACCCACCGAATTGCCCCATTGGCGACGAACCTGAAGCACTTACCGGCGAACCTGTTCGAGAAACCATTTTCTCTCTCATTTCTCGAGTATCTCGTCACGATTATATCCTATCCCATATTTCGGATCTTGTTCATTCGCTCACTCCAACCGCCAATCATCCTGGTGTACTAGCAGAAATTAACGAACTTCGCGCTCGTGTGACGGCTTTGGAGAACACGGTGCGAAGGTTACAAACACCAGCAGCAGCACCAGCAGCATAACCAGTACCGTTAACAACATCAACCTCGCAATCTTCAGTACCAGTAGCATCATCGACGTCAACGACATCATCAGCATCAACACCAACCGTTTCATTACCACCACCAACAATCACATCCGCACCACGTACCTCAACATCATCATCTGAACTTCGAATATGATCTTTGTTCTACATATCATTCTACACCGATTACCTCTTCTTTACGTATCGTTCTTCGTTCGACATGACGATTATGTAATCTCTAATGTTTTGGAGATTATGTAATCTAGTAATAACGATAAATCAAATGAGTTGAATATTTTATTGACTCATTAAATTCATAGTTACCTCCGAAGAAAATATATATGCAAATATATTTTCATAAAGATTGTAATTAAAAATTTCATTCGTACAAACTGTTAATGATGAAAATATTTTAACGGGTGGGTAGTACCCAAGGAATATTTAGAATTCACATTAACAAGTTACACTGTACATTCTTCGAATCTGATTCAACGATCATTTATTATCCTACTTACAATTACCGATATACGTATCCATTCACCCCAGATTAACCATTTCCATTTAAATTTCATATTTGGATTTTTACCTATCCGAATCCAACAAGTGGCATAATGAAGAAACATTGGCAAAATAAAAATTGTTAGAAACAGATGAATTAATTAATTGAAATTGTGATAGGATTACACGCTAACTGTTCCGGCTAACTGTTCCCAGCTAACTGATTAATATTTAATTTATCGCAATTTACATTCTTGCAATTTTAATTTCTGTACTTTACATACCGTCGGGACACATGTACAACAACACGTCGGATTAATTCTGAGACAACACGTTGTATAATGGGTCATGATATATATTTATTTATTTTACGCATTTTAAATAACGGGACACGTATACAAGGTTTCGACTTATCATATTGATCCATCTATATATATATTTCGGAACAACCATAGACACTCTATATGTGAAGGTGGGAGTTGGCTATACAGGGTCGGAGTTGATTCCAAAATATATATATACTTTGAGTTGTGATTGACACCGAGACCAGTACACGGGTCACGATACGTATTAAGTAATTCGAATATTATATATTTAGTTCATATATGAATTTATTGAACCATTGGACAATCGGACTATTGGACTGCTAACTTTGGACAATTAAAAATGAGTTAAAATGATGATTATTACATATGAAACTAAACAATCCTTCAAGTTTGCCACTTGATTCTATTTTAAACCTCATTTGTATCTTGACGATTACAATTCGCATTCACAACTTTTCATGATTCTTGAAAACATCTCGATCGAGAAGTTCAACCAGCCGCACCTCGTCTACGGAATAAAGATTTATGCATACAGTTATGCACCTAAAAATTTTTGAACTCGAAGTTATAGTTAAAACGTATCCGCATCGAATTCCTTATCATCCATTAGTAAAAACAATCACGCGATTCCTTTTCAATTAACTAATTTTGTCACAGCTCCACTTCGATATCTCAGTAAGACTACTCTTATTACAATCTCGATATATATATATACGTTGTTCTTTCGCCATCGTTACCGGAGAACCTTTTATATTCCATCATATTACCATCAGCGTTTAATCATCTAAAAATACAATTCTTTTTAAACCATCTTGGTTTGATAACCAATGACCCAGATCCGATAACTTTGAAAATACTGACGAAGCAGCATGTTGTAGAAGGTCTTAATGACCAAATGTTGATGATAAAAGAAGGAAGTGTTAGGAACGCTCGATAGAAAATTGGTACTGAAAACCGGATTGAACAAACCATGAAGGAGACTCTGAACAAGTTACAAGGACTAAACTTGTACATAAAGAATTATGACGATTCTGTAGCAAACACCTTGCTTCTGAATCTAAACCCTTACGGGTCAATCTTCATCATCATCCTTCGACATTAGAAATTCCAAGATATTATCATATCTTTCATTATAAATATCCTCAATATTTCTGAAGATATTTTCACCACTATCCTTATCTGAAATCATTTATCTCTCTGTAATATCTGCGTTACAATATAAAGGAAACTGTGTTAGTTTCTAAATCCTTCAAGTTTAAAATAGGAATGTTCTGAAGCAGTGTTGGGAACTGATGCATGAACTAGTATAATATAATGAAACTTGATCAACTTCATTATATTACAGTAAGTCATGTTAAGTTTCTAATGGAATATGATGATTCACAGTACCGTCATCATGTGCCATGTTACACGACTTTTACATTCTATCCAATTCCGAAACATATTAAGAACAAATCATCTTGATAGTTCTATTTTCCTGGATATTCTGGTAATTTGACAAATCAAAATCGTGCCATTACCATTCCTTTCTTAGAGCATTAGCTATGTTCATTCCGAATTTTATACCTACGAATTTCGAACTATTGATCGCTTGACTCAAGGACGGGAAGAAGAAACGAAGGGACAAAGTCCCAAAATAGAAATTGGGGTATAGATTACAGCAAATAGGAGAGAGTATTAACTATGGATGACAATGATTATGGAAAACAGAAGCAGGAGCATCGAAATATAAGGAAAGATATCAAACCCAATAACCACCCAGAAACTACAAACCGTGTGTATCAATACGTATGGCGATGTAAAGACACGGGAGAATTAGAAACATTATAATTCCAAGAAAATCATAAAAGTGAATAGATTCTTCTAGCGGTAGATGAAAGAGAAGAATGAAAGATATGAAAGTTAGAAGTATAACAAAAATCAGAACGGGATGAAGCATTTTAAAGGATACCTTAAGGTATGAATTAGAGGAGGAAGAGTAAGAGATGTGAGGTATGGAAGTAAGAAAGGGAAGGAGGTGGATTTATAGTGAAATATCCGACAAAGAAATCGAAACAGATTATCGCATTAAATCAAAGGAGGTCCTGTTTTCTAAATCATCGAAGAACCAAATCTTATTACATAAGATTTTCTTTAAATCCCTTAAATTCTGGAAATCAATCCTAATCTCGACATCGGTTAAAACAATTCTATATTCACTCATTTCATTCTTTTGTGATAGCTTCACTCGTGCGCTTCACATGACCGAATCGTTTTATCCATATCTTCCAATAATGATAAAACTCTATTAATACCTCATATTCGTCATGAAAACATTCCTATTGTTATTTATGACAACTTCTACCAAATTTCGGGACGAAATTTCTTTAACGGGTGGGTACTGTAACGACCCGGATTTTTCCGATCGTTTTACACTTATAAGATTAATATTTACATAAATTAAAACTTACCAACATGATAAGCAATCTAAATTGTTGAGATTTATGATTTTGAAAAGAGTTTTACATAACGTTTAACCGTCTAGTTTGACCGATGATATCACGAACTATACAATATATGTTAATTATACGTTTGTGTATATATATGTATATATACATATTTAACATGATTTAAGGATGTTTAAATATCTCATTTTGTATTAATAACAATAAGTTATAAGTATATTTTGAAACTACTAACTTAAGCTTTCAAAACGATAACTATACGTAACGTTATTTGACATAAATACTTACGACCTATAATGTTTATATATATATCGTATATATAATGTATTTAATCACTTTTAAAGACTTAAATACATAAAACAATATAAGTATATTCACAAAAGATAGCTATATTTGAATCCTCATTCCATTTTTCACAAGATTTCTATACGTATATCTAGAGTATATGTACTCGTATCATACCTAGCTTCTATACGTATTTACTATTGGTATATACACATCAAATCACCACCAACCAGCCCTTGTTCATGCCTTATGTATAAGGTAACTACTTTTGTTATTTAGTATGACAATTTCACATGATTAAAAGATCTTTTCACAAAATTACAAATTTATACACCTTTTACACCACCATAAATACATGCATCCATTTTCAATTTTTGGAACATCATTTCTCTAGCTAAACACACACAATTACTAGCCTCATGTCTCTCTAAGAACTCCAGCAAAAATCCTCTCAAGAATCACCTTAAACACCACCATAAAAAGATCAACAAAAACACTACAAAAATACAACTTTCAATTCAAGTTTATGTCTTAAGTTGCTTCCAATCTTTCATCCAATTTCATCACTCTTTTGGTTCTAGGTTTTTACTCCTCTTTTACAGCAATCTTGTCCAAGTAACTTGAGGTAGTAACTTTGTTCATAACCTTATTCGATTCATATATATATAGCTATCTTATTGTATGGTATACAATTTTAACAACAAAAACATAGTTTGAATGATTTCAAACTTGTTTGCAAACTAAATAGATCCTTCTAACTTAACTTTTAAAACACTTCAAGACCTGTAATATATCATAATGATATGCTAACTTAACAAGATATAACTTGGTTTTACAAAGAACACCTTAAAAACTGAATCTACGTCGTCGGAGTGCAACCGGGGGCTGTTTTGGGTTGGATAATTAAAAACCATCTTAAACTTTGAATTGGAAGTTCATGTTCTGGAAAAATGATATTTCTTATGAATATGTTAACACATAAAAATTTCATGGTTTAACTCAAATTGTAAGTATTTTTAGAAAAATGATCATTAAATGTTGTTTTTATGATGGAAAATTATCATTTTCATAAGTTTCACCAAAATTTGACCTATGACCTATGATTTCGAATACAAACTAAGGTATTTACAGTTCATATTCTTAAAGAGGGACTCGATCCAAGGAAGTGGAAAGTTGAATCAACGAAAACGGAGTTGTAACGAAGAAATTATGACCAAAACAAAATCGGATATCCAAGACTAGTTTAGCCACGAAAATAATTGGAGAAAATTAAATAAATCACATCTTCCTAAAGTAACATGATATTTTATACATATGTACTCATAATTTAATTTTATATGGTTCAGGATCACCCGTAAATAATACGAGAAGATTAATCATAAGATCCCATGATTGTACGCAACACGTCATTTGACAACACCGGTACTTTATGTACGTAACACGTCATTTGACAACACCGGTACCATGGGTCAAGATTAATCTCGACCAATACATATACGATGGGGGTTTTATTTATTTCATTGGGGGTTTATTAAACAACTAAATATGAACCATTAAAATTGAATTACTAACATCGGACTGCTAACTACGGACTAAGGAATTATTAAAAGTATTATAAGTATATATATGTGACGATTGTTTAAAAAGAAAAGGTATTGATATATTATATATGGATAGGTTCGTGATATCAATCGGAGACCAAGTCGAAATTACATATCTTCAAGACAAAAGTGAGTATATAGTCCCACTTTTAAACTCTAAATATTTCGGGATGAGAATACATGTATTTTATGTTTTACGCTATGGACACAAGTAACTGAAAAATATATTCTACGTTGAGTTGTACCACTGGCATACTTCCCTGTAGCTTGGTAACTAATATTTACAGCGGTATTGTAAACGCGAATCCTGTTGATAGATCTATCGGGCCTGACAACCCCAACCGGACTGGACGACCAGTATTCAACGGTTGCACAGTACTTCGTTTCGTGACTACACCTTGGTACGGTGTAGTAAGATTTCATAATAAAGGGAATATGCGACGTGATTAAATGTTAAGTATGGTTACCAAGTGCTCAACCACTTAGAATATTTTTATTAAAATGTTTATATATGAAATCTTGTGTTCCATTGTTATAACGCTGCTAGCATCAAACCTATATATCTCACCAACTTTATGTTGACGTTTTAAAGCATGTTATTCTCAGGTATGAATTAAGTCTTCCGCTGTGCATTAGCTCATGTTAAGGATACTACTTGGGACCTTTTAAGCCATGATACAAAGACGTTGCATTCGAGTCATTGGAGTTCAATAGAGAATATAAATAAGTAAATGACAGATTAGGTCATTTGGATATTATGAAATGTTAGACGAAAATGTCAAATATTGATGTAATGATAGTTTGCCTTTTAAGAATAAATGCAACGTTTGTAAAATGTATCATATAGAGGTCAAGTACCTCGCAATGTTATCATATGTTATTGTATTCGTCCCTATGGATTGGGTCGGGTCGTCTCATGACTGTAACGACCCGGATTTTTCCGATCGTTTTACACTTATAAGATTAATATTTACATAAATTAAAACTTACCAACATGATAAGCAATCTAAATTGTTGAGATTTATGATTTTGAAAAGAGTTTTACATAACGTTTAACCGTCTAGTTTGACCGATGATATCACGAACTATACAATATATGTTAATTATACGTTTGTGTATATATATGTATATATACATATTTAACATGATTTAAGGATGTTTAAATATCTCATTTTGTATTAATAACAATAAGTTATAAGTATATTTTGAAACTACTAACTTAAGCTTTCAAAACGATAACTATACGTAACGTTATTTGACATAAATACTTACGACCTATAATGTTTATATATATATCGTATATATAATGTATTTAATCACTTTTAAAGACTTAAATACATAAAACAATATAAGTATATTCACAAAAGATAGCTATATTTGAATCCTCATTCCATTTTTCACAAGATTTCTATACGTATATCTAGAGTATATGTACTCGTATCATACCTAGCTTCTATACGTATTTACTATTGGTATATACACATCAAATCACCACCAACCAGCCCTTGTTCATGCCTTATGTATAAGGTAACTACTTTTGTTATTTAGTATGACAATTTCACATGATTAAAAGATCTTTTCACAAAATTACAAATTTATACACCTTTTACACCACCATAAATACATGCATCCATTTTCAATTTTTGGAACATCATTTCTCTAGCTAAACACACACAATTACTAGCCTCATGTCTCTCTAAGAACTCCAGCAAAAATCCTCTCAAGAATCACCTTAAACACCACCATAAAAAGATCAACAAAAACACTACAAAAATACAACTTTCAATTCAAGTTTATGTCTTAAGTTGCTTCCAATCTTTCATCCAATTTCATCACTCTTTTGGTTCTAGGTTTTTACTCCTCTTTTACAGCAATCTTGTCCAAGTAACTTGAGGTAGTAACTTTGTTCATAACCTTATTCGATTCATATATATATAGCTATCTTATTGTATGGTATACAATTTTAACAACAAAAACATAGTTTGAATGATTTCAAACTTGTTTGCAAACTAAATAGATCCTTCTAACTTAACTTTTAAAATACTTCAAGACCTGTAATATAACTTAAATATATGCTAATTTAACAAGGTATAACTTGATTTTTCAAAGAATACCTTAAAAAAACTGTTTTTATGACGTCGGAGTGCAACCGGGGGCTGTTTTGGGTTGGATAATTAAAAACCATCTTGAACTTTGAATTGGAGGTTTATATTCTGGAAAAATGATATTTCTTATGAATATGTTAACACATAAAAATTTCATGATTTAATTCATAGTATAAGTATTTTTAGAAAAATGGTCATTAAATAATGTTTTTGTAACAAAAATGATTAACTTCATAAGTTTCACCAAAATTTGACCTATGACCTATGATTTCGAATACAAACTAAGGTATTTACAGTTCATATTCTTAAAGAGGGACTCGATCCAAGGAAGTGGAAAGTTGAATCAACGAAAACGGAGTTGTAACGAAGAAATTATGACCAAAACAAAATCGGATATCCAAGACTAGTTTAGCCACGAAAATAATTGGAGAAAATTAAATAAATCACATCTTCCTAAAGTAACATGATATTTTATACATATGTACTCATAATTTAATTTTATATGGTTCAGGATCACCCGTAAATAATACGAGAAGATTAATCATAAGATCCCATGATTGTACGCAACACGTCATTTGACAACACCGGTACTTTATGTACGCAACACGTCATTTGACAACACCGGTACCATGGGTCAAGATTAATCTCGACCAATACATATACGATGGGGGTTTTATTTATTTCATTGGGGGTTTATTAAACAACTAAATATGAACCATTAAAATTGAATTACTAACATCGGACTGCTAACTACGGACTAAGGAAGTATTAAAAGTATTATAAGTATATATATGTGACGATTGTTTAAAAAGAAAAGGTATTGATATATTATATATGGATAGGTTCGTGATATCAATCGGAGACCAAGTCGAAATTACATATCTTCAAGACAAAAGTGAGTATATAGTCCCACTTTTAAACTCTAAATATTTCGGGATGAGAATACATGTATTTTATGTTTTACGCTATGGACACAAGTAACTGAAAAATATATTCTACGTTGAGTTGTACCACTGGCATACTTCCCTGTAGCTTGGTAACTAATATTTACAGCGGTATTGTAAACGCGAATCCTGTTGATAGATCTATCGGGCCTGACAACCCCAACCGGACTGGACGACCAGTATTCAACGGTTGCACAGTACTTCGTTTCGTGACTACACCTTGGTACGGTGTAGTAAGATTTCATAATAAAGGGAATATGCGACGTGATTAAATGTTAAGTATGGTTACCAAGTGCTCAACCACTTAGAATATTTTTATTAAAATGTTTATATATGAAATCTTGTGTTCCATTGTTATAACGCTGCTAGCATCAAACCTATATATCTCACCAACTTTATGTTGACGTTTTAAAGCATGTTATTCTCAGGTATGAATTAAGTCTTCCGCTGTGCATTAGCTCATGTTAAGGATACTACTTGGGACCTTTTAAGCCATGATACAAAGACGTTGCATTCGAGTCATTGGAGTTCAATAGAGAATATAAATAAGTAAATGACAGATTAGGTCATTTGGATATTATGAAATGTTAGACGAAAATGTCAAATATTGATGTAATGATAGTTTGCCTTTTAAGAATAAATGCAACGTTTGTAAAATGTATCATATAGAGGTCAAGTACCTCGCAATGTTATCATATGTTATTGTATTCGTCCCTATGGATTGGGTCGGGTCGTCTCATGTGGTATCAGAGCGTTGGTCTTAGCGAACCAGGCCTTGCATTAGTGTGTCTAACTGGTAGTTGTTAGGATGCATTAGTGAGTCTGGACTTTGACCGTGTCTACATGTCAAAAGTTTTGCTTATCATATCTAGTCGAAAATCATCTGCTTATCATCCTTAAGAATTGCCTGCTTAGTATTCTTAAGTCTAGACACGTCTTACTGCATTTGGTGCATCGATAGTGTATAGACAAAATTCGTATCCTAGCGTATCTGTTGCTATAGACATTGCCTGACGAATTTCAAAGATTCTCCGTAATTCACGGGATTTTGAGTATTATAAATACATATGTAAATTATGTATTGAAGAATACCAAACCCAACTCCTATAATCTATTCCAAACCAAAAATTCATTTCCCCGACTGTACAAGATGAACTCCGCGTCCAGTTCGAATTCCTCCGACTCCGACAGCTACGCTGATATGGATTTCCATTCGGGCTCCGAAGGCAGCGTCACTGGAATGGATCAACCAATTTCTCATCATCTATTCTGGATGAATTGGGGATGGGTTCGTAGTATACTAAATTATTGGAGACAAGAAGAAGGTGATCCCTTTCACCCACCGAATTGCCCCATTGGCGACGAACCTGAAGCACTTACCGGCGAACCTGTTCGAGAAACCATTTTCTCTCTCATTTCTCGAGTATCTCGTCACGATTATATCCTATCCCATATTTCGGATCTTGTTCATTCGCTCACTCCAACCGCCAATCATCCTGGTGTACTAGCAGAAATTAACGAACTTCGCGCTCGTGTGACGGCTTTGGAGAACACGGTGCGAAGGTTACAAACACCAGCAGCAGCACCAGCAGCATAACCAGTACCGTTAACAACATCAACCTCGCAATCTTCAGTACCAGTAGCATCATCGACGTCAACGACATCATCAGCATCAACACCAACCGTATCATTACCACCACCAACAATCACATCCGCACCACGTACCTCAACATCATCATCAGAACTTCGGATATGATCTTTGTTCTACATATCATTCTACACCGATTACCTCTTCTTTACGTATCGTTCTTCGTTCGACATGACGATTATGTAATCTCTAATGTTTTGGAGATTATGTAATCTAGTAATAACGATAAATCAAATGAGTTGAATATTTTATTGACTCATTAAATTCATAGTTACCTCCGAAGAAAATATATATGCAAATATATTTTCATAAAGATTGTAATTAAAAATTTCATTCGTACAAACTGTTAATGATGAAAATATTTTAACGGGTGGGTAGTACCCAAGGAATATTTAGAATTCACATTAACAAGTTACACTGTACATTCTTCGAATCTGATTCAACGATCATTTATTATCCTACTTACAATTACCGATATACGTATCCGTTCACCCCAGATTAACCATTTCCATTTAAATTTCATATTTGGATTTTTACCTATCCGAATCCAACAAGTGGCATAATGAAGAAACATTGGCAAAATAAAAATTGTTAGAAACAGATGAATTAATTAATTGAAATTGTGATAGGATTACACGCTAACTGTTCCGGCTAACTGTTCCCAGCTAACTGATTAATATTTAATTTATTGCAATTTACATTCTTGCAATTTTAATTTCTGTACTTTACATACCGTCGGGACACATGTACAACAACACGTCGGATTAATTCTGAGACAACACGTTGTATAATGGGTCATGATATATATTTATTTATTTTACGCATTTTAAATAACGGGACACGTATACAAGGTTTCGACTTATCATATTGATCCATCTATATATATATTTCGGAACAACCATAGACACTCTATATGTGAAGGTGGGAGTTGGCTATACAGGGTCGGAGTTGATTCCAAAATATATATATACTTTGAGTTGTGATCGACACCGAGACCAGTACACGGGTCACGATACGTATTAAGTAATTCGAATATTATATATTTAGTTCATATATGAATTTATTGAACCATTGGACAATCGGACTATTGGACTGCTAACTTTGG
The DNA here is from genome assembly GCF_046630445.1 of Rutidosis leptorrhynchoides. Classification (NCBI taxonomy): domain Eukaryota; kingdom Viridiplantae; phylum Streptophyta; class Magnoliopsida; order Asterales; family Asteraceae; genus Rutidosis; species Rutidosis leptorrhynchoides. The sequence goes on from NC_092336.1 coordinate 350,357,464, forward strand.
ACAATTAAAAATGAGTTAAAATGATGATTATTACATATGAAACTAAACAATCCTTCAAGTTTGCCACTTGATTCTATTTTAAACCTCATTTGTATCTTGACGATTACAATTCGCATTCACAACTTTTCATGATTCTTGAAAACATCTCGATCGAGAAGTTCAACCAGCCGCACCTCGTCTACGGAATAAAGATTTATGCATACAGTTATGCACCTAAAAATTTTTGAACTCGAAGTTATAGTTAAAACGTATCCGCATCGAATTCCTTATCATCCATTAGCAAAAACAATCACGCGATTCCTTTTCAATTAACTAATTTTGTCACAGCTCCACTTCGATATCTCAGTAAGACTACTCTTATTACAATCTCGATATATATATATACGTTGTTCTTTCGCCATCGTTACCGGAGAACCTTTTATATTCCATCATATTACCATCAGCGTTTAATCATCTAAAAATACAGTTCTCCTTAAACCATCTTGGTTTGATAACCAATGACCCAGATCCGATAACTTTGAAAATACTGACGAAGCAGCATGTTGTAGAAGGTCTTAATGACCAAATGTTGATGATAAAAGAAGGAAGTGTTAGGAACGCTCGATAGAAAATTGGTACTGAAAACCGGATTGAACAAACCATGAAGGAGACTCTGAACAAGTTAAAAGGACTAAACTTGTACATAAAGAATTATGACGATTCTGTAGCAAACACCTTGCTTCTGAATCTAAACCCTTACGGGTCAATCTTCATCATCATCCTTCGACATTAGAAATTCCAAGATATTATCATATCTTTCATTATAAATATCCTCAATATTTCTGAAGATATTTTCACCACTATCCTTATCTGAAATCATTTATCTCTCTGTAATATCTGCGTTACAATATAAAGGAAACTGTGTTAGTTTCTAAATCCTTCTAGTTTAAAATAGGAATGTTCTGAAGCAGTGTTGGGAACTGATGCATGAACTAGTATAATATAATGAAACTTGATCAACTTCATTATATTACAGTAAGTCATGTTAAGTTTCTAATGGAATATGATGATTCACAGTACCGTCATCATGTGCCATGTTACACGACTTTTACATTCTATCCAATTCCGAAACATATTAAGAACAAATCATCTTGATAGTTCTATTTTCCTGGATATTCTGGTAATTTGACAAATCAAAATCGTGCCATTACCATTCCTTTCTTAGAGCATTAGCTATGTTCATTCCGAATTTTATACCTACGAATTTCGAACTATTGATCGCTTGACTCAAGGACGGGAAGAAGAAACGAAGGGACAAAGTCCCAAAATAGAAATTGGGGTATAGATTACAGCAAATAGGAGAGAGTATTAACTATGGATGACAATGATTATGGAAAACAGAAGCAGGAGCATCGAAATATAAGGAAAGATATCAAACCCAATAACCACCCAGAAACTACAAACCGTGTGTATCAATACGTATGGCGACGTAAAGACACGGGAGAATTAGAAACATTATAATTCCAAGAAAATCATAAAAGTGAATAGATTCTTCTAGCGGTAGATGAAAGAGAAGAATGAAAGATATGAAAGTTAGAAGTATAACAAAAATCAGAACGGGATGAAGCATTTTAAAGGATACCTTAAGGTATGAATTAGAGGAGGAAGAGTAAGAGATGTGAGGTATGGAAGTAAGAAAGGGAAGGAGGTGGATTTATAGTGAAATATCCGACAAAGAAATCGAAACAGATTATAGCATTAAATCAAAGGAGATCCTGTTTTCTAAATCATCGAAGAACCAAATCTTATTACATAAGATTTTCTTTAAATCCCTTAAATTCTGGAAATCAATCCTAATCTCGACATCGGTTAAAACAATTCTATATTCACTCATTTCATTCTTTTGTGATAGCTTCACTCGTGCGCTTCACATGACCGAATCGTTTTATCCATATCTTCCAATAATGATAAAACTCTATTAATACCTCATATTCGTCATGAAAACATTCCTATTGTTATTTATGACAACCTCTACCAAATTTCGGGACGAAATTTCTTTAACGGGTGGGTACTGTAACGACCCGGATTTTTCCGATCGTTTTACACTTATAAGATTAATATTTACATAAATTAAAACTTACCAACATGATAAGCAATCTAAATTGTTGAGATTTATGATTTTGAAAAGAGTTTTACATAACGTTTAACCGTCTAGTTTGACCGATGATATCACGAACTATACAATATATGTTAATTATACGTTTGTGTATATATATGTATATATACATATTTAACATGATTTAAGGATGTTTAAATATCTCATTTTGTATTAATAACAATAAGTTATAAGTATATTTTGAAACTACTAACTTAAGCTTTCAAAACGATAACTATACGTAACGTTATTTGACATAAATACTTACGACCTATAATGTTTATACATATATCGTATATATAATGTATTTAATCACTTTTAAAGACTTAAATACATAAAACAATATAAGTATATTCACAAAAGATAGCTATATTTGAATCCTCATTCCATTTTTCACAAGATTTCTATACGTATATCTAGAGTATATGTACTCGTATCATACCTAGCTTCTATACGTATTTACTATTGGTATATACACATCAAATCACCACCAACCAGCCCTTGTTCATGCCTTATGTATAAGGTAACTACTTTTGTTATTTAGTATGACAATTTCACATGATTAAAAGATCTTTTCACAAAATTACAAATTTATACACCTTTTACACCACCATAAATACATGCATCCATTTTCAATTTTTGGAACATCATTTCTCTAGCTAAACACACACACTTACTAGCCTCATGTATCTCTAAGAACTCCAGCAAAAATCCTCTCAAGAATCACCTTAAACACCACCATAAAAAGATCAACAAAAACACTACAAAAATACAACTTTCAATTCAAGTTTATGTCTTAAGTTGCTTCCAATCTTTCATCCAATTTCATCACTCTTTTGGTTCTAGGTTTTTACTCCTCTTTTACAGCAATCTTGTCCAAGTAACTTAAGGTAGTAACTTTGTTCATAACCTTATTCGATTCATATATATATAGCTATCTTATTGTATGGTATACAATTTTAACAACAAAAACATAGTTTGAATGATTTCAAACTTGTTTGCAAACTAAATAGATCCTTCTAACTTAACTTTTAAAATACTTCAAGACCTGTAATATAACTTAAATATATGCTAATTTAACAAGGTATAACTTGGTTTTTCAAAGAATACCTTAAAAAACTGTTTTATGACGTCGGAGTGCAACCGGGGGCTGTTTTGGGTTGGATAATTAAAAACCATCTTGAACTTTGAATTGGAGGTTTATATTCTGGAAAAATTATATTTCTTATGAATATGTTAACACATAAAAATTTCATGATTTAATTCATAGTATAAGTATTTTTAGAAAAATGGTCATTAAATGATGTTTTTGTAACAAAAATGATTAACTTCATAAGTTTCACCAAAATTTGACCTATGACCTATGATTTCGAATACAAACTAAGGTATTTACAGTTCATATTCTTAAAGAGGGACTCGATCCAAGGAAGTGGAAAGTTGAATCAACGAAAACGGAGTTGTAACGAAGAAATTATGACCAAAACAAAATCGGATATCCAAGACTAGTTTAGCCACGAAAATAATTGGAGAAAATTAAATAAATCACATCTTCCTAAAGTAACATGATATTTTATACATATGTACTCATAATTTAATTTTATATGGTTCAGGATCACCCGTAAACAATACGAGAAGATTAATCATAAGATCTCATGATTGTACGCAACACGTCATTTGACAACACCGGTACTTTATGTACGCAACACGTCATTTGACAACACCGGTACCATGGGTCAAGATTAATCTCGACCAATACATATACGATGGGGGTTTTATTTATTTCATTGGGGGTTTATTAAACAACTAAATATGAACCATTAAAATTGAATTACTAACATCGGACTGCTAACTACGGACTAAGGAATTTTTAAAAGTATTAAAAGTATTATAAGTATATATATGTGACGATTGTTTAAAAAGAAAAGGTATTGATATATTATATATGGATAGGTTCGTGATATCAATCAGAGACCAAGTCGAAATTACATATCTTCAAGACAAAAGTGAGTATATAGTCCCACTTTTAAACTCTAAATATTTCGGGATGAGAATACATGTATTTTATGTTTTACGCTATGGACACAAGTAATTGAAAAATATATTCTACGTTGAGTTGTACCACTGGCATACTTCCCTGTAGCTTGGTAACTAATATTTACAGCGGTATTGTAAACGCGAATCCTGTTGATAGATCTATCGGGCCTGACAACCCCAACCGGACTGGACGACCAGTATTCAACGGTTGCACAGTACTTCGTTTCGTGACTACACCTTGGTACGGTGTAGTAAGATTTCATAATAAAGGGAATATGCGACGTGATTAAATGTTAAGTATGGTTACCAAGTGCTCAACCACTTAGAATATTTTTATTAAAATGTTTATATATGAAATCTTGTGTTCCATTGTTATAACGCTGCTAGCATCAAACCTATATATCTCACCAACTTTATGTTGACGTTTTAAAGCATGTTATTCTCAGTTATGAATTAAGTCTTCCGCTGTGCATTAGCTCATGTTAAGGATACTACTTGGGACCTTTTAAGCCATGATACAAAGACGTTGCATTCGAGTCATTGGAGTTCAATATAGAATATAAATAAGTAAATGACAGATTAGGTCATTTGGATATTATGAAATGTTAGACGAAAATGTCAAATATTGATGTAATGATAGTTTGCCTTTTAAGAATAAATGCAACGTTTGTAAAATGTATCATATAGAGGTCAAGTACCTCGCAATGTTATCATATGTTATTGTATTCGTCCCTATGGATTGGGTCGGGTCGTCTCATGGGTCCCAAGTAGTATCCTTAACATGAGCTAATGCACAGCGGAAGACTTAATTCATACCTGAGAATAACATGCTTTAAAACGTCAACATAAAGTTGGTGAGATATATAGGTTTGATGCTAGCAACGTTATAACAATGGAACACAAGATTTCATATATAAACATTTTAATAAAAATATTCTAAGTGGTTGAGCACTTGGTAACCATACTTAACATTTAATCACGTCGCATATTCCCTTTATTATGAAATCTTACTACACCGTACCAAGGTGTAGTCACGAAACGAAGTACTGTGCAACCGTTGAATACTGGTCGTCCAGTCCGGTTGGGGTTGTCAGGCCCGATAGATCTATCAACAGGATTTGCGTTTACAATACCGCTGTAAATATTAGTTACCAAGCTACAGGGAAGTATGCCAGTGGTACAACTCAACGTAGAATATATTTTTCAGTTACTTGTGTCCATAGCGTAAAACATAAAATACATGTATTCTCATCCCGAAATATTTAGAGTTTAAAAGTGGGACTATATACTCACTTTTGTCTTGAAGATATGTAATTTCGACTTGGTCTCCGATTGATATCACGAACCTATCCATATATAATATATCAATACCTTTTCTTTTTAAACAATCGTCACATATATATACTTATAATACTTTTAATAATTCCTTAGTCCGTAGTTAGCAGTCCGATGTTAGTAATTCAATTTTAATGGTTCATATTTAGTTGTTTAATAAACCCCCAATGAAATAAATAAAACCCCCATCGTATATGTATTGGTCGAGATTAATCTTGACCCATGGTACCGGTGTTGTCAAATGACGTGTTGCGTACATAAAGTACCGGTGTTGTCAAATGACGTGTTGCGTACAATCATGGGATCTTATGATTAATCTTCTCGTATTATTTACGGGTGATCCTGAACCATATAAAATTAAATTATGAGTACATATGTATAAAATATCATGTTACTTTAGGAAGATGTGATTTATTTAATTTTCTCCAATTATTTTCGTGGCTAAACTAGTCTTGGATATCCGATTTTGTTTTGGTCATAATTTCTTCGTTACAACTCCGTTTTCGTTGATTCAACTTTCCACTTCCTTGGATCAAGTCCCTCTTTAAGAATATGAACTGTAAATACCTTAGTTTGTATTCGAAATCATAGGTCATAGGTCAAATTTTGGTGAAACTTATGAAGTTAATCATTTTTGTTACAAAAACATCATTTAATGACCATTTTTCTAAAAATACTTATACTATGAATTAAATCATGAAATTTTTATGTGTTAACATATTCATAAGAAATATCATTTTTCCAGAATATAAACCTCCAATTCAAAGTTCAAGATGGTTTTTAATTATCCAACCCAAAACAGCCCCCGGTTGCACTCCGACGTCATAAAAACAGTTTTTTAAGGTATTCTTTGAAAAATCAAGTTATACCTTGTTAAATTAGCATATATTTAAGTTATATTACAGGTCTTGAAGTATTTTAAAAGTTAAGTTAGAAGGATCTATTTAGTTTGCAAACAAGTTTGAAATCATTCAAACTATGTTTTTGTTGTTAAAATTGTATACCATACAATAAGATAGCTATATATATATGAATCGAATAAGGTTATGAACAAAGTTACTACCTCAAGTTACTTGGACAAGATTGCTGTAAAAGAGGAGTAAAAACCTAGAACCAAAAGAGTGATGAAATTGGATGAAAGATTGGAAGCAACTTAAGACATAAACTTGAATTGAAAGTTGTATTTTTGTAGTGTTTTTGTTGATCTTTTTATGGTGGTGTTTAAGGTGATTCTTGAGAGGATTTTTGCTGGAGTTCTTAGAGAGACATGAGGCTAGTAATTGTGTGTGTTTAGCTAGAGAAATGATGTTCCAAAAATTGAAAATGGATGCATGTATTTATGGTGGTGTAAAAGGTGTATAAATTTGTAATTTTGTGAAAAGATCTTTTAATCATGTGAAATTGTCATACTAAATAACAAAAGTAGTTACCTTATACATAAGGCATGAACAAGGGCTGGTTGGTGGTGATTTGATGTGTATATACCAATAGTAAATACGTATAGAAGCTAGGTATGATACGAGTACATATACTCTAGATATACGTATAGAAATCTTGTGAAAAATGGAATGAGGATTCAAATATAGCTATCTTTTGTTAATATACTTATATTGTTTTATGTATTTAAGTCTTTAAAAGTGATTAAATACATTATATATACGATATATATATAAACATTATAGGTCGTAAGTATTTATGTCAAATAACGTTACGTATAGTTATCGTTTTGAAAGCTTAAGTTAGTAGTTTCAAAATATACTTATAACTTATTGTTATTAATACAAAATGAGATATTTAAACATCCTTAAATCATGTTAAATATGTATATATACATATATATACACAAACGTATAATTAACATATATTGTATAGTTCGTGATATCATCGGTCAAACTAGACGGTTAAACGTTATGTAAAACTCTTTTCAAAATCATAAATCTCAACAATTTAGATTGCTTATCATGTTGGTAAGTTTTAATTTATGTAAATATTAATCTTATAAGTGTAAAACGATCGGAAAAATCCGGGTCGTTACAGTACCCACCCGTTAAAGAAATTTCGTCCCGAAATTTGGTAGAGGTTGTCATAAATAACAATAGGAATGTTTTCATGACGAATATGAGGTATTAATAGAGTTTTATCATTATTGGAAGATATGGATAAAACGATTCGGTCATGTGAAGCGCACGAGTGAAGCTATCACAAAAGAATGAAATGAGTGAATATAGAATTGTTTTAACCGATGTCGAGATTAGGATTGATTTCCAGAATTTAAGGGATTTAAAGAAAATCTTATGTAATAAGATTTGGTTCTTCGATGATTTAGAAAACAGGACCTCCTTTGATTTAATGCGATAATCTGTTTCGATTTCTTTGTCGGATATTTCACTATAAATCCACCTCCTTCCCTTTCTTACTTCCATACCTCACATCTCTTACTCTTCCTCCTCTAATTCATACCTTAAGGTATCCTTTAAAATGCTTCATCCCGTTCTGATTTTTGTTATACTTCTAACTTTCATATCTTTCATTCTTCTCTTTCATCTACCGCTAGAAGAATCTATTCACTTTTATGATTTTCTTGGAATTATAATGTTTCTAATTCTCCCGTGTCTTTACGTCGCCATACGTATTGATACACACGGTTTGTAGTTTCTGGGTGGTTATTGGGTTTGATATCTTTCCTTATATTTCGATGCTCCTGCTTCTGTTTTCCATAATCATTGTCATCCATAGTTAATACTCTCTCCTATTTGCTGTAATCTATACCCCAATTTCTATTTTGGGACTTTGTCCCTTCGTTTCTTCTTCCCGTCCTTGAGTCAAGCGATCAATAGTTCGAAATTCGTAGGTATAAAATTCGGAATGAACATAGCTAATGCTCTAAGAAAGGAATGGTAATGGCACGATTTTGATTTGTCAAATTACCAGAATATCCAGGAAAATAGAACTATCAAGATGATTTGTTCTTAATATGTTTCGGAATTGGATAGAATGTAAAAGTCGTGTAACATGGCACATGATGACGGTACTGTGAATCATCATATTCCATTAGAAACTTAACATGACTTACTGTAATATAATGAAGTTGATCAAGTTTCATTATATTATACTAGTTCATGCATCAGTTCCCAACACTGCTTCAGAACATTCCTATTTTAAACTTGAAGGATTTAGAAACTAACACAGTTTCCTTTATATTGTAACGCAGATATTACAGAGAGATAAATGATTTCAGATAAGGATAGTGGTGAAAATATCTTCAGAAATATTGAGGATATTTATAATGAAAGATATGATAATATCTTGGAATTTCTAATGTCGAAGGATGATGATGAAGATTGACCCGTAAGGGTTTAGATTCAGAAGCAAGGTGTTTGCTACGGAATCGTCATAATTCTTTATGTACAAGTTTAGTCCTTGTAACTTGTTCAGAGTCTCCTTCATGGTTTGTTCAATCCGGTTTTCAGTACCAATTTTCTATCGAGCGTTCCTAACACTTCCTTCTTTTATCATCAACATTTGGTCATTAAGACCTTCTACAACATGCTGCTTCGTCAGTATTTTCAAAGTTATCGGATCTGGGTCATTGGTTATCAAACCAAGATGGTTTAAGGAGAATTGTATTTTTAGATGATTAAACGCTGATGGTAATATGATGGAATATAAAAGGTTCTCCGGTAACGATGGCGAAAGAACAACGTATATATATATATCGAGATTGTAATAAGAGTAGTCTTACTGAGATATCGAAGTGGAGCTGTGACAAAATTAGTTAATTGAAAAGGAATCGCGTGATTGTTTTTGCTAATGGATGATAAGGAATTCGATGCGGATACGTTTTAACTATAACTTCGAGTTCAAAAATTTTTAGGTGCATAACTGTATGCATAAATCTTTATTCCGTAGACGAGGTGCGGCTGGTTGAACTTCTCGATCGAGATGTTTTCAAGAATCATGAAAAGTTGTGAATGCGAATTGTAATCGTCAAGATACAAATGAGGTTTAAAATAGAATCAAGTGGCAAACTTGAAGGATTGTTTAGTTTCATATGTAATAATCATCATTTTAACTCATTTTTAATTGTCCAAAGTTAGCAGTCCAATAGTCCGATTGTCCAATGGTTCAATAAATTCATATATGAACTAAATATATAATATTCGAATTACTTAATACGTATCGTGACCCGTGTACTGGTCTCGGTGTCGATCACAACTCAAAGTATATATATATTTTGGAATCAACTCCGACCCTGTATAGCCAACTCCCACCTTCACATATAGAGTGTCTATGGTTGTTTCGAAATATATATATAGATGGATCAATATGATAAGTCGAAACCTTGTATACGTGTCCCGTTATTTAAAATGCGTAAAATAAATAAATATATATCATGACCCATTATACAACGTGTTGTCTCAGAATTAATCCGACGTGTTGTTGTACATGTGTCCCGACGGTATGTAAAGTACAGAAATTAAAATTGCAAGAATGTAAATTGCGATAAATTAAATATTAATCAGTTAGCTGGGAACAGTTAGCCGGAACAGTTAGCGTGTAATCCTATCACAATTTCAATTAATTAATTCATCTGTTTCTAACAATTTTTATTTTGCCAATGTTTCTTCATTATGCCACTTGTTGGATTCGGATAGGTAAAAATCCAAATATGAAATTTAAATGGAAATGGTTAATCTGGGGTGAATGGATACGTATATTGGTAATTGTAAGTAGGATAATAAATGATCGTTGAATCAGATTCGAAGAATGTACAGTGTAACTTGTTAATGTGAATTCTAAATATTCCTTGGGTACTACCCACCCGTTAAAATATTTTCATCATTAACAGTTTGTACGAATGAAATTTTTAATTACAATCTTTATGAAAATATATTTGCATATATATTTTCTTCGGAGGTAACTATGAATTTAATGAGTCAATAAAATATTCAACTCATTTGATTTATCGTTATTACTAGATTACATAATCTCCAAAACATTAGAGATTACATAATCGTCATGTCGAACGAAGAACGATACGTAAAGAAGAGGTAATCGGTGTAGAATGATATGTAGAACAAAGATCATATTCGAAGTTCAGATGATGATGTTGAGGTACGTGGTGCGGATGTGATTGTTGGTGGTGGTAATGAAACGGTTGGTGTTGATGCTGATGATGTCGTTGACGTCGATGATGCTACTGGTACTGAAGATTGCGAGGTTGATGTTGTTAACGGTACTGGTTATGCTGCTGGTGCTGCTGCTGGTGTTTGTAACCTTCGCACCGTGTTCTCCAAAGCCGTCACACGAGCGCGAAGTTCGTTAATTTCTGCTAGTACACCAGGATGATTGGCGGTTGGAGTGAGCGAATGAACAAGATCCGAAATATGGGATAGGATATAATCGTGACGAGATACTCGAGAAATGAGAGAGAAAATGGTTTCTCGAACAGGTTCGCCGGTAAGTGCTTCAGGTTCGTCGCCAATGGGGCAATTCGGTGGGTGAAAGGGATCACCTTCTTCTTGTCTCCAATAATTTAGTATACTACGAACCCATCCCCAATTCATCCAGAATAGATGATGAGAAATTGGTTGATCCATTCCAGTGACGCTGCCTTCGGAGCCCGAATGGAAATCCATATCAGCGTAGCTGTCGGAGTCGGAGGAATTCGAACTGGACGCGGAGTTCATCTTGTACAGTCGGGGAAATGAATTTTTGGTTTGGAATAGATTATAGGAGTTGGGTTTGGTATTCTTCAATACATAATTTACATATGTATTTATAATACTCAAAATCCCGTGAATTACGGAGAATCTTTGAAATTCGTCAGGCAATGTCTATAGCAACAGATACGCTAGGATACGAATTTTGTCTATACACTATCGATGCACCAAATGCAGTAAGACGTGTCTAGACTTAAGAATACTAAGCAGGCAATTCTTAAGGATGATAAGCAGATGATTTTCGACTAGATATGATAAGCAAAACTTTTGACATGTAGACACGGTCAAAGTCCAGACTCACTAATGCATCCTAACAACTACCAGTTAGACACACTAATGCAAGGCCTGGTTCGCTAAGACCAACGCTCTGATACCACATGAGACGACCCGACCCAATCCATAGGGACGAATACAATAACATATGATAACATTGCGAGGTACTTGACCTCTATATGATACATTTTACAAACGTTGCATTTATTCTTAAAAGGCAAACTATCATTACATCAATATTTGACATTTTCGTCTAACATTTCATAATATCCAAATGACCTAATCTGTCATTTACTTATTTATATTCTCTATTGAACTCCAATGACTCGAATGCAACGTCTTTGTATCATGGCTTAAAAGGTCCCAAGTAGTATCCTTAACATGAGCTAATGCACAGCGGAAGACTTAATTCATACCTGAGAATAACATGCTTTAAAACGTCAACATAAAGTTGGTGAGATATATAGGTTTGATGCTAGCAGCGTTATAACAATGGAACACAAGATTTCATATATAAACATTTTAATAAAAATATTCTAAGTGGTTGAGCACTTGGTAACCATACTTAACATTTAATCACGTCGCATATTCCCTTTATTATGAAATCTTACTACACCGTACCAAGGTGTAGTCACGAAACGAAGTACTGTGCAACCGTTGAATACTGGTCGTCCAGTCCGGTTGGGGTTGTCAGGCCCGATAGATCTATCAACAGGATTCGCGTTTACAATACCGCTGTAAATATTAGTTACCAAGCTACAGGGAAGTATGCCAGTGGTACAACTCAACGTAGAATATATTTTTCAGTTACTTGTGTCCATAGCGTAAAACATAAAATACATGTATTCTCATCCCGAAATATTTAGAGTTTAAAAGTGGGACTATATACTCACTTTTGTCTTGAAGATATGTAATTTCGACTTGGTCTCCGATTGATATCACGAACCTATCCATATATAATATATCAATACCTTTTCTTTTTAAACAATCGTCACATATATATACTTATAATACTTTTAATAATTCCTTAGTCCGTAGTTAGCAGTCCGATGTTAGTAATTCAATTTTAATGGTTCATATTTAGTTGTTTAATAAACCCCCAATGAAATAAATAAAACCCCCATCGTATATGTATTGGTCGAGATTAATCTTGACCCATGGTACCGGTGTTGTCAAATGACGTGTTGCGTACATAAAGTACCGGTGTTGTCAAATGACGTGTTGCGTACAATCATGGGATCTTATGATTAATCTTCTCGTATTATTTACGGGTGATCCTGAACCATATAAAATTAAATTATGAGTACATATGTATAAAATATCATGTTACTTTAGGAATATGTGATTTATTTAATTTTCTCCAATTATTTTCGTGGCTAAACTAGTCTTGGATATCCGATTTTGTTTTGGTCATAATTTCTTCGTTACAACTCCGTTTTCGTTGATTCAACTTTCCACTTCCTTGGATCGAGTCCCTCTTTAAGAATATGAACTGTAAATACCTTAGTTTGTATTCGAAATCATAGGTCATAGGTCAAATTTTGGTGAAACTTATGAAGTTAATCATTTTTGTTACAAAAACATTATTTAATGACCATTTTTCTAAAAATACTTATACTATGAATTAAATCATGAAATTTTTATGTGTTAACATATTCATAAGAAATATCATTTTTCCAGAATATAAACCTCCAATTCAAAGTTCAAGATGGTTTTTAATTATCCAACCCAAAACAGCCCCCGGTTGCACTCCGACGTCATAAAAACAGTTTTTTAAGGTATTCTTTGAAAAATCAAGTTATACCTTGTTAAATTAGCATATATTTAAGTTATATTACAGGTCTTGAAGTATTTTAAAAGTTAAGTTAGAAGGATCTATTTAGTTTGCAAACAAGTTTGAAATCATTCAAACTATGTTTTTGTTGTTAAAATTGTATACCATACAATAAGATAGCTATATATATATATGAATCGAATAAGGTTATGAACAAAGTTACTACCTCAAGTTACTTGGACAAGATTGCTGTAAAAGAGGAGTAAAAACCTAGAACCAAAAGAGTGATGAAATTGGATGAAAGATTGGAAGCAACTTAAGACATAAACTTGAATTGAAAGTTGTATTTTTGTAGTGTTTTTGTTGATCTTTTTATGGTGGTGTTTAAGGTGATTCTTGAGAGGATTTTTGCTGGAGTTCTTAGAGAGACATGAGGCTAGTAATTGTGTGTGTTTAGCTAGAGAAATGATGTTCCAAAAATTGAAAATGGATGCATGTATTTATGGTGGTGTAAAAGGTGTATAAATTTGTAATTTTGTGAAAAGATCTTTTAATCATGTGAAATTGTCATACTAAATAACAAAAGTAGTTACCTTATACATAAGGCATGAACAAGGGCTGGTTGGTGGTGATTTGATGTGTATATACCAATAGTAAATACGTATAGAAGCTAGGTATGATACGAGTACATATACTCTAGATATACGTATAGAAATCTTGTGAAAAATGGAATGAGGATTCAAATATAGCTATCTTTTGTGAATATACTTATATTGTTTTATGTATTTAAGTCTTTAAAAGTGATTAAATACATTATATACACGATATATATATAAACATTATAGGTCGTAAGTATTTATGTCAAATAACGTTACGTATAGTTATCGTTTTGAAAGCTTAAGTTAGTAGTTTCAAAATATACTTATAACTTATTGTTATTAATACAAAATGAGATATTTAAACATCCTTAAATCATGTTAAATATGTATATATACATATATATACACAAACGTATAATTAACATATATTGTATAGTTCGTGATATCATCGGTCAAACTAGACGGTTAAACGTTATGTAAAACTCTTTTCAAAATCATAAATCTCAACAATTTAGATTGCTTATCATGTTGGTAAGTTTTAATTTATGTAAATATTAATCTTATAAGTGTAAAACGATCGGAAAAATCCGGGTCGTTACAGTACCCACCCGTTAAAGAAATTTCGTCCCGAAATTTGGTAGAAGTTGTCATAAATAACAATAGGAATGTTTTCATGACGAATATGAGGTATTAATAGAGTTTTATCATTATTGGAAGATATGGATAAAACGATTCGGTCATGTGAAGCGCACGAGTGAAGCTATCACAAAAGAATGAAATGAGTGAATATAGAATTGTTTTAACCGATGTCGAGATTAGGATTGATTTCCAGAATTTAAGGGATTTAAAGAAAATCTTATGTAATAAGATTTGGTTCTTCGATGATTTAGAAAACAGGACCTCCTTTGATTTAATGCGATAATCTGTTTCGATTTCTTTGTCGGATATTTCACTATAAATCCACCTCCTTCCCTTTCTTACTTCCATACCTCACATCTCTTACTCTTCCTCCTCTAATTCATACCTTAAGGTATCCTTTAAAATGCTTCATCCCGTTCTGATTTTTGTTATACTTCTAACTTTCATATCTTTCATTCTTCTCTTTCATCTACCGCTAGAAGAATCTATTCACTTTTATGATTTTCTTGGAATTATAATGTTTCTAATTCTCCCGTGTCTTTACGTCGCCATACGTATTGATACACACGGTTTGTAGTTTCTGGGTGGTTATTGGGTTTGATATCTTTCCTTATATTTCGATGCTCCTGCTTCTGTTTTCCATAATCATTGTCATCCATAGTTAATACTCTCTCCTATTTGCTGTAATCTATACCCCAATTTCTATTTTGGGACTTTGTCCCTTCGTTTCTTCTTCCCGTCCTTGAGTCAAGCGATCAATAGTTCGAAATTCGTAGGTATAAAATTCGGAATGAACATAGCTAATGCTCTAAGAAAGGAATGGTAATGGCACGATTTTGATTTGTCAAATTACCAGAATATCCAGGAAAATAGAACTATCAAGATGATTTGTTCTTAATATGTTTCGGAATTGGATAGAATGTAAAAGTCGTGTAACATGGCACATGATGACGGTACTGTGAATCATCATATTCCATTAGAAACTTAACATGACTTATTGTAATATAATGAAGTTGATCAAGTTTCATTATATTATACTAGTTCATGCATCAGTTCCCAACACTGCTTCAGAACATTCCTATTTTAAACTTGAAGGATTTAGAAACTAACACAGTTTCCTTTATATTGTAACGCAGATATTACAGAGAGATAAATGATTTCAGATAAGGATAGTGGTGAAAATATCTTCAGAAATATTGAGGATATTTATAATGAAAGATATGATAATATCTTGGAATTTCTAATGTCGAAGGATGATGATGAAGATTGACCCGTAAGGGTTTAGATTCAGAAGCAAGGTGTTTGCTACAGAATCGTCATAATTCTTTATGTACAAGTTTAGTCCTTGTAACTTGTTCAGAGTCTCCTTCATGGTTTGTTCAATCCGGTTTTCAGTACCAATTTTCTATCGAGCGTTCCTAACACTTCCTTCTTTTATCATCAACATTTGGTCATTAAGACCTTCTACAACATGCTGCTTCGTCAGTATTTTCAAAGTTATCGGATCTGGGTCATTGGTTATCAAACCAAGATGGTTTAAAAAGAATTGTATTTTTAGATGATTAAACGCTGATGGTAATATGATGGAATATAAAAGGTTCTCCGGTAACGATGGCGAAAGAACAACGTATATATATATATCGAGATTGTAATAAGAGTAGTCTTACTGAGATATCGAAGTGGAGCTGTGACAAAATTAGTTAATTGAAAAGGAATCGCGTGATTGTTTTTACTAATGGATGATAAGGAATTCGATGCGGATACGTTTTAACTATAACTTCGAGTTCAAAAATTTTTAGGTGCATAACTGTATGCATAAATCTTTATTCCGTAGACGAGGTGCGGCTGGTTGAACTTCTCGATCGAGATGTTTTCAAGAATCATGAAAAGTTGTGAATGCGAATTGTAATCGTCAAGATACAAATGAGGTTTAAAATAGAATCAAGTGGCAAACTTGAAGGATTGTTTAGTTTCATATGTAATAATCATCATTTTAACTCATTTTTAATTGTCCAAAGTTAGCAGTCCAATAGTCCGATTGTCCAATGGTTCAATAAATTCATATATGAACTAAATATATAATATTCGAATTACTTAATACGTATCGTGACCCGTGTACTGGTCTCGGTGTCAATCACAACTCAAAGTATATATATATTTTGGAATCAACTCCGACCCTGTATAGCCAACTCCCACCTTCACATATAGAGTGTCTATGGTTGTTCCGAAATATATATATAGATGGATCAATATGATAAGTCGAAACCTTGTATACGTGTCCCGTTATTTAAAATGCGTAAAATAAATAAATATATATCATGACCCATTATACAACGTGTTGTCTCAGAATTAATCCGACGTGTTGTTGTACATGTGTCCCGACGGTATGTAAAGTACAGAAATTAAAATTGCAAGAATGTAAATTGCGATAAATTAAATATTAATCAGTTAGCTGGGAACAGTTAGCCGGAACAGTTAGCGTGTAATCCTATCACAATTTCAATTAATTAATTCATCTGTTTCTAACAATTTTTATTTTGCCAATGTTTCTTCATTATGCCACTTGTTGGATTCGGATAGGTAAAAATCCAAATATGAAATTTAAATGGAAATGGTTAATCTGGGGTGAATGGATACGTATATCGGTAATTGTAAGTAGGATAATAAATGATCGTTGAATCAGATTCGAAGAATGTACAGTGTAACTTGTTAATGTGAATTCTAAATATTCCTTGGGTACTACCCACCCGTTAAAATATTTTCATCATTAACAGTTTGTACGAATGAAATTTTTAATTACAATCTTTATGAAAATATATTTGCATATATATTTTCTTCGGAGGTAACTATGAATTTAATGAGTCAATAAAATATTCAACTCATTTGATTTATCGTTATTACTAGATTACATAATCTCCAAAACATTAGAGATTACATAATCGTCATGTCGAACGAAGAACGATACGTAAAGAAGAGGTAATCGGTGTAGAATGATATGTAGAACAAAGATCATATTCGAAGTTCAGATGATGATGTTGAGGTACGTGGTGCGGATGTGATTGTTGGTGGTGGTAATGAAACGGTTGGTGTTGATGCTGATGATGTCGTTGACGTCGATGATGCTACTGGTACTGAAGATTGCGAGGTTGATGTTGTTAACGGTACTGGTTATGCTGCTGGTGCTGCTGCTGGTGTTTGTAACCTTCGCACCGTGTTCTCCAAAGCCGTCACACGAGCGCGAAGTTCGTTAATTTCTGCTAGTACACCAGGATGATTGGCGGTTGGAGTGAGCGAATGAACAAGATCCGAAATATGGGATAGGATATAATCGTGACGAGATACTCGAGAAATGAGAGAGAAAATGGTTTCTCGAACAGGTTCACCGGTAAGTGCTTCAGGTTCGTCGCCAATGGGGCAATTCGGTGGGTGAAAGGGATCACCTTCTTCTTGTCTCCAATAATTTAGTATACTACGAACCCATCCCCAATTCATCCAGAATAGATGATGAGAAATTGGTTGATCCATTCCAGTGACGCTGCCTTCGGAGCCCGAATGGAAATCCATATCAGCGTAGCTGTCGGAGTCGGAGGAATTCGAACTGGACGCGGAGTTCATCTTGTACAGTCGGGGAAATGAATTTTTGGTTTGGAATAGATTATAGGAGTTGGGTTTGGTATTCTTCAATACATAATTTACATATGTATTTATAATACTCAAAATCCCGTGAATTACGGAGAATCTTTGAAATTCGTCAGGCAATGTCTATAGCAACAGATACGCTAGGATACGAATTTTGTCTATACACTATCGATGCACCAAATGCAGTAAGACGTGTCTAGACTTAAGAATACTAAGCAGGCAATTCTTAAGGATGATAAGCAGATGATTTTCGACTAGATATGATAAGCAAAACTTTTGACATGTAGACACGGTCAAAGTCCAGACTCACTAATGCATCCTAACAACTACCAGTTAGACACACTAATGCAAGGCCTGGTTCGCTAAGACCAACGCTCTGATACCACATGAGACGACCCGACCCAATCCATAGGGACGAATACAATAACATATGATAACATTGCGAGGTACTTGACCTCTATATGATACATTTTACAAACGTTGCATTTATTCTTAAAAGGCAAACTATCATTACATCAATATTTGACATTTTCGTCTAACATTTCATAATATCCAAATGACCTAATCTGTCATTTACTTATTTATATTCTCTATTGAACTCCAATGACTCGAATGCAACGTCTTTGTATCATGGCTTAAAAAGGTCCCAAGTAGTATCCTTAACATGAGCTAATGCACAGCGGAAGACTTAATTCATACCTGAGAATAACATGCTTTAAAACGTCAACATAAAGTTGGTGAGATATATAGGTTTGATGCTAGCAGCGTTATCACAATGGAACACAAGATTTCATATATAAACATTTTAATAAAAATATTCTAAGTGGTTGAGCACTTGGTAACCATACTTAACATTTAATCACGTCGCATATTCCCTTTATTATGAAATCTTACTACACCGTACCAAGGTGTAGTCACGAAACGAAGTACTGTGCAACCGTTGAATACTGGTCGTCCAGTCCGGTTGGGGTTGTCAGGCCCGATAGATCTATCAACAGGATTCGCGTTTACAATACCGCTGTAAATATTAGTTACCAAGCTACAGGGAAGTATGCCAGTGGTACAACTCAACGTAGAATATATTTTTCAATTACTTGTGTCCATAGCGTAAAACATAAAATACATGTATTCTCATCCCGAAATATTTAGAGTTTAAAAGTGGGACTATATACTCACTTTTGTCTTGAAGATATGTAATTTCGACTTGGTCTCCGATTAATATCACGAACCTATCCATATATAATATATCAATACCTTTTCTTTTTAAACAATCGTCACATATATATACTTATAATACTTTTAATACTTTTAATAATTCCTTAGTCCGTAGTTAGCAGTCCGATGTTAGTAATTTAATTTTAATGGTTCATATTTAGTTGTTTAATAAACCCCCAATGAAATAAATAAAACCCCCATCGTATATGTATTGGTCGAGATTAATCTTGACCCATGGTACCGTGTTGTCAAATGACGTATTGCGTACATAAAGTACCGGTGTTGTCAAATGACGTGTTGCGTACGTTCATGAGGTCTTATGATTAATCTTCTCGTGTTGTTTACGGGTGGTCCTGAAATATATAAAATTAAATCATGAGTAAATATATATGAAATATCATATTAATTAGGAAAGATATGATTTATTTAATTTTTCTCCAATTATTTTCGTTGTTAAACAAGCTTTGGACACCCGATCTTATTTTAGTCGTAGTTTCTTCGTTACAACTCCGTTTTTGTTGATTCAACTTGCCATCTCCTTGGATCGAGTCAAAATTTAAGAATATGAACTGTAAATACCATGGTTTATATTCGTGATCACAGGTTATAGTCCATACTCTAGGTGAATCTTATGAAAGTAATCATTTTTGTCATAAAAACAACATTTAATGGTCATTTTTCTAAAAATACTTATACTTTGAATTAAACCATGAAATTTTTATGTGTTAACATATTCATAAGAAATATCATTTTTCCAGAACATGAACTTCTAAATCAAAGTTCAAGATGGTTTTTAATTATCCAACCCAAAACAGCCCCCGGTTACACTCCGACGCCGTAGATTCAGTTTTAAGGTGTTCTTTGTAAAAACAAGTTGTATCTTGTTAAGTTAGCATATCATTATGATATATTACAGGTCTTGAAATGTTTTAAAAGTTAAGTTAGAAGGATCTATTTAGTTTGCGAATAAGTTTGAAATCATTCAAACTATGTTCTAGTTTATAAATTCTTATATAGATAACTATAAACATATGAATTGAACAAGAGTTGAAGTAGAGTTTTTACCTTAAGTTTAAAATGTAAAGTTGCTGGAAAGAAGTAGTAAAATAAATTTGAGAGAGTTCTTGCAAGTGTGTGTGAAAATTGAAAGTAAAATTTGGAAAATGAATGTGTAAAAATGAGTTAAAAATGGTGCTTATTTATAGGCTTGAAAATTTGGTTTTTAGTGAAAATATCTAAGATAAGTTAAAATATATTATGTCATGAATGACATATTACACCAATAATTGAAGATTTCTATTGGTATATACCAATAGTAAATACTTCTAGAAGCTGTGTATAGTACGAGTATAATACGGGTATAAAATATATAAAGATGTTTCATGAATCATATATAATGACAAAGATGTCATTTTCCATGATAAAAGGTTGAAAATGATGTTTTCCTACTAGTATATTCCAATAGTAAATACATCTTAATACAATACATATATATTTATTTTAACTTAGAAGTTATAACGTCGTTAAGCTTTATATATATATATATATCGTTTTGAAGTCCTTAAGTTAGTAGTCCAATTTTATGTATATAATCCATTGTTAATATATTTAATGAGATACTTAATTATCATATATTCAAGATAGATATAATCCATATATATCCGTATATATACATAAGTATATAATTAATACAAGTTATGATGTTCGTGAATCGTCGGACAAATAGATGGTCAAAGGGTAACTAATCATCCGAATAACAATTTTAAACTTTCTAGACTCAACTTTAGGGTTTTTGCTTATCGTGTCGGAACCATATAGAGTTTAGGGTTTAAATTTGGTCGGAAATTTCCGGGTCGTTACAGTACCCACCCGTTAAAGAAATTTCGTCCTCGAAATTTGGTAGAGGTTGTCATAAATAACAATAGGAATGTTTTCATGACAATTATGAGGTGATAATGAAGTTTTATCTTTATTGATAGATATAGATAAAATATTTCGATCATGTGAAGCGTACGAGCGAAGCTATCATAAAAGAGAGTGGAATGAGTAATATGATATCGTTTTAACTGATGACGTGGTTTAGAATTGATTTCCGGGATTTAAGGGATTTAAAGAAAATCTTATGTAATAAGATTTGGTTCTTCGATGATTTAGAAAACAGGATCTCCTTTGATTTAATGCGATAATCTGTTTCGATTTCTTTGTCGGATATTTCACTATAAATCCACCTCCTTCCCTTTCTTACTTCCATACCTCACATCTCTTACTCTTCCTCCTCTAATTCATACCTTAAGGTATCCTTTAAAATGCTTCATCCCGTTCTGATTTTTGTTATACTTCTAACTTTCATATCTTTCATTCTTCTCTTTCATCTACCGCTAGAAGAATCTATTCACTTTTATGATTTTCTTGGAATTATAATGTTTCTAATTCTCCCGTGTCTTTACGTCGCCATACGTATTGATACACACGGTTTGTAGTTTCTGGGTGGTTATTGGGTTTGATATCTTTCCTTATATTTCGATGCTCCTGCTTCTATTTTCCATAATCATTGTCATCCATAGTTAATACTCTCTCCTATTTGCTGTAATCTATACCCCAATTTCTATTTTGGGACTTTGTCCCTTCGTTTCTTCTTCCCGTCCTTGAGTCAAGCGATCAATAGTTCGAAATTCGTAGGTATAAAATTCGGAATGAACATAGCTAATGCTCTAAGAAAGGAATGGTAATGGCACGATTTTGATTTGTCAAATTACCAGAATATCCAGGAAAATAGAACTATCAAGATGATTTGTTCTTAATATGTTTCGGAATTGGATAGAATGTAAAAGTCGTGTAACATGGCACATGATGACGGTACTGTGAATCATCATATTCCATTAGAAACTTAACATGACTTACTGTAATATAATGAAGTTGATCAAGTTTCATTATATTATACTAGTTCATGCATCAGTTCCCAACACTGCTTCAGAACATTCCTATTTTAAACTTGAAGGATTTAGAAACTAACACAGTTTCCTTTATATTGTAACGCAGATATTACAGAGAGATAAATGATTTCAGATAAGGATAGTGGTGAAAATATCTTCAGAAATATTGAGGATATTTATAATGAAAGATATGATAATATCTTGGAATTTCTAATGTCGAAGGATGATGATGAAGATTGACCCGTAAGGGTTTAGATTCAGAAGCAAGGTGTTTGCTACAGAATCGTCATAATTCTTTATGTACAAGTTTAGTCCTTGTAACTTGTTCAGAGTCTCCTTCATGGTTTGTTCAATCCGGTTTTCAGTACCAATTTTCTATCGAGCGTTCCTAACACTTCCTTCTTTTATCATCAACATTTGGTCATTAAGACCTTCTACAACATGCTGCTTCGTCAGTATTTTCAAAGTTATCGGATCTGGGTCATTGGTTATCAAACCAAGATGGTTTAAGGAGAATTGTATTTTTAGATGATTAAACGCTGATGGTAATATGATGGAATATAAAAGGTTCTCCGGTAACGATGGCGAAAGAACAACGTACATATATATATCGAGATTGTAATAAGAGTAGTCTTACTGAGATATCGAAGTGGAGCTGTGACAAAATTAGTTAATTGAAAAGGAATCGCGTGATTGTTTTTGCTAATGGATGATAAGGAATTCGATGCGGATACGTTTTAACTATAACTTCGAGTTCAAAAATTTTTAGGTGCATAACTGTATGCATAAATCTTTATTCCGTAGACGAGGTGAGACTGGTTGAACTTCTCGATCGAGATGTTTTCAAGAATCATGAAAAGTTGTGAATGCGAATTGTAATCGTCAAGATACAAATGAGGTTTAAAATAGAATCAAGTGGCAAACTTGAAGGATTGTTTAGTTTCATATGTAATAATCATCATTTTAACTCATTTTTAATTGTCTAAAGTTAGCAGTCCAATAGTCCGATTGTCCAATGGTTCAATAAATTCATATATGAACTAAATATATAATATTCGAATTACTTAATACGTATCGTGACCCGTGTACTGGTCTCGGTGTCGATCACAACTCAAAGTATATATATATTTTGGAATCAACTCGGACCCCGTATAGCCAACTCCCACCTTCACATATAGAGTGTCTATGGTTGTTCCGAAATATATATATAGATGGATCAATATGATAAGTCGAAACCTTGTATACGTGTCCCGTTATTTAAAATGCGTAAAATAAATAAATATATATCATGACCCATTATACAACGTGTTGTCTCAGAATTAATCCGACGTGTTGTTGTACATGTGTCCCGACGGTATGTAAAGTACAGAAATTAAAATTGCAAGAATGTAAATTGCGATAAATTAAATATTAATCAGTTAGCTGGGAACAGTTAGCCGGAACAGTTAGCGTGTAATCCTATCACAATTTCAATTAATTAATTCATCTGTTTCTAACAATTTTTATTTTGCCAATGTTTCTTCATTATGCCACTTGTTGGATTCGGATAGGTAAAAATCCAAATATGAAATTTAAATGGAAATGGTTAATCTGGGGTGAACGGATACGTATATCGGTAATTGTAAGTAGGATAATAAATGATCGTTGAATCAGATTCGAAGAATGTACAGTGTAACTTGTTAATGTGAATTCTAAATATTCCTTGGGTACTACCCACCCGTTAAAATATTTTCATCATTAACAGTTTGTACGAATGAAATTTTTAATTACAATCTTTATGAAAATATATTTGCATATATATTTTCTTCGGAGGTAACTATGAATTTAATGAGTCAATAAAATATTCAACTCATTTGATTTATCGTTATTACTAGATTACATAATCTCCAAAACATTAGAGATTACATAATCGTCATGTCGAACGAAGAACGATACGTAAAGAAGAGGTAATCGGTGTAGAATGATATGTAGAACAAAGATCATATTCGAAGTTCAGATGATGATGTTGAGGTACGTGGTGCGGATGTGATTGTTGGTGGTGGTAATGATACGGTTGGTGTTGATGCTGATGATGTCGTTGACGTCGATGATGCTACTGGTACTGAAGATTGCGAGGTTGATGTTGTTAACGGTACTGGTTATGCTGCTGGTGCTGCTGCTGGTGTTTGTAACCTTCGCACCGTGTTCTCCAAAGCCGTCACACGAGCGCGAAGTTCGTTAATTTCTGCTAGTACACCAGGATGATTGGCGGTTGGAGTGAGTGAATGAACAAGATCCGAAATATGGGATAGGATATAATCGTGACGAGATACTCGAGAAATGAGAGAGAAAATGGTTTCTCGAACAGGTTCGCCGGTAAGTGCTTCAGGTTCGTCGCCAATGGGGCAATTCGGTGGGTGAAAGGGATCACCTTCTTCTTGTCTCCAATAATTTAGTATACTACGAACCCATCCCCAATTCATCCAGAATAGATGATGAGAAATTGGTTGATCCATTCCAGTGACGCTGCCTTCGGAGCCCGAATGGAAATCCATATCAGCGTAGCTGTCGGAGTCGGAGGAATTCGAACTGGACGCGGAGTTCATCTTGTACAGTCGGGGAAATGAATTTTTGGTTTGGAATAGATTATAGGAGTTGGGTTTGGTATTCTTCAATACATAATTTACATATGTATTTATAATACTCAAAATCCCGTGAATTACGGAGAATCTTTGAAATTCGTCAGGCAATGTCTATAGCAACAGATACGCTAGGATACGAATTTTGTCTATACACTATCGATGCACCAAATGCAGTAAGACGTGTCTAGACTTAAGAATACTAAGCAGGCAATTCTTAAGGATGATAAGCAGATGATTTTCGACTAGATATGATAAGCAAAACTTTTGACATGTAGACACGGTCAAAGTCCAGACTCACTAATGCATCCTAACAACTACCAGTTAGACACACTAATGCAAGGCCTGGTTCGCTAAGACCAACGCTCTGATACCACATGAGACGACCCGACCCAATCCATAGGGACGAATACAATAACATATGATAACATTGCGAGGTACTTGACCTCTATATGATACATTTTACAAACGTTGCATTTATTCTTAAAAGGCAAACTATCATTACATCAATATTTGACATTTTCGTCTAACATTTCATAATATTCAAATGACCTAATCTGTCATTTACTTATTTATATTCTCTATTGAACTCCAATGACTCGAATGCAACGTCTTTGTATCATGGCTTAAAAAGGTCCCAAGTAGTATCCTTAACATGAGCTAATGCACAGCGGAAGACTTAATTCATACCTGAGAATAACATGCTTTAAAACGTCAACATAAAGTTGGTGAGATATATAGGTTTGATGCTAGCAGCGTTATAACAATGGAACACAAGATTTCATATATAAACATTTTAATAAAAATATTCTAAGTGGTTGAGCACTTGGTAACCATACTTAACATTTAATCACGTCGCATATTCCCTTTATTATGAAATCTTACTACACCGTACCAAGGTGTAGTCACGAAACGAAGTACTGTGCAACCGTTGAATACTGGTCGTCCAGTCCGGTTGGGGTTGTCAGGCCCGATAGATCTATCAACAGGATTCGCGTTTACAATACCGCTGTAAATATTAGTTACCAAGCTACAGGGAAGTATGCCAGTGGTACAACTCAACGTAGAATATATTTTTCAATTACTTGTGTCCATAGCGTAAAACATAAAATACATGTATTCTCATCCCGAAATATTTAGAGTTTAAAAGTGGGACTATATACTCACTTTTGTCTTGAAGATATGTAATTTCGACTTGGTCTCCGATTAATATCACGAACCTATCCATATATAATATATCAATACCTTTTCTTTTTAAACAATCGTCACATATATATACTTATAATACTTTTAATACTTTTAATAATTCCTTAGTCCGTAGTTAGCAGTCCGATGTTAGTAATTTAATTTTAATGGTTCATATTTAGTTGTTTAATAAACCCCCAATGAAATAAATAAAACCCCCATCGTATATGTATTGGTCGAGATTAATCTTGACCCATGGTACCGTGTTGTCAAATGACGTATTGCGTACATAAAGTACCGGTGTTGTCAAATGACGTGTTGCGTACGTTCATGAGGTCTTATGATTAATCTTCTCGTGTTGTTTACGGGTGGTCCTGAAATATATAAAATTAAATCATGAGTAAATATATATGAAATATAATATTAATTAGGAAAGATATGATTTATTTAATTTTTCTCCAATTATTTTCGTTGTTAAACAAGCTTTGGACACCCGATCTTATTTTAGTCGTAGTTTCTTCGTTACAACTCCGTTTTTGTTGATTCAACTTGCCATCTCCTTGGATCGAGTCAAAATTTAAGAATATGAACTGTAAATACCATGGTTTATATTCGTGATCACAGGTTATAGTCCATACTCTAGGTGAATCTTATGAAAGTAATCATTTTTGTCATAAAAACAACATTTAATGGTCATTTTTCTAAAAATACTTATACTTTGAATTAAACCATGAAATTTTTATGTGTTAACATATTCATAAGAAATATCATTTTTCCAGAACATGAACTTCTAAATCAAAGTTCAAGATGGTTTTTAATTATCCAACCCAAAACAGCCCCCGGTTACACTCCGACGCCGTAGATTCAGTTTTAAGGTGTTCTTTGTAAAAACAAGTTGTATCTTGTTAAGTTAGCATATCATTATGATATATTACAGGTCTTGAAATGTTTTAAAAGTTAAGTTAGAAGGATCTATTTAGTTTGCGAATAAGTTTGAAATCATTCAAACTATGTTCTAGTTTATAAATTCTTATATAGATAACTATAAACATATGAATTGAACAAGAGTTGAAGTAGAGTTTTTACCTTAAGTTTAAAATGTAAAGTTGCTGGAAAGAAGTAGTAAAATAAATTTGAGAGAGTTCTTGCAAGTGTGTGTGAAAATTGAAAGTAAAATTTGGAAAATGAATGTGTAAAAATGAGTTAAAAATGGTGCTTATTTATAGGCTTGAAAATTTGGTTTTTAGTGAAAATATCTAAGATAAGTTAAAATATATTATGTCATGAATGACATATTACACCAATAATTGAAGATTTCTATTGGTATATACCAATAGTAAATACTTCTAGAAGCTGTGTATAGTACGAGTATAATACGGGTATAAAATATATAAAGATGTTTCATGAATCATATATAATGACAAAGATGTCATTTTCCATGATAAAAGGTTGAAAATGATGTTTTCCTACTAGTATATTCCAATAGTAAATACATCTTAATACAATACATATATATTTATTTTAACTTAGAAGTTATAACGTCGTTAAGCTTTATATATATATATATATCGTTTTGAAGTCCTTAAGTTAGTAGTCCAATTTTATGTATATAATCCATTGTTAATATATTTAATGAGATACTTAATTATCATATATTCAAGATAGATATAATCCATATATATCCGTATATATACATAAGTATATAATTAATACAAGTTATGATGTTCGTGAATCGTCGGACAAATAGATGGTCAAAGGGTAACTAATCATCCGAATAACAATTTTAAACTTTCTAGACTCAACTTTAGGGTTTTTGCTTATCGTGTCGGAACCATATAGAGTTTAGGGTTTAAATTTGGTCGGAAATTTCCGGGTCGTTACAGTACCCACCCGTTAAAGAAATTTCGTCCTCGAAATTTGGTAGAGGTTGTCATAAATAACAATAGGAATGTTTTCATGACAATTATGAGGTGATAATGAAGTTTTATCTTTATTGATAGATATAGATAAAATATTTCGATCATGTGAAGCGTACGAGCGAAGCTATCATAAAAGAGAGTGGAATGAGTAATATGATATCGTTTTAACTGATGACGTGGTTTAGAATTGATTTCCGGGATTTAAGGGATTTAAAGAAAATCTTATGTAATAAGATTTGGTTCTTCGATGATTTAGAAAACAGGATCTCCTTTGATTTAATGCGATAATCTGTTTCGATTTCTTTGTCGGATATTTCACTATAAATCCACCTCCTTCCCTTTCTTACTTCCATACCTCACATCTCTTACTCTTCCTCCTCTAATTCATACCTTAAGGTATCCTTTAAAATGCTTCATCCCGTTCTGATTTTTGTTATACTTCTAACTTTCATATCTTTCATTCTTCTCTTTCATCTACCGCTAGAAGAATCTATTCACTTTTATGATTTTCTTGGAATTATAATGTTTCTAATTCTCCCGTGTCTTTACGTCGCCATACGTATTGATACACACGGTTTGTAGTTTCTGGGTGGTTATTGGGTTTGATATCTTTCCTTATATTTCGATGCTCCTGCTTCTGTTTTCCATAATCATTGTCATCCATAGTTAATACTCTCTCCTATTTGCTGTAATCTATACCCCAATTTCTATTTTGGGACTTTGTCCCTTCGTTTCTTCTTCCCGTCCTTGAGTCAAGCGATCAATAGTTCGAAATTCGTAGGTATAAAATTCGGAATGAACATAGCTAATGCTCTAAGAAAGGAATGGTAATGGCACGATTTTGATTTGTCAAATTACCAGAATATCCAGGAAAATAGAACTATCAAGATGATTTGTTCTTAATATGTTTCGGAATTGGATAGAATGTAAAAGTCGTGTAACATGGCACATGATGACGGTACTGTGAATCATCATATTCCATTAGAAACTTAACATGACTTACTGTAATATAATGAAGTTGATCAAGTTTCATTATATTATACTAGTTCATGCATCAGTTCCCAACACTGCTTCAGAACATTCCTATTTTAAACTTGAAGGATTTAGAAACTAACACAGTTTCCTTTATATTGTAACGCAGATATTACAGAGAGATAAATGATTTCAGATAAGGATAGTGGTGAAAATATCTTCAGAAATATTGAGGATATTTATAATGAAAGATATGATAATATCTTGGAATTTCTAATGTCGAAGGATGATGATGAAGATTGACCCGTAAGGGTTTAGATTCAGAAGCAAGGTGTTTGCTACAGAATCGTCATAATTCTTTATGTACAAGTTTAGTCCTTGTAACTTGTTCAGAGTCTCCTTCATGGTTTGTTCAATCCGGTTTTCAGTACCAATTTTCTATCGAGCGTTCCTAACACTTCCTTCTTTTATCATCAACATTTGGTCATTAAGACCTTCTACAACATGCTGCTTCGTCAGTATTTTCAAAGTTATCGGATCTGGGTCATTGGTTATCAAACCAAGATGGTTTAAGGAGAATTGTATTTTTAGATGATTAAACGCTGATGGTAATATGATGGAATATAAAAGGTTCTCCGGTAACGATGGCGAAAGAACAACGTACATATATATATCGAGATTGTAATAAGAGTAGTCTTACTGAGATATCGAAGTGGAGCTGTGACAAAATTAGTTAATTGAAAAGGAATCGCGTGATTGTTTTTGCTAATGGATGATAAGGAATTCGATGCGGATACGTTTTAACTATAACTTCGAGTTCAAAAATTTTTAGGTGCATAACTGTATGCATAAATCTTTATTCCGTAGACGAGGTGAGACTGGTTGAACTTCTCGATCGAGATGTTTTCAAGAATCATGAAAAGTTGTGAATGCGAATTGTAATCGTCAAGATACAAATGAGGTTTAAAATAGAATCAAGTGGCAAACTTGAAGGATTGTTTAGTTTCATATGTAATAATCATCATTTTAACTCATTTTTAATTGTCTAAAGTTAGCAGTCCAATAGTCCGATTGTCCAATGGTTCAATAAATTCATATATGAACTAAATATATAATATTCGAATTACTTAATACGTATCGTGACCCGTGTACTGGTCTCGGTGTCGATCACAACTCAAAGTATATATATATTTTGGAATCAACTCGGACCCCGTATAGCCAACTCCCACCTTCACATATAGAGTGTCTATGGTTGTTCCGAAATATATATATAGATGGATCAATATGATAAGTCGAAACCTTGTATACGTGTCCCGTTATTTAAAATGCGTAAAATAAATAAATATATATCATGACCCATTATACAACGTGTTGTCTCAGAATTAATCCGACGTGTTGTTGTACATGTGTCCCGACGGTATGTAAAGTTCAGAAATTAAAATTGCAAGAATGTAAATTGCGATAAATTAAATATTAATCAGTTAGCTGGGAACAGTTAGCCGGAACAGTTAGCGTGTAATCCTATCACAATTTCAATTAATTAATTCATCTGTTTCTAACAATTTTTATTTTGCCAATGTTTCTTCATTATGCCACTTGTTGGATTCGGATAGGTAAAAATCCAAATATGAAATTTAAATGGAAATGGTTAATCTGGGGTGAACGGATACGTATATCGGTAATTGTAAGTAGGATAATAAATGATCGTTGAATCAGATTCGAAGAATGTACAGTGTAACTTGTTAATGTGAATTCTAAATATTCCTTGGGTACTACCCACCCGTTAAAATATTTTCATCATTAACAGTTTGTACGAATGAAATTTTTAATTACAATCTTTATGAAAATATATTTGCATATATATTTTCTTCGGAGGTAACTATGAATTTAATGAGTCAATAAAATATTCAACTCATTTGATTTATCGTTATTACTAGATTACATAATCTCCAAAACATTAGAGATTACATAATCGTCATGTCGAACGAAGAACGATACGTAAAGAAGAGGTAATCGGTGTAGAATGATATGTAGAACAAAGATCATATTCGAAGTTCAGATGATGATGTTGAGGTACGTGGTGCGGATGTGATTGTTGGTGGTGGTAATGATACGGTTGGTGTTGATGCTGATGATGTCGTTGACGTCGATGATGCTACTGGTACTGAAGATTGCGAGGTTGATGTTGTTAACGGTACTGGTTATGCTGCTGGTGCTGCTGCTGGTGTTTGTAACCTTCGCACCGTGTTCTCCAAAGCCGTCACACGAGCGCGAAGTTCGTTAATTTATGCTAGTACACCAGGATGATTGGCGGTTGGAGTGAGTGAATGAACAAGATCCGAAATATGGGATAGGATATAATCGTGACGAGATACTCGAGAAATGAGAGAGAAAATGGTTTCTCGAACAGGTTCGCCGGTAAGTGCTTCAGGTTCGTCGCCAATGGGGCAATTCGGTGGGTGAAAGGGATCACCTTCTTCTTGTCTCCAATAATTTAGTATACTACGAACCCATCCCCAATTCATCCAGAATAGATGATGAGAAATTGGTTGATCCATTCCAGTGACGCTGCCTTCGGAGCCCGAATGGAAATCCATATCAGCGTAGCTGTCGGAGTCGGAGGAATTCGAACTGGACGCGGAGTTCATCTTGTACAGTCGGGGAAATGAATTTTTGGTTTGGAATAGATTATAGGAGTTGGGTTTGGTATTCTTCAATACATAATTTACATATGTATTTATAATACTCAAAATCCCGTGAATTACGGAGAATCTTTGAAATTCGTCAGGCAATGTCTATAGCAACAGATACGCTAGGATACGAATTTTGTCTATACACTATCGATGCACCAAATGCAGTAAGACGTGTCTAGACTTAAGAATACTAAGCAGGCAATTCTTAAGGATGATAAGCAGATGATTTTCGACTAGATATGATAAGCAAAACTTTTGACATGTAGACACGGTCAAAGTCCAGACTCACTAATGCATCCTAACAACTACCAGTTAGACACACTAATGCAAGGCCTGGTTCGCTAAGACCAACGCTCTGATACCACATGAGACGACCCGACCCAATCTATAGGGACGAATACAATAACATATGATAACATTGCGAGGTACTTGACCTCTATATGATACATTTTACAAACGTTGCATTTATTCTTAAAAGGCAAACTATCATTACATCAATATTTGACATTTTCGTCTAACATTTCATAATATCCAAATGACCTAATCTGTCATTTACTTATTTATATTCTCTATTGAACTCCAATGACTCGAATGCAACGTCTTTGTATCATGGCTTAAAAAGGTCCCAAGTAGTATCCTTAACATGAGCTAATGCACAGCGGAAGACTTAATTCATACCTGAGAATAACATGCTTTAAAACGTCAACATAAAGTTGGTGAGATATATAGGTTTGATGCTAGCAGCGTTATAACAATGGAACACAAGATTTCATATATAAACATTTTAATAAAAATATTCTAAGTGGTTGAGCACTTGGTAACCATACTTAACATTTAATCACGTCGCATATTCCCTTTATTATGAAATCTTACTACACCGTACCAAGGTGTAGTCACGAAACGAAGTACTGTGCAACCGTTGAATACTGGTCGTCCAGTCCGGTTGGGGTTGTCAGGCCCGATAGATCTATCAACAGGATTCGCGTTTACAATACCGCTGTAAATATTAGTTACCAAGCTACAGGGAAGTATGCCAGTGGTACAACTCAACGTAGAATATATTTTTCAATTACTTGTGTCCATAGCGTAAAACATAAAATACATGTATTCTCATCCCGAAATATTTAGAGTTTAAAAGTGGGACTATATACTCACTTTTGTCTTGAAGATATGTAATTTCGACTTGGTCTCCGATTAATATCACGAACCTATCCATATATAATATATCAATACCTTTTCTTTTTAAACAATCGTCACATATATATACTTATAATACTTTTAATACTTTTAATAATTCCTTAGTCCGTAGTTAGCAGTCCGATGTTAGTAATTTAATTTTAATGGTTCATATTTAGTTGTTTAATAAACCCCCAATGAAATAAATAAAACCCCCATCGTATATGTATTGGTCGAGATTAATCTTGACCCATGGTACCGTGTTGTCAAATGACGTGTTGCGTACATAAAGTACCGGTGTTGTCAAATGACGTGTTGCGTACGTTCATGAGGTCTTATGATTAATCTTCTCGTATTGTTTACGGGTGATCCTGAACCATATAAAATTAAATTATGAGTACATATGTATAAAATATCATGTTACTTTAGGAAGATGTGATTTATTTAATTTTCTCCAATTATTTTCGTGGCTAAACTAGTCTTGGATATCCGATTTTGTTTTGGTCATAATTTCTTCGTTACAACTCCGTTTTCGTTGATTCAACTTTCCACTTCCTTGGATCGAGTCCCTCTTTAAGAATATTAACTGTAAATACCTTAGTTTGTATTCGAAATCATAGGTCATAGGTCAAATTTTGGTGAAACTTATGAAGTTAATCATTTTTGTTACAAAAACATCATTTAATGACCATTTTTCTAAAAATACTTATACTATGAATTAAATCATGAAATTTTTATGTGTTAACATATTCATAAGAAATATAATTTTTCCAGAATATAAACCTCCAATTCAAAGTTCAAGATGGTTTTTAATTATCCAACCCAAAACAGCCCCCGGTTGCACTCCGACGTCATAAAACAGTTTTTTAAGGTATTCTTTGAAAAACCAAGTTATACCTTGTTAAATTAGCATATATTTAAGTTATATTACAGGTCTTGAAGTATTTTAAAAGTTAAGTTAGAAGGATCTATTTAGTTTGCAAACAAGTTTGAAATCATTCAAACTATGTTTTTGTTGTTAAAATTGTATACCATACAATAAGATAGCTATATATATATGAATCGAATAAGGTTATGAACAAAGTTACTACCTTAAGTTACTTGGACAAGATTGCTGTAAAAGAGGAGTAAAAACCTAGAACCAAAAGAGTGATGAAATTGGATGAAAGATTGGAAGCAACTTAAGACATAAACTTGAATTGAAAGTTGTATTTTTGTAGTGTTTTTGTTGATCTTTTTATGGTGGTGTTTAAGGTGATTCTTGAGAGGATTTTTGCTGGAGTTCTTAGAGATACATGAGGCTAGTAAGTGTGTGTGTTTAGCTAGAGAAATGATGTTCCAAAAATTGAAAATGGATGCATGTATTTATGGTGGTGTAAAAGGTGTATAAATTTGTAATTTTGTGAAAAGATCTTTTAATCATGTGAAATTGTCATACTAAATAACAAAAGTAGTTACCTTATACATAAGGCATGAACAAGGGCTGGTTGGTGGTGATTTGATGTGTATATACCAATAGTAAATACGTATAGAAGCTAGGTATGATACGAGTACATATACTCTAGATATACGTATAGAAATCTTGTGAAAAATGGAATGAGGATTCAAATATAGCTATCTTTTGTGAATATACTTATATTGTTTTATGTATTTAAGTCTTTAAAAGTGATTAAATACATTATATATACGATATATGTATAAACATTATAGGTCGTAAGTATTTATGTCAAATAACGTTACGTATAGTTATCGTTTTGAAAGCTTAAGTTAGTAGTTTCAAAATATACTTATAACTTATTGTTATTAATACAAAATGAGATATTTAAACATCCTTAAATCATGTTAAATATGTATATATACATATATATACACAAACGTATAATTAACATATATTGTATAGTTCGTGATATCATCGGTCAAACTAGACGGTTAAACGTTATGTAAAACTCTTTTCAAAATCATAAATCTCAACAATTTAGATTGCTTATCATGTTGGTAAGTTTTAATTTATGTAAATATTAATCTTATAAGTGTAAAACGATCGGAAAAATCCGGGTCGTTACAGTACCCACCCGTTAAAGAAATTTCGTCCCGAAATTTGGTAGAGGTTGTCATAAATAACAATAGGAATGTTTTCATGACGAATATGAGGTATTAATAGAGTTTTATCATTATTGGAAGATATGGATAAAACGATTCGGTCATGTGAAGCGCACGAGTGAAGCTATCACAAAAGAATGAAATGAGTGAATATAGAATTGTTTTAACCGATGTCGAGATTAGGATTGATTTCCAGAATTTAAGGGATTTAAAGAAAATCTTATGTAATAAGATTTGGTTCTTCGATGATTTAGAAAACAGGATCTCCTTTGATTTAATGCGATAATCTGTTTCGATTTCTTTGTCGGATATTTCACTATAAATCCACCTCCTTCCCTTTCTTACTTCCATACCTCACATCTCTTACTCTTCCTCCTCTAATTCATACCTTAAGGTATCCTTTAAAATGCTTCATCCCGTTCTGATTTTTGTTATACTTCTAACTTTCATATCTTTCATTCTTCTCTTTCATCTACCGCTAGAAGAATCTATTCACTTTTATGATTTTCTTGGAATTATAATGTTTCTAATTCTCCCGTGTCTTTACGTCGCCATACGTATTGATACACACGGTTTGTAGTTTCTGGGTGGTTATTGGGTTTGATATCTTTCCTTATATTTCGATGCTCCTGCTTCTGTTTTCCATAATCATTGTCATCCATAGTTAATACTCTCTCCTATTTGCTGTAATCTATACCCCAATTTCTATTTTGGGACTTTGTCCCTTCGTTTCTTCTTCCCGTCCTTGAGTCAAGCGATCAATAGTTCGAAATTCGTAGGTATAAAATTCGGAATGAACATAGCTAATGCTCTAAGAAAGGAATGGTAATGGCACGATTTTGATTTGTCAAATTACCAGAATATCCAGGAAAATAGAACTATCAAGATGATTTGTTCTTAATATGTTTCGGAATTGGATAGAATGTAAAAGTCGTGTAACATGGCACATGATGACGGTACTGTGAATCATCATATTCCATTAGAAACTTAACATGACTTACTGTAATATAATGAAGTTGATCAAGTTTCATTATATTATACTAGTTCATGCATCAGTTCCCAACACTGCTTCAGAACATTCCTATTTTAAACTAGAAGGATTTAGAAACTAACACAGTTTCCTTTATATTGTAACGCAGATATTACAGAGAGATAAATGATTTCAGATAAGGATAGTGGTGAAAATATCTTCAGAAATATTGAGGATATTTATAATGAAAGATATGATAATATCTTGGAATTTCTAATGTCGAAGGATGATGATGAAGATTGACCCGTAAGGGTTTAGATTCAGAAGCAAGGTGTTTGCTACAGAATCGTCATAATTCTTTATGTACAAGTTTAGTCCTTTTAACTTGTTCAGAGTCTCCTTCATGGTTTGTTCAATCCGGTTTTCAGTACCAATTTTCTATCGAGCGTTCCTAACACTTCCTTCTTTTATCATCAACATTTGGTCATTAAGACCTTCTACAACATGCTGCTTCGTCAGTATTTTCAAAGTTATCGGATCTGGGTCATTGGTTATCAAACCAAGATGGTTTAAGGAGAACTGTATTTTTAGATGATTAAACGCTGATGGTAATATGATGGAATATAAAAGGTTCTCCGGTAACGATGGCGAAAGAACAACGTATATATATATATCGAGATTGTAATAAGAGTAGTCTTACTGAGATATCGAAGTGGAGCTGTGACAAAATTAGTTAATTGAAAAGGAATCGCGTGATTGTTTTTGCTAATGGATGATAAGGAATTCGATGCGGATACGTTTTAACTATAACTTCGAGTTCAAAAATTTTTAGGTGCATAACTGTATGCATAAATCTTTATTCCGTAGACGAGGTGCGGCTGGTTGAACTTCTCGATCGAGATGTTTTCAAGAATCATGAAAAGTTGTGAATGCGAATTGTAATCGTCAAGATACAAATGAGGTTTAAAATAGAATCAAGTGGCAAACTTGAAGGATTGTTTAGTTTCATATGTAATAATCATCATTTTAACTCATTTTTAATTGTCCAAAGTTAGCAGTCCAATAGTCCGATTGTCCAATGGTTCAATAAATTCATATATGAACTAAATATATAATATTCGAATTACTTAATACGTATCGTGACCCGTGTACTGGTCTCGGTGTCGATCACAACTCAAAGTATATATATATTTTGGAATCAACTCCGACCCTGTATAGCCAACTCCCACCTTCACATATAGAGTGTCTATGGTTGTTCCGAAATATATATATAGATGGATCAATATGATAAGTCGAAACCTTGTATACGTGTCCCGTTATTTAAAATGCGTAAAATAAATAAATATATATCATGACCCATTATACAACGTGTTGTCTCAGAATTAATCCGACGTGTTGTTGTACATGTGTCCCGACGGTATGTAAAGTACAGAAATTAAAATTGCAAGAATGTAAATTGCAATAAATTAAATATTAATCAGTTAGCTGGGAACAGTTAGCCGGAACAGTTAGCGTGTAATCCTATCACAATTTCAATTAATTAATTCATCTGTTTCTAACAATTTTTATTTTGCCAATGTTTCTTCATTATGCCACTTGTTGGATTCGGATAGGTAAAAATCCAAATATGAAATTTAAATGGAAATGGTTAATCTGGGGTGAACGGATACGTATATCGGTAATTGTAAGTAGGATAATAAATGATCGTTGAATCAGATTCGAAGAATGTACAGTGTAACTTGTTAATGTGAATTCTAAATATTCCTTGGGTACTACCCACCCGTTAAAATATTTTCATCATTAACAGTTTGTACGAATGAAATTTTTAATTACAATCTTTATGAAAATATATTTGCATATATATTTTCTTCGGAGGTAACTATGAATTTAATGAGTCAATAAAATATTCAACTCATTTGATTTATCGTTATTACTAGATTACATAATCTCCAAAACATTAGAGATTACATAATCGTCATGTCGAACGAAGAACGATACGTAAAGAAGAGGTAATCGGTGTAGAATGATATGTAGAACAAAGATCATATCCGAAGTTCTGATGATGATGTTGAGGTACGTGGTGCGGATGTGATTGTTGGTGGTGGTAATGATACGGTTGGTGTTGATGCTGATGATGTCGTTGACGTCGATGATGCTACTGGTACTGAAGATTGCGAGGTTGATGTTGTTAACGGTACTGGTTATGCTGCTGGTGCTGCTGCTGGTGTTTGTAACCTTCGCACCGTGTTCTCCAAAGCCGTCACACGAGCGCGAAGTTCGTTAATTTCTGCTAGTACACCAGGATGATTGGCGGTTGGAGTGAGCGAATGAACAAGATCCGAAATATGGGATAGGATATAATCGTGACGAGATACTCGAGAAATGAGAGAGAAAATGGTTTCTCGAACAGGTTCGCCGGTAAGTGCTTCAGGTTCGTCGCCAATGGGGCAATTCGGTGGGTGAAAGGGATCACCTTCTTCTTGTCTCCAATAATTTAGTATACTACGAACCCATCCCCAATTCATCCAGAATAGATGATGAGAAATTGGTTGATCCATTCCAGTGACGCTGCCTTCGGAGCCCGAATGGAAATCCATATCAGCGTAGCTGTCGGAGTCGGAGGAATTCGAACTGGACGCGGAGTTCATCTTGTACAGTCGGGGAAATGAATTTTTGGTTTGGAATAGATTATAGGAGTTGGGTTTGGTATTCTTCAATACATAATTTACATATGTATTTATAATACTCAAAATCCCGTGAATTACGGAGAATCTTTGAAATTCGTCAGGCAATGTCTATAGCAACAGATACGCTAGGATACGAATTTTGTCTATACACTATCGATGCACCAAATGCAGTAAGACGTGTCTAGACTTAAGAATACTAAGCAGGCAATTCTTAAGGATGATAAGCAGATGATTTTCGACTAGATATGATAAGCAAAACTTTTGACATGTAGACACGGTCAAAGTCCAGACTCACTAATGCATCCTAACAACTACCAGTTAGACACACTAATGCAAGGCCTGGTTCGCTAAGACCAACGCTCTGATACCACATGAGACGACCCGACCCAATCCATAGGGACGAATACAATAACATATGATAACATTGCGAGGTACTTGACCTCTATATGATACATTTTACAAACGTTGCATTTATTCTTAAAAGGCAAACTATCATTACATCAATATTTGACATTTTCGTCTAACATTTCATAATATCCAAATGACCTAATCTGTCATTTACTTATTTATATTCTCTATTGAACTCCAATGACTCGAATGCAACGTCTTTGTATCATGGCTTAAAAGGTCCCAAGTAGTATCCTTAACATGAGCTAATGCACAGCGGAAGACTTAATTCATACCTGAGAATAACATGCTTTAAAACGTCAACATAAAGTTGGTGAGATATATAGGTTTGATGCTAGCAGCGTTATAACAATGGAACACAAGATTTCATATATAAACATTTTAATAAAAATATTCTAAGTGGTTGAGCACTTGGTAACCATACTTAACATTTAATCACGTCGCATATTCCCTTTATTATGAAATCTTACTACACCGTACCAAGGTGTAGTCACGAAACGAAGTACTGTGCAACCGTTGAATACTGGTCGTCCAGTCCGGTTGGGGTTGTCAGGCCCGATAGATCTATCAACAGGATTCGCGTTTACAATACCGCTGTAAATATTAGTTACCAAGCTACAGGGAAGTATGCCAGTGGTACAACTCGACGTAGAATATATTTTTCAGTTACTTGTGTCCATAGCGTAAAACATAAAATACATGTATTCTCATCCCGAAATATTTAGAGTTTAAAAGTGGGACTATATACTCACTTTTGTCTTGAAGATATGTAATTTCGACTTGGTCTCCGATTGATATCACGAACCTATCCATATATAATATATCAATACCTTTTCTTTTTAAACAATCGTCACATATATATACTTATAATACTTTTAATAATTCCTTAGTCCGTAGTTAGCAGTCCGATGTTAGTAATTCAATTTTAATGGTTCATATTTAGTTGTTTAATAAACCCCCAATGAAATAAATAAAACCCCCATCGTATATGTATTGGTCGAGATTAATCTTGACCCATGGTACCGGTGTTGTCAAATGACGTGTTGCGTACATAAAGTACCGGTGTTGTCAAATGACGTGTTGCGTACAATCATGGGATCTTATGATTAATCTTCTCGTATTGTTTACGGGTGATCCTGAACCATATAAAATTAAATTATGAGTACATATGTATAAAATATCATGTTACTTTAGGAAGATGTGATTTATTTAATTTTCTCCAATTATTTTCGTGGCTAAACTAGTCTTGGATATCTGATTTTGTTTTGGTCATAATTTCTTCGTTACAACTCCGTTTTCGTTGATTCAACTTTCCACTTCCTTGGATCGAGTCCCTCTTTAAGAATATGAACTGTAAATACCTTAGTTTGTATTCGAAATCATAGGTCATAGGTCAAATTTTGGTGAAACTTATGAAGTTAATCATTTTTGTTACAAAAACATTATTTAATGACCATTTTTCTAAAAATACTTATACTATGAATTAAATCATGAAATTTTTATGTGTTAACATATTCATAAGAAATATCATTTTTCCAGAATATAAACCTCCAATTCAAAGTTCAAGATGGTTTTTAATTATCCAACCCAAAACAGCCCCCGGTTGCACTCCGACGTCATAAAAACAGTTTTTTAAGGTATTCTTTGAAAAACCAAGTTATACCTTGTTAAATTAGCATATATTTAAGTTATATTACAGGTCTTGAAGTATTTTAAAAGTTAAGTTAGAAGGATCTATTTAGTTTGCAAACAAGTTTGAAATCATTCAAACTATGTTTTTGTTGTTAAAATTGTATACCATACAATAAGATAGCTATATATATATGAATCGAATAAGGTTATGAACAAAGTTACTACCTCAAGTTACTTGGACAAGATTGCTGTAAAAGAGGAGTAAAAACCTAGAACCAAAAGAGTGATGAAATTGGATGAAAGATTGGAAGCAACTTAAGACATAAACTTGAATTGAAAGTTGTATTTTTGTAGTGTTTTTGTTGATCTTTTTATGGTGGTGTTTAAGGTGATTCTTGAGAGGATTTTTGCTGGAGTTCTTAGAGAGACATGAGGCTAGTAATTGTGTGTGTTTAGCTAGAGAAATGATGTTCCAAAAATTGAAAATGGATGCATGTATTTATGGTGGTGTAAAAGGTGTATAAATTTGTAATTTTGTGAAAAGATCTTTTAATCATGTGAAATTGTCATACTAAATAACAAAAGTAGTTACCTTATACATAAGGCATGAACAAGGGCTGGTTGGTGGTGATTTGATGTGTATATACCAATAGTAAATACGTATAGAAGCTAGGTATGATACGAGTACATATACTCTAGATATACGTATAGAAATCTTGTGAAAAATGGAATGAGGATTCAAATATAGCTATCTTTTGTGAATATACTTATATTGTTTTATGTATTTAAGTCTTTAAAAGTGATTAAATACATTATATATACGATATATGTATAAACATTATAGGTCGTAAGTATTTATGTCAAATAACGTTACGTATAGTTATCGTTTTGAAAGCTTAAGTTAGTAGTTTCAAAATATACTTATAACTTATTGTTATTAATACAAAATGAGATATTTAAACATCCTTAAATCATGTTAAATATGTATATATACATATATATACACAAACGTATAATTAACATATATTGTATAGTTCGTGATATCATCGGTCAAACTAGACGGTTAAACGTTATGTAAAACTCTTTTCAAAATCATAAATCTCAACAATTTAGATTGCTTATCATGTTGGTAAGTTTTAATTTATGTAAATATTAATCTTATAAGTGTAAAACGATCGGAAAAATCCGGGTCGTTACAGTACCCACCCGTTAAAGAAATTTCGTCCCGAAATTTGGTAGAGGTTGTCATAAATAACAATAGGAATGTTTTCATGACGAATATGAGGTATTAATAGAGTTTTATCATTATTGGAAGATATGGATAAAACGATTCGGTCATGTGAAGCGCACGAGTGAAGCTATCACAAAAGAATGAAATGAGTGAATATAGAATTGTTTTAACCGATGTCGAGATTAGGATTGATTTCCAGAATTTAAGGGATTTAAAGAAAATCTTATGTAATAAGATTTGGTTCTTCGATGATTTAGAAAACAGGATCTCCTTTGATTTAATGCGATAATCTGTTTCGATTTCTTTGTCGGATATTTCACTATAAATCCACCTCCTTCCCTTTCTTACTTCCATACCTCACATCTCTTACTCTTCCTCCTCTAATTCATACCTTAAGGTATCCTTTAAAATGCTTCATCCCGTTCTGATTTTTGTTATACTTCTAACTTTCATATCTTTCATTCTTCTCTTTCATCTACCGCTAGAAGAATCTATTCACTTTTATGATTTTCTTGGAATTATAATGTTTCTAATTCTCCCGTGTCTTTACGTCGCCATACGTATTGATACACACGGTTTGTAGTTTCTGGGTGGTTATTGGGTTTGATATCTTTCCTTATATTTCGATGCTCCTGCTTCTGTTTTCCATAATCATTGTCATCCATAGTTAATACTCTCTCCTATTTGCTGTAATCTATACCCCAATTTCTATTTTGGGACTTTGTCCCTTCGTTTCTTCTTCCCGTCCTTGAGTCAAGCGATCAATAGTTCGAAATTCGTAGGTATAAAATTCGGAATGAACATAGCTAATGCTCTAAGAAAGGAATGGTAATGGCACGATTTTGATTTGTCAAATTACCAGAATATCCAGGAAAATAGAACTATCAAGATGATTTGTTCTTAATATGTTTCGGAATTGGATAGAATGTAAAAGTCGTGTAACATGGCACATGATGACGGTACTGTGAATCATCATATTCCATTAGAAACTTAACATGACTTACTGTAATATAATGAAGTTGATCAAGTTTCATTATATTATACTAGTTCATGCATCAGTTCCCAACACTGCTTCAGAACATTCCTATTTTAAACTAGAAGGATTTAGAAACTAACACAGTTTCCTTTATATTGTAACGCAGATATTACAGAGAGATAAATGATTTCAGATAAGGATAGTGGTGAAAATATCTTCAGAAATATTGAGGATATTTATAATGAAAGATATGATAAT
This sequence comes from Rutidosis leptorrhynchoides, assembly GCF_046630445.1. NCBI lineage: Eukaryota > Viridiplantae > Streptophyta > Magnoliopsida > Asterales > Asteraceae > Rutidosis > Rutidosis leptorrhynchoides. Next base: position 350,400,587 of record NC_092336.1, read on the forward strand.
ATCTTGGAATTTCTAATGTCGAAGGATGATGATGAAGATTGACCCGTAAGGGTTTAGATTCAGAAGCAAGGTGTTTGCTACAGAATCGTCATAATTCTTTATGTACAAGTTTAGTCCTTTTAACTTGTTCAGAGTCTCCTTCATGGTTTGTTCAATCCGGTTTTCAGTACCAATTTTCTATCGAGCGTTCCTAACACTTCCTTCTTTTATCATCAACATTTGGTCATTAAGACCTTCTACAACATGCTGCTTCGTCAGTATTTTCAAAGTTATCGGATCTGGGTCATTGGTTATCAAACCAAGATGGTTTAAGGAGAACTGTATTTTTAGATGATTAAACGCTGATGGTAATATGATGGAATATAAAAGGTTCTCCGGTAACGATGGCGAAAGAACAACGTATATATATATATCGAGATTGTAATAAGAGTAGTCTTACTGAGATATCGAAGTGGAGCTGTGACAAAATTAGTTAATTGAAAAGGAATCGCGTGATTGTTTTTGCTAATGGATGATAAGGAATTCGATGCGGATACGTTTTAACTATAACTTCGAGTTCAAAAATTTTTAGGTGCATAACTGTATGCATAAATCTTTATTCCGTAGACGAGGTGCGGCTGGTTGAACTTCTCGATCGAGATGTTTTCAAGAATCATGAAAAGTTGTGAATGCGAATTGTAATCGTCAAGATACAAATGAGGTTTAAAATAGAATCAAGTGGCAAACTTGAAGGATTGTTTAGTTTCATATGTAATAATCATCATTTTAACTCATTTTTAATTGTCCAAAGTTAGCAGTCCAATAGTCCGATTGTCCAATGGTTCAATAAATTCATATATGAACTAAATATATAATATTCGAATTACTTAATACGTATCGTGACCCGTGTACTGGTCTCGGTGTCGATCACAACTCAAAGTATATATATATTTTGGAATCAACTCCGACCCTGTATAGCCAACTCCCACCTTCACATATAGAGTGTCTATGGTTGTTCCGAAATATATATATAGATGGATCAATATGATAAGTTGAAACCTTGTATACGTGTCCCGTTATTTAAAATGCGTAAAATAAATAAATATATATCATGACCCATTATACAACGTGTTGTCTCAGAATTAATCCGACGTATTGTTGTACATGTGTCCCGACGGTATGTAAAGTACAGAAATTAAAATTGCAAGAATGTAAATTGCAATAAATTAAATATTAATCAGTTAGCTGGGAACAGTTAGCCGGAACAGTTAGCGTGTAATCCTATCACAATTTCAATTAATTAATTCATCTGTTTCTAACAATTTTTATTTTGCCAATGTTTCTTCATTATACCACTTGTTGGATTCGGATAGGTAAAAATCCAAATATGAAATTTAAATGAAAATGGTTAATCTGGGGTGAACGGATACGTATATCGGTAATTATAAGTAGGATAATAAATGATCGTTGAATTAGATTCGAAGAATGTACAGTGTAACTTGTTAATGTGAATTCTAAATATTCCTTGGGTACTACCCACCCGTTAAAATATTTTCATCATTAACAGTTTGTACGAATGAAATTTTTAATTTCAATCTTTATGAAAATATATTTGCATATATATTTTCTTCGGAGGTAACTATGAATTTAATGAGTCAATAAAATATTCAACTCATTTGATTTATCGTTATTACTAGATTACATAATCTCCAAAACATTAGAGATTACATAATCGTCATGTCGAACGAAGAACGATACGTAAAGAAGAGGTAATCGGTGTAGAATGATATGTAGAACAAAGATCATATTCGAAGTTCAGATGATGATGTTGAGGTACGTGGTGCGGATGTGATTGTTGGTGGTGGTAATGATACGGTTGGTGTTGATGCTGATGATGTCGTTGACGTCGATGATGCTACTGGTACTGAAGATTGCGAGGTTGATGTTGTTAACGGTACTGGTTATGCTGCTGGTGCTGCTGCTGTTGTTTGTAACCTTCGCACCGTGTTCTCCAAAGCCGTCACACGAGCACGAAGTTCGTTAATTTCTGCTAGTACACCAGGATGATTGGCGGTTGGAGTGAGCGAATGAACAAGATCCGAAATATGGGATAGGATATAATCGTGACGAGATACTCGAGAAATGAGAGAGAAAATGGTTTCTCGAACAGGTTCGCCGGTAAGTGCTTCAGGTTCGTCGCCAATGGGGCAATTCGGTGGGTGAAAGGGATCACCTTCTTCTTGTCTCCAATAATTTAGTATACTACGAACCCATCCCCAATTCATCCAGAATAGATGATGAGAAATTGGTTGATCCATTCCAGTGACGCTGCCTTCAGAGCCCGAATGGAAATCCATATCAGCGTAGCTGTCGGAGTCGGAGGAATTCGAACTGGACGCGGAGTTCATCTTGTACAGTCGGGGAAATGAATTTTTGGTTTGGAATAGATTATAGGAGTTGGGTTTGGTATTCTTCAATACATAATTTACATATGTATTTATAATACTCAAAATCCCGTGAATTACGGAGAATCTTTGAAATTCGTCAGGCAATGTCTATAGCAACAGATACGCTAGGATACGAATTTTGTCTATACACTATCGATGCACCAAATGCAGTAAGACGTGTCTAGACTTAAGAATACTAAGCAGGCAATCCTTAAGGATGATAAGCAGATGATTTTCGACTAGATATGATAAGCAAAACTTTTGACATGTAGACACGGTCAAAGTCCAGACTCACTAATGCATCCTAACAACTACCAGTTAGACACACTAATGCAAGGCCTGGTTCGCTAAGACCAACGCTCTGATACCACATGAGACGACCCGACCCAATCCATAGGGACGAATACAATAACATATGATAACATTGCGAGGTACTTGACCTCTATATGATACATTTTACAAACGTTGCATTTATTCTTAAAAGGCAAACTATCATTACATCAATATTTGACATTTTCGTCTAACATTTCATAATATCCAAATGACCTAATCTGTCATTTACTTATTTATATTCTCTATTGAACTCCAATGACTCGAATGCAACGTCTTTGTATCATGGCTTAAAAGGTCCCAAGTAGTATCCTTAACATGAGCTAATGCACAGCGGAAGACTTAATTCATACCTGAGAATAACATGCTTTAAAACGTCAACATAAAGTTGGTGAGATATATAGGTTTGATGCTAGCAGCGTTATAACAATGGAACACAAGATTTCATATATAAACATTTTAATAAAAATATTCTAAGTGGTTGAGCACTTGGTAACCATACTTAACATTTAATCACGTCGCATATTCCCTTTATTATGAAATCTTACTACACCGTACCAAGGTGTAGTCACGAAACGAAGTACTGTGCAACCGTTGAATACTGGTCGTCCAGTCCGGTTGGGGTTGTCAGGCCCGATAGATCTATCAACAGGATTCGCGTTTACAATACCGCTGTAAATATTAGTTACCAAGCTACAGGGAAGTATGCCAGTGGTACAACTCAACGTAGAATATATTTTTCAGTTACTTGTGCCCATAGCGTAAAACATAAAATACATGTATTCTCATCCCGAAATATTTAGAGTTTAAAAGTGGGACTATATACTCACTTTTGTCTTGAAGATATGTAATTTCGACTTGGTCTCTGATTGATATCACGAACCTATCCATATATAATATATCAATACCTTTTCTTTCTAAACAATCGTCACATATATATACTTATAATACTTTTAATACTTTTAAAAATTCCTTAGTCCGTAGTTAGCAGTCCGATGTTAGTAATTCAATTTTAATGGTTCATATTTAGTTGTTTAATAAACCCCCAATGAAATAAATAAAACCCCCATCGTATATGTATTGGTCGAGATTAATCTTGACCCATGGTACCGGTGTTGTCAAATGACGTGTTGCGTACATAAAGTACCGGTGTTGTCAAATGACGTGTTGCGTACAATCATGAGATCTTATGATTAATCTTCTCGTATTGTTTACGGGTGATCCTGAACCATATAAAATTAAATTATGAGTACATATGTATAAAATATCATGTTACTTTAGGAAGATGTGATTTATTTAATTTTCTCCAATTATTTTCGTGGCTAAACTAGTCTTGGATATCCGATTTTGTTTTGGTCATAATTTCTTCGTTACAACTCCGTTTTCGTTGATTCAACTTTCCACTTCCTTGGATCGAGTCCCTCTTTAAGAATATGAACTGTAAATACCTTAGTTTGTATTCGAAATCATAGGTCATAGGTCAAATTTTGGTGAAACTTATGAAGTTAATCATTTTTGTTACAAAAACATCATTTAATGACCATTTTTCTAAAAATACTTATACTATGAATTAAATCATGAAATTTTTATGTGTTAACATATTCATAAGAAATATAATTTTTCCAGAATATAAACCTCCAATTCAAAGTTCAAGATGGTTTTTAATTATCCAACCCAAAACAGCCCCCGGTTGCACTCCGACGTCATAAAACAGTTTTTTTAAGGTATTCTTTGAAAAACCAAGTTATACCTTGTTAAATTAGCATATATTTAAGTTATATTACAGGTCTTGAAGTATTTTAAAAGTTAAGTTAGAAGGATCTATTTAGTTTGCAAACAAGTTTGAAATCATTCAAACTATGTTTTTGTTGTTAAAATTGTATACCATACAATAAGATAGCTATATATATATGAATCGAATAAGGTTATGAACAAAGTTACTACCTTAAGTTACTTGGACAAGATTGCTGTAAAAGAGGAGTAAAAACCTAGAACCAAAAGAGTGATGAAATTGGATGAAAGATTGGAAGCAACTTAAGACATAAACTTGAATTGAAAGTTGTATTTTTGTAGTGTTTTTGTTGATCTTTTTATGGTGGTGTTTAAGGTGATTCTTGAGAGGATTTTTGCTGGAGTTCTTAGAGATACATGAGGCTAGTAAGTGTGTGTGTTTAGCTAGAGAAATGATGTTCCAAAAATTGAAAATGGATGCATGTATTTATGGTGGTGTAAAAGGTGTATAAATTTGTAATTTTGTGAAAAGATCTTTTAATCATGTGAAATTGTCATACTAAATAACAAAAGTAGTTACCTTATACATAAGGCATGAACAAGGGCTGGTTGGTGGTGATTTGATGTGTATATACCAATAGTAAATACGTATAGAAGCTAGGTATGATACGAGTACATATACTCTAGATATACGTATAGAAATCTTGTGAAAAATGGAATGAGGATTCAAATATAGCTATCTTTTGTGAATATACTTATATTGTTTTATGTATTTAAGTCTTTAAAAGTGATTAAATACATTATATATACGATATATGTATAAACATTATAGGTCGTAAGTATTTATGTCAAATAACGTTACGTATAGTTATCGTTTTGAAAGCTTAAGTTAGTAGTTTCAAAATATACTTATAACTTATTGTTATTAATACAAAATGAGATATTTAAACATCCTTAAATCATGTTAAATATGTATATATACATATATATACACAAACGTATAATTAACATATATTGTATAGTTCGTGATATCATCGGTCAAACTAGACGGTTAAACGTTATGTAAAACTCTTTTCAAAATCATAAATCTCAACAATTTAGATTGCTTATCATGTTGGTAAGTTTTAATTTATGTAAATATTAATCTTATAAGTGTAAAACGATCGGAAAAATCCGGGTCGTTACAGTATCCACCCGTTAAAAAAATTTCGTCCCCGAAATTTGATAGAGGTTATCATGGATAACAATAGGAATGTTTTCATGACAAATATGAGGTAATAATGGAGTTTTATCACCATTGAGTAATGTAGATAAAACGATTCGATCATATGAAGCGTACGAGTGAAGCTATCACAAAAGAGTGAAATGGGTAGATAAATATACTCATTTCAATCGATGATGTAGTTACTATTGACTTCCGGGATTTAAGGGATTTAAAGAAAATCTTACATAATAAGATTTAGTTCTTCGGCGATCAGGATTTTATTTGATTTAATACGGCAGTCTGTTTTGATTTCTCTGTCGGATATTTCACTATAAATCTGCCCCTTTGTTTCCTTATTTTCCACAACTCACATCTTCTATTTGCTGCGATTTACACTCCAATTTCTATTGTTGAGGCTTTATTCTTTCATTTCCTTTTCCAGTCCTCGAGTCAAGCGAACAATGGTCCGGAATTCGTAGGTATGAAATTCGAAATGAACATAGCTAATGTTCTAAGAAAGAATTAGTAATGAAACAATTTTGATTTGTCAAATTACCAGAATATCGTAGAAAAGATAGAACTATCAAGATGATATGTTCCTAATATGTTTGGAAATTGGATAGAATGTAAGAGCCATGTAACATGGTGCATGATGACGGTACTGTGAATCATCACATTCCATTAGAAACTTAACATGACCTACTGTAATATAATGAAGTTGATCAAGTTTCATTATATTATACTAATTCATGCATCAGTTTCCAACACTACTTCAAATCATTCATAATTTAGATTCAAAGATTTATAGAATATAGAAACTAAAACAGTTCCTTTTATGAGATAGTACGGATAGCGTGGAGAGATAGTTAATATCGGACGAGAACATTTTGAAGATGTCTTTAAAAATATTGAGGATATTTTTAATGAAAGATACGATAACATCTTGGAATTTCTAATATCGAAGGATGATGATGAAGATTTACCCGTAAGGGTTTAGATTCGGAAGCAAGGTGTTCGCTAAAGATTTCCTTAGATACAGAATCATCTGGATTCTTTGAATATAGGGTTTGATCCTTGTATTTGTCCTTGGTCTCTTTCATGGTTAGCTCAATCCGATTTTCAATACCAAATTTTTTTCATCGGGTGTTTCCAACACCTCCTTCTTTATCATCAACTTTTGGTCATTAAGACCATCTACAGCATGTTGCTTCGTCAGCATTTTCAAAGTTAACGAATTTGGGTCATTGGTTTTCAAACCGAGGTGATTTTAAGAAATTTATGTTTTTAGATGATTAAACGCGGATGGTAGTATGGTGGAAAAAGGTTCTCCAGTAATGATAGCAAAAGAATACTTATTTATATCGAAATGATAATAAGACTAGTTTTACTGAGAAATCAAAGTGAAGCTGTGACAAAATTAACTTCTTGAAAAGGAATTTGTAAGGTTGTTTTTGCTGATGAGTGATAAAGAATTCGACGTGGGTACGATTTAACTATAACTTCGGTTTCGAAAGTTTTTCAGGTGCATAACTGTATGCATAAATCTTTCTTCCGTAGACGAGATGCGGCTGGTTCAACTTCTCGATCGTGGTGTTTTCAAGAATTATGAAAAGATTTGAACGAGGATTGTAATTGTCGAGGTACAAATGAGGTTTAAGGTGAAATCAAGTGGCAAGCTTGAAGAATTATTTAGTTTCATATGTTATAATCAATATTTTAATTTAATTCATTTTAATTGTCCAAAGTTAGCAGTCCAATAGTCCGATGGTTCAATGATTCATATATAATTTAATATATAATATTCGAATTAAATAATACGTATCGTGACCCGTGTACCGGTCTCGGTGTCGATCACAACTCAAAGTATATATATATTTTGGAATCAACTCCGACCCTGTATAGCCAACTCCCACCTTCACATATAGAGTGTCTACGGTTGTTCCGAAATATATATATAGATGGGTCGATATGATAAATCGAAACCTTGTATACGTGTCCCGTTATTTATAGTGCGTAAACGTAAATAACAGAAATTAAATGACGATAAATAAAATTGCGAGAATGTAAATTGCGATAAATTAAATGTTAATCAGTTAGCTGGGAACAGTTAGCCAGAACAGTTAGCGTGGATTCCTATCACAATTTCAATTAATTAATTCGTTTGTTTCTAACACTTTTTATTTTTGTCCAATGTTTTCTTCATTATGCCACTTGTTGGATTCTGATAGGTCAAAATCCAAATATGAAATTTGAATAGAAATGGTTATTCTGTGGTGAACGGATACGTATATCGGTTGTTGTAAGTAGGATAGTATATGATCGTTCAATCGGATTTGAAGAATGTACAGTGTAACTTATTAATGTGAATTCTAAATATTCCTCGGGTACTACCCACCCGTTAAAATATTTTCGTCATTAACAGTTTTGTACAAAAGAATTTTTATCTACAATCTTTATGAAAATATACTTGCATATATATTTTCATCGGATGAAATCATGAATTTAATGAGTCAAAAACTCATCTGATTTACCGTTAATACTAGATTACTTAATCTCTAAAACTTTAGAAATTACATATTCACCATGTCGAACAAGGAAAAATGAGGTAGAATGATACGTAAAGCGAAGATAGCCGATGTAGATCGATGTATAGAACGAAGTTCATACTCAAAGTACAAATGGTGATATTGAGATGTGAAATGTTGATATTCGAGGTACAGATTGTGATGTTGAGAGTTACGGCACGGTTATGATTTAGAGATGATAAGGGTACTGTCGACGTCGATGATGGTGGTACTGATTATACCACTGGTGCTGCTTCTGTTGTTAGTAACCTTCACACCAGGTTCTCCAAAATCGTCACACGAGCGTGTAGTTCATTAACTTCTTCTAGTACTACGGAATGATTGGCGGTTGAAGCGAGTGAATGATTAAGATTCGAATATAGGATAATATATAACCGTGACGGGATTCTCGAAAGGAGGGGAAAGAAAATGGTTTTCCCTGAACAGGTTCGCCGATAAGCACTTCAGGTTGAAAAGGGCAATTTGGTGAATGGAAGAGATCTTCGATGTGAAATGATTTTTCGGATGTCGGATGATATTCTAGCTATATAGAATATCTATGTATAATACCAAGGATTTCGTAAACTACAGAGGAATTTACGGCATATGACAGGCAAGTCTACAGATATACTAGGATATGAATTTTTGTCTATACACTATCGATGCACTAAATGCAGTAAGACGTGTCTAGACTAAAGAATGATAAGCAGGCAATTCCCTAAGGATAATAGGCAGATGATTTTCGACTAGAAATGATAAGCAAAACTTTTGACAGGGAGACACGGTCAAAGTCCAGACTCACTAATGTATCCTAACAACTACCAGTTAGACACACTAATGGGAGACCTGGTTCGCTAAGACCAACGCTCTGATACCACATGAGACGACCCGACCCAATCCATAGGGACGAATACAATAACATATGATAACATTGCGAGGTACTTGACCTCTATATGATACATTTTACAAACGTTGCATTTATTCTTAAAAGGCAAACTATCATTACATCAATATTTGACATTTTCGTCTAACATTTCATAATATCCAAATGACCTAATCTGTCATTTACTTATTTATATTCTCTATTGAACTCCAATGACTCGAATGCAACGTCTTTGTATCATGGCTTAAAAGGTCCCAAGTAGTATCCTTAACATGAGCTAATGCACAGCGGAAGACTTAATTCATACCTGAGAATAACATGCTTTAAAACGTCAACATAAAGTTGGTGAGATATATAGGTTTGATGCTAGCAGCGTTATAACAATGGAACACAAGATTTCATATATAAACATTTTAATAAAAATATTCTAAGTGGTTGAGCACTTGGTAACCATACTTAACATTTAATCACGTCGCATATTCCCTTTATTATGAAATCTTACTACACCGTACCAAGGTGTAGTCACGAAACGAAGTACTGTGCAACCGTTGAATACTGGTCGTCCAGTCCGGTTGGGGTTGTCAGGCCCGATAGATCTATCAACAGGATTCGCGTTTACAATACCGCTGTAAATATTAGTTACCAAGCTACAGGGAAGTATGCCAGTGGTACAACTCAACGTAGAATATATTTTTCAGTTACTTGTGTCCATAATGTAAAACATAAAATACATGTATTCTCATCCCGAAATATTTAGAGTTTAAAAGTGGGACTATATACTCACTTTCGTCTTGAAGATATATATATAATTTGACTTGGTCTCCGGTTGATATCACGAACCTATCCATATATAATATATCAATACCTTTTCTTTTTTAAACAAACGTCACATATATATACTTGTTATACTTTTAATACTTTGAATAATTCCTTAGTCCGTAGTTAGCAGTTCGTTGTTAGTAATTCAATTTTAATGGTTCATATTTAGATGTTTAATAAACTCCCAATGAAATAAATAAAACCCTCATCGTATATGTATTGGTCGAGATTAATCTTGACCCACGGTACCGGTGTTGTCAAATGACGTGTTGCGTACATAAAGTACCGGTGTTGTCAAATGACGTGTTGCGTACAATCATGGGATCTTATGATTAATCTTCTCGTATTGTTTACGGGTGATCCTGAACCATATAAAATTGAATTATGAGTACATATATATAAAATATCATGTTATTTTAGAAAGATGTGATTTTATTTAATTTTTCCCAATTAATCCCGAAGTTAAACAAGTCTTGGATAACCAATTTTGTTTCGGTCATAGTTTCTTCGTTACAAATCCGTTTTCGTTGATTCAACTTGCCATCTCCTTGGATCGAGTCCCTCTTTAAGACTATGAACTGAAAATACCTTGGTTTGTATTCAAAATCACACGGCATAGGTGAAACTTTAGTGAAACTTATGAAGTTAAACATTTTCCTTTATTTAAACAACCTTAAATAATTATTTTTCTAAAAATACTTATACTTTGAATTAAATAATGAAATTTTTATGTGTTATCATATTCATAGTAAAAATCATTTTTCCAGAAAATAAACCTCCAACTCAAAGTTTAAGATAGTTTTTAATTATCCAATCCAAAACAGTCCCCAGTGGCACTCCGACGTCGTAAAAACAGTTTTTAAGATATTCTTTGAAAAACCAAATTATACCTTGTTAAATTAGCATATATTTAAGTTATATTACAGGTCTTGAAGTATTTTAAAAGTTAAGTTAGAAGGATCTATTTAGTTTGCAAACAAGTTTGAAAACATTCAAACTATGTTCTTGTTGTTAAACTTTTATACCACAAAATAAGATAGCTATATATATATGAATCGAATAAGGTTATGAACATAGATACTACCTCAAGTTCCTTGGACAAGGTTGATGTAAAAGAGGAGTAAGAAGCTAGAATCAAAAGGGTGATGGAAGTGGATGAAAGATTGGAAGTAAGTTTGTGTTCTTGGAAGGATTTCTTGAAGTGTTTTTGTATGGTTTTCTTATGGTGTTTAAGTAAGGTTTTTGAAGCTAGATCTTCATGGAACTTTGCTGAATGTTTATGGAGTTTAATGTTCTTGAGAGTGTGGGTGTTTGAAGCTAGCAGCGTTATAACTATGGATCACAAGATTTCATGTATAAAAATATAATACACTCGCAAGTGTATAAAATCATTCTGCTTATGTTGAGGCCTCAGTAACCAACCTTAACAATAATATAATAAGTCATCTTCGCAAAGATGGATGTGTACACTCGCAAGTGTATAAATAATCCTCGAAGTACTAAACATCCGCCCACTAGTTCTTATGTCTAGTACAGCCTACTGGATGGGGGTGTTAAACCACCGGCGAACCTATTCGAAACACCATTTTCTCGCTCATTTCTAGAGTATCTCGTCATGATTACATACTATCCCATATTTCGAATCTTGTTCATTCGCTCGTTCCAACTGTCAATCATCCCGGTATAATAGAAGAAGTCAACGAGCTTCGCGCTCGGGTAGTGGCTTTAGAAAATACGGTGCGAAGGTTACAAACACCAGCAGCAGCACCAGCAGCATAATCTGTATCACTATCAACAACGCCGACAGTACTTTTGTCACCCCCAAAATCTCAACATCACAAACTGTATCTCGGATATCAACATCACATACCTCAAAAACCTCATCGGAACTTCGAGTATGATCTTCGTTCTATATATCGTTCTACATCGATTATCTTCGCTTTACGTATCGTTTTACCTCATTTATCTTCGTTCGACCTGGCGATTATGTAATCTCTAATGCTTTAGAAGTTATGTAATCTAGTATTAACGATAAATCAAATGAGTTTAATACTTCATTGACTCATTGAATCTATGATTACATCTGAAGAAAATATATATGCAAGTATATTTTTATAAAGATTGTAATTAAAAATTCTTTCGTACAAACTGTTAATGATGAAAATATTTTAACGGGAGGGTAGTACCCGAGGAATATTTAGAATTCACATTAATAAGTTACGTTGTACATTCTCTAAATCTGATTCAACGGTCATTTACTATCCTACTTACAACTACCGATATACGTATCCGTTCACCACAGAATAACCATTTCTATTCAAATTTCATATTTGGATTTTGATCTATCAGAATCCAACAAGTGGCATAATGAAGAAAACATTGGACAAAAATAAAAAGTGTTAGAAACAAACGAATTAATTAATTGAAATTGTGATAGGATTTCACGCTAACTGTTCCGGCTAACTGTTCCCAGTTAACTGATTAACATTTAATTTATCGCAATTTACATTCTAGCAATTTTATTTATCATCATTTAATTTCTGTTATTTACTTTTACGCACTTTAAATAACGGGACACGTATGCAAGGTTTCGACTTATCATATCGACCCATCTATATATATATTTCGGAACAACCGTAGACACTCTATATGTGAAGGCGGGAGTTGGCTATACAGGGTCGGAGTTGATTTCAAAATATATATATACTTTGAGTTGTGATCGACACCGAGACCGGTATACGGGTCACGATACGTATTATTTAATTCGAATATTATATATTAAATTATATATGAATCATTGAACCATCGGACTATTGGACTGCTAACTTTGGACAATTAAAATGAATTAAATTAAAATATTGATTATAACATATGAAACTAAATAATTCTTCAAGTTTGCCACTTGATTTCATCCTAAACCTCATTTGTACTTCGACAATTATAATCCTCATTCAAATCTTTTCATGATTCTTGAAAACACCTCGATCGAGAAGTTGAACCAGCCGCACCTCGTTTACGGAAGAAAGATTTATGCATACAGTGATGCACCTGAAAATTTTTCGAAACCGAAGTTATAGTTAAAACGTATCCGCGTCGAATTCCTTATCATTCATTATCAAAAACAATCATACGATTCCTTTTCAAGAAGCTAATTTTGTCACAGCTCCACTTCGACTTCTCAGTGAGACTACTCCTATTATAATCTCGATATTTATACTTTGTCCTTTCGCCGTTGTTACCGGAGAACCTTTTTCACAACATCATCAGCAGACGTACCAGCAACTCGTTATCTCTTTGGCGAGATCCGCAATCAGTATTTTGAAAATCTCGTAGAAATTCTCCCAGTTATACCGAGAACGACTATCCCTAAGAATTACATATTTCGAATGTGAAGTTCTGAAAAAAAATCCTGGACTATGAAGTAGTTCTTGAAATGCTGAAGAAGCAGCAAAAACTGTAAACGACTTTAACAGTCAAAAGTTTAATGATGAAGTACATTGTGTTGGTAAAGCTTAGAAAAAGAGGAGAGTTGGAACTGGAAAACGGATTGAGCAAAGTATGAAGGAGGATGTAGATAAATCACAAGAACTGAATCTGCTTTCAAAGGATTCAAACGATTCAGTGCCTGCTGAAACCATTAGTAAAAACCCTACCCCTTATCCTAAACCTTTCCCGATGATATTCTTCTTCATCATCTTATCCTAGATATTATAAGATATCTTCATATCTTCCGTTATACATATTCTCCATATTTCTGGAAATATTTTCACAACTATTCTTATCTGAGAATATTTATCTCTCCGTAATATCTGCGTTACAACATAAAAGAAACTGTGTTAGTTTCTAAGTTCTAAAACCTTCAAGTTTAAAATAGGAATGTTCTGAAGCAGTGTTGGGAACTGATGCATGAATTAGTATAATATAATGAAACTTGATCAACTTCATTATATTACAGTAAGTCATGTTAAGTTTCTAATGAAATGTGATGATTCACAGTACCATCATCATGTGCCATGTTACACGGCTCTTACATTCTATCCAATTCTCAAACATAATAGGAACATGTCATCCTGACAGTTCTATCTTTTTCGGGGTATTCTGGTAATTTGACAAATCAAAATTTGTCCTATTACCATTTCTTTCTTAGAGCATTAGCTATACTCATTTCGAATCTCATATCTACAAATTCCGGACCATTACTGCTTGACTCGAAGTCAGGAAGAGAAAACGAAAGTATGAAGCTTTGAAAAATAATGAAGAATACAAAGGCCGAAAATCACCCAGGATTTACAAACCGTGTATATCAATACGTATTGCAATGTAAAGACACGGGAGAATTAAAAATATTATAATTCCGAGGAAAGGATAGAAGTAAATAGATTCTTCTGGCGATAAATGAAAGAGAAGAATGAAAGATATGAAAGTTAGAAGTATAACAAGAATTAGAACGGGATGGAGCATTTAAAAGAATACTTTAAGGTATGAGTTGAAGGAGAAAGGATAGAAGATGTGAGTTGTGGAAATAAGGAAGAGAAGGAAATGGATTTATAGCAAAATATTCGACAAAGAAATCGAAACAGATCGCCGCACTAAATCAAAGAAGATCTTGATCGCCAAAGAACCAAATCTTATTACGTAAGATTTTCCATAAATTCCGGAAATCAATCCTAATCACGTCATCGGTTACAACAATTCTATATTTACTCATTTCACTCTTTTGTGATAGCTTCGCTCGTGCGTCTCACATAACCGAATCGTTTTATCTAAATCTTTCAATAATGATAAAATTTCATTATTACCTCATATTCGTCATGAAAACATTCCTGTTGTTATTTATGACAACCTCTACCAAATTTCGAGGACGAAATTTCTTTAACGGGTGGGTACTGTAACGACCCGGAAATTTCCGACCAAATTTAAACTCTAATCTCTATATGGTTCCGACACGATAAGCAAAAACCCTAAGGTTGACCCGCACTTTTTCGATCGTTCTATACTTATAAGATTAATATTTACATAAATTAAACCTTACCAACATGATAAGTAATCCAAATTGTTGAGACTTATGTTTTCGAAAAGAGTTTTACACAACGTTTGACCGTCTAGTTTGACCGATGATATCACGAACTATACAATATATGATAATTATACGTTTGTGTATATATATGTATATATACATATTTAACATGATCTAAGAATGTTTTAATATCTCATTTTGTATTAATAACAATAAGTTATAAGTATATTTTGAAACTACTAACTTAAGTTTTCAAAACGATAACCATACGTAACGTTATTTGACTTAAATACTTATGACCTATAATGTTTATACATATATCGTATAAGTAATGTATTTAATCACTTTTAAAGACTTAAATACATAAAACAATATAAGTATATTTACAAAAGATAGCTATATTTGAATCCTCGTTCCGTTTTCTCAAAGATTTCTATACGTATACCTAGGGTATATGTACCCGTATCATACGCAGCTTCTAGATGTATTTACTATTGGTATATACCAATAAAAATCTGCTCCTTAGCAGCCTTAAATGATTAAGAAACATGTGGAACCAACCATTTGTCAAGTAGCATGAATTATTTAGCAAGAAAACAAAGTTAGGTATTTTTTTTTCCTGAGAATACATGTATTTTATGTTTTACGATATGGATACAAGTAACTGAAAAATATGTTCTACGTTGAGTTGTACCACTGGCATACTTCCCTGTAGCTTGGTAACTAATATTTACAGCGGTATTGTAAACGCGAATCCTGTTGATAGATCTATCGGGCCTGACAACCCCAACCGGACTGGACGACCAGTATTCAACGGTTGCACAGTACTTCGTTTTGTGACTACACTTGGTACGGTGTAGTAAGATTTCATATTAAAGGGAATATGCGACGTGATTGAATGTTAAGTATGGTTACCAAGTGCTCAACCACTTAGAATATTTTTATGAAAATGTTTATATATGAAATCTTGTGGTCTATATATATATATATATCGCTGCCGGCATTAAACCTATATCTCACCAACTTTATGTTGACATTTTAAAGCATGTTATTCTCAGGTATGAATTAAGTCTTCCGCTGTGCATTAGCTCGTACTAAGGATACTACTTGAGGCTATTAAGGACTTATATCATAAGGCGTTGCATTCGAGTCATTGAAGTTCATAGAGACTATTATTAAGTAAATGGCGGTTTATGTCATTTGAATATTATGAAATGTCAGGCGATTATGTCAATTCTGGATGTAACTATAGATTGCCTTTTAAGAATAAATGCAACGTTTGTAAGATGTATCATATAGAGGGCAAGTACCTCGCAATGTTATCAACTATTGTAATTCGTTTGTAATCAATATGGACAACGTCCGGATGATTAGTTTCGGATCCTTTCAGTTGGTATCAGAGCGTTGGTCTTAGCGAACCAGGCTTTGCATTAGTGTGTCTAACTAGTAGTTGTTAGGATACATTAAGTGAGTCTGGACTTTGACCGTGTCTGCCTGTCAAAAGTTTTGCTTATCAATCCTAGTCGGAAATCATCTGCTTATCATCCTTAGGGAACTGCCTGCTTATCATTCTTAAGTCTAGACACGTCTTACTGCATTTAGTGCATCGATAGTGTATAGACAAAATTCATATCTTAGCGTATCTGTTACTATAGACATTGCCTGACGTATTTCAAAGATTCTCCGTAATTCATGGGATTTTGATATTATATATACATATGTAAATTATGTATTGAAGAGTACCAAACCCAACTCCTATAATCTATTCCAAACCAAAAATTCATTTCTCCGACTATACAAGATGGATTCTTCATCCAGTTCGAATTCCTCCGACTTCGATAGCTACGCCGATATGGATTTCCATTCGAGCTCCGAGAACAGCGTCACCGGAATGGATCAACCAATTTCCCATCATCTATTTTGGATGAATTGGGGATGGGTTCGTAATATACTAAATCTCTGGAGACAAGAAGAAGGTGATCCATTCCATCCACCAAATTGTCCTCTTAACGATGAACCTGAAGCACTTACCGGCGAACCTATTCGAAACACCATTTTCTCGCTCATTTCTAGAGTATCTCGTCATGATTACATACTATCCCATATTTCGAATCTTGTTCATTCGCTCGTTCCAACTGTCAATCATCCCGGTATAATAGAAGAAGTCAACGAGCTTCGCGCTCGGGTAGTGGCTTTAGAAAATACGGTGCGAAGGTTACAAACACCAGCAGCAGCACCAGCAGCATAATCTGTATCACTATCAACAACGCCGACAGTACTTTTGTCACCCCCAAAATCTCAACATCACAAACTGTATCTCGGATATCAACATCACATACCTCAAAAACCTCATCGGAACTTCGAGTATGATCTTCGTTCTATATATCGTTCTACATCGATTATCTTCGCTTTACGTATCGTTTTACCTCATTTATCTTCGTTCGACCTGGCGATTATGTAATCTCTAATGCTTTAGAAGTTATGTAATCTAGTATTAACGATAAATCAAATGAGTTTAATACTTCATTGACTCATTGAATCTATGATTACATCTGAAGAAAATATATATGCAAGTATATTTTTATAAAGATTGTAATTAAAAATTCTTTCGTACAAACTGTTAATGATGAAAATATTTTAACGGGAGGGTAGTACCCGAGGAATATTTAGAATTCACATTAATAAGTTACGTTGTACATTCTCTAAATCTGATTCAACGGTCATTTACTATCCTACTTACAACTACCGATATACGTATCCGTTCACCACAGAATAACCATTTCTATTCAAATTTCATATTTGGATTTTGATCTATCAGAATCCAACAAGTGGCATAATGAAGAAAACATTGGACAAAAATAAAAAGTGTTAGAAACAAACGAATTAATTAATTGAAATTGTGATAGGATTTCACGCTAACTGTTCCGGCTAACTGTTCCCAGTTAACTGATTAACATTTAATTTATCGCAATTTACATTCTAGCAATTTTATTTATCATCATTTAATTTCTGTTATTTACTTTTACGCACTTTAAATAACGGGACACGTATGCAAGGTTTCGACTTATCATATCGACCCATCTATATATATATTTCAGAACAACCGTAGACACTCTATATGTGAAGGCGGGAGTTGGCTATACAGGGTCGGAGTTGATTTCAAAATATATATATACTTTGAGTTGTGATCGACACCGAGACCGGTATACGGGTCACGATACGTATTATTTAATTCGAATATTATATATTAAATTATATATGAATCATTGAACCATCGGACTATTGGACTGCTAACTTTGGACAATTAAAATGAATTAAATTAAAATATTGATTATAACATATGAAACTAAATAATTCTTCAAGTTTGCCACTTGATTTCATCCTAAACCTCATTTGTACTTCGACAATTATAATCCTCATTCAAATCTTTTCATGATTCTTGAAAACACCTCGATCGAGAAGTTGAACCAGCCGCACCTCGTTTACGGAAGAAAGATTTATGCATACAGTGATGCACCTGAAAATTTTTCGAAACCGAAGTTATAGTTAAAACGTATCCGCGTCGAATTCCTTATCATTCATTATCAAAAACAATCATACGATTCCTTTTCAAGAAGCTAATTTTGTCACAGCTCCACTTCGACTTCTCAGTGAGACTACTCCTATTATAATCTCGATATTTATACTTTGTCCTTTCGCCGTTGTTACCGGAGAACCTTTTTCACAACATCATCAGCAGACGTACCAGCAACTCGTTATCTCTTTGGCGAGATCCGCAATCAGTATTTTGAAAATCTCGTAGAAATTCTCCCAGTTATACCGAGAACGACTATCCCTAAGAATTACATATTTCGAATGTGAAGTTCTGAAAAAAAATCCTGGACTATGAAGTAGTTCTTGAAATGCTGAAGAAGCAGCAAAAACTGTAAACGACTTTAACAGTCAAAAGTTTAATGATGAAGTACATTGTGTTGGTAAAGCTTAGAAAAAGAGGAGAGTTGGAACTGGAAAACGGATTGAGCAAAGTATGAAGGAGGATGTAGATAAATCACAAGAACTGAATCTGCTTTCAAAGGATTCAAACGATTCAGTGCCTGCTGAAACCATTAGTAAAAACCCTACCCCTTATCCTAAACCTTTCCCGATGATATTCTTCTTCATCATCTTATCCTAGATATTATAAGATATCTTCATATCTTCCGTTATACATATTCTCCATATTTCTGGAAATATTTTCACAACTATTCTTATCTGAGAATATTTATCTCTCCGTAATATCTGCGTTACAACATAAAAGAAACTGTGTTAGTTTCTAAGTTCTAAAACCTTCAAGTTTAAAATAGGAATGTTCTGAAGCAGTGTTGGGAACTGATGCATGAATTAGTATAATATAATGAAACTTGATCAACTTCATTATATTACAGTAAGTCATGTTAAGTTTCTAATGAAATGTGATGATTCACAGTACCATCATCATGTGCCATGTTACACGGCTCTTACATTCTATCCAATTCTCAAACATAATAGGAACATGTCATCCTGACAGTTCTATCTTTTTCGGGGTATTCTGGTAATTTGACAAATCAAAATTTGTCCTATTACCATTTCTTTCTTAGAGCATTAGCTATACTCATTTCGAATCTCATATCTACAAATTCCGGACCATTACTCGCTTGACTCGAAGTCAGGAAGAGAAAACGAAAGTATGAAGCTTTGAAAAATAATGAAGAATACAAAGGCCGAAAATCACCCAGGATTTACAAACCGTGTATATCAATACGTATTGCAATGTAAAGACACGGGAGAATTAAAAATATTATAATTCCGAGGAAAGGATAGAAGTAAATAGATTCTTCTGGCGATAAATGAAAGAGAAGAATGAAAGATATGAAAGTTAGAAGTATAACAAGAATTAGAACGGGATGGAGCATTTAAAAGAATACTTTAAGGTATGAGTTGAAGGAGAAAGGATAGAAGATGTGAGTTGTGGAAATAAGGAAGAGAAGGAAATGGATTTATAGCAAAATATTCGACAAAGAAATCGAAACAGATCGCCGCACTAAATCAAAGAAGATCTTGATCGCCAAAGAACCAAATCTTATTACGTAAGATTTTCCATAAATTCCGGAAATCAATCCTAATCACGTCATCGGTTACAACAATTCTATATTTACTCATTTCACTCTTTTGTGATAGCTTCGCTCGTGCGTCTCACATAACCGAATCGTTTTATCTAAATCTTTCAATAATGATAAAATTTCATTATTACCTCATATTCGTCATGAAAACATTCCTGTTGTTATTTATGACAACCTCTACCAAATTTCGAGGACGAAATTTCTTTAACGGGTGGGTACTGTAACGACCCGGAAATTTCCGACCAAATTTAAACTCTAATCTCTATATGGTTCCGACACGATAAGCAAAAACCCTAAGGTTGACCCGCACTTTTTCGATCGTTCTATACTTATAAGATTAATATTTACATAAATTAAACCTTACCAACATGATAAGTAATCCAAATTGTTGAGACTTATGTTTTCGAAAAGAGTTTTACACAACGTTTGACCGTCTAGTTTGACCGATGATATCACGAACTATACAATATATGATAATTATACGTTTGTGTATATATATGTATATATACATATTTAACATGATCTAAGAATGTTTTAATATCTCATTTTGTATTAATAACAATAAGTTATAAGTATATTTTGAAACTACTAACTTAAGTTTTCAAAACGATAACCATACGTAACGTTATTTGACTTAAATACTTATGACCTATAATGTTTATACATATATCGTATAAGTAATGTATTTAATCACTTTTAAAGACTTAAATACATAAAACAATATAAGTATATTTACAAAAGATAGCTATATTTGAATCCTCGTTCCGTTTTCTCAAAGATTTCTATACGTATACCTAGGGTATATGTACCCGTATCATACGCAGCTTCTAGATGTATTTACTATTGGTATATACCAATAAAAATCTGCTCCTTAGCAGCCTTAAATGATTAAGAAACATGTGGAACCAACCATTTGTCAAGTAGCATGAATTATTTAGCAAGAAAACAAAGTTAGGTATTTTTTTTTCCTGAGAATACATGTATTTTATGTTTTACGATATGGATACAAGTAACTGAAAAATATGTTCTACGTTGAGTTGTACCACTGGCATACTTCCCTGTAGCTTGGTAACTAATATTTACAGCGGTATTGTAAACGCGAATCCTGTTGATAGATCTATCGGGCCTGACAACCCCAACCGGACTGGACGACCAGTATTCAACGGTTGCACAGTACTTCGTTTTGTGACTACACTTGGTACGGTGTAGTAAGATTTCATATTAAAGGGAATATGCGACGTGATTGAATGTTAAGTATGGTTACCAAGTGCTCAACCACTTAGAATATTTTTATGAAAATGTTTATATATGAAATCTTGTGGTCTATATATATATATATATCGCTGCCGGCATTAAACCTATATCTCACCAACTTTATGTTGACATTTTAAAGCATGTTATTCTCAGGTATGAATTAAGTCTTCCGCTGTGCATTAGCTCGTACTAAGGATACTACTTGAGGCTATTAAGGACTTATATCATAAGGCGTTGCATTCGAGTCATTGAAGTTCATAGAGACTATTATTAAGTAAATGGCGGTTTATGTCATTTGAATATTATGAAATGTCAGGCGATTATGTCAATTCTGGATGTAACTATAGATTGCCTTTTAAGAATAAATGCAACGTTTGTAAGATGTATCATATAGAGGGCAAGTACCTCGCAATGTTATCAACTATTGTAATTCGTTTGTAATCAATATGGACAACGTCCGGATGATTAGTTTCGGATCCTTTCAGTTGGTATCAGAGCGTTGGTCTTAGCGAACCAGGCTTTGCATTAGTGTGTCTAACTAGTAGTTGTTAGGATACATTAAGTGAGTCTGGACTTTGACCGTGTCTGCCTGTCAAAAGTTTTGCTTATCAATCCTAGTCGGAAATCATCTGCTTATCATCCTTAGGGAACTGCCTGCTTATCATTCTTAAGTCTAGACACGTCTTACTGCATTTAGTGCATCGATAGTGTATAGACAAAATTCATATCTTAGCGTATCTGTTACTATAGACATTGCCTGACGTATTTCAAAGATTCTCCGTAATTCATGGGATTTTGATATTATATATACATATGTAAATTATGTATTGAAGAGTACCAAACCCAACTCCTATAATCTATTCCAAACCAAAAATTCATTTCTCCGACTATACAAGATGGATTCTTCATCCAGTTCGAATTCCTCCGACTTCGATAGCTACGCCGATATGGATTTCCATTCGAGCTCCGAGAACAGCGTCACCGGAATGGATC
This sequence comes from Rutidosis leptorrhynchoides, assembly GCF_046630445.1. Classification (NCBI taxonomy): domain Eukaryota; kingdom Viridiplantae; phylum Streptophyta; class Magnoliopsida; order Asterales; family Asteraceae; genus Rutidosis; species Rutidosis leptorrhynchoides. The sequence continues at coordinate 350,422,946 of NC_092336.1, forward strand.
AACCAATTTCCCATCATCTATTTTGGATGAATTGGGGATGGGTTCGTAATATACTAAATCTCTGGAGACAAGAAGAAGGTGATCCATTCCATCCACCAAATTGTCCTCTTAACGATGAACCTGAAGCACTTACCGGCGAACCTATTCGAAACACCATTTTCTCGCTCATTTCTAGAGTATCTCGTCATGATTACATACTATCCCATATTTCGAATCTTGTTCATTCGCTCGTTCCAACTGTCAATCATCCCGGTATAATAGAAGAAGTCAACGAGCTTCGCGCTCGGGTAGTGGCTTTAGAAAATACGGTGCGAAGGTTACAAACACCAGCAGCAGCACCAGCAGCATAATCTGTATCACTATCAACAACGCCGACAGTACTTTTGTCACCCCCAAAATCTCAACATCACAAACTGTATCTCGGATATCAACATCACATACCTCAAAAACCTCATCGGAACTTCGAGTATGATCTTCGTTCTATATATCGTTCTACATCGATTATCTTCGCTTTACGTATCGTTTTACCTCATTTATCTTCGTTCGACCTGGCGATTATGTAATCTCTAATGCTTTAGAAGTTATGTAATCTAGTATTAATGATAAATCAAATGAGTTTAATACTTCATTGACTCATTGAATCTATGATTACATCTGAAGAAAATATATATGCAAGTATATTTTTATAAAGATTGTAATTAAAAATTCTTTCGTACAAACTGTTAATGATGAAAATATTTTAACGGGAGGGTAGTACCCGAGGAATATTTAGAATTCACATTAATAAGTTACGTTGTACATTCTCTAAATCTGATTCAACGGTCATTTACTATCCTACTTACAACTACCGATATACGTATCCGTTCACCACAGAATAACCATTTCTATTCAAATTTCATATTTGGATTTTGATCTATCAGAATCCAACAAGTGGCATAATGAAGAAAACATTGGACAAAAATAAAAAGTGTTAGAAACAAACGAATTAATTAATTGAAATTGTGATAGGATTTCACGCTAACTGTTCCGGCTAACTGTTCCCAGTTAACTGATTAACATTTAATTTATCGCAATTTACATTCTAGCAATTTTATTTATCATCATTTAATTTCTGTTATTTACTTTTACGCACTTTAAATAACGGGACACGTATGCAAGGTTTCGACTTATCATATCGACCCATCTATATATATATTTCGGAACAACCGTAGACACTCTATATGTGAAGGCGGGAGTTGGCTATACAGGGTCGGAGTTGATTTCAAAATATATATATACTTTGAGTTGTGATCGACACCGAGACCGGTATACGGGTCACGATACGTATTATTTAATTCGAATATTATATATTAAATTATATATGAATCATTGAACCATCGGACTATTGGACTGCTAACTTTGGACAATTAAAATGAATTAAATTAAAATATTGATTATAACATATGAAACTAAATAATTCTTCAAGTTTGCCACTTGATTTCATCCTAAACCTCATTTGTACTTCGACAATTATAATCCTCATTCAAATCTTTTCATGATTCTTGAAAACACCTCGATCGAGAAGTTGAACCAGCCGCACCTCGTTTACGGAAGAAAGATTTATGCATACAGTGATGCACCTGAAAATTTTTCGAAACCGAAGTTATAGTTAAAACGTATCCGCGTCGAATTCCTTATCATTCATTATCAAAAACAATCATACGATTCCTTTTCAAGAAGCTAATTTTGTCACAGCTCCACTTCGACTTCTCAGTGAGACTACTCCTATTATAATCTCGATATTTATACTTTGTCCTTTCGCCGTTGTTACCGGAGAACCTTTTTCACAACATCATCAGCAGACGTACCAGCAACTCGTTATCTCTTTGGCGAGATCCGCAATCAGTATTTTGAAAATCTCGTAGAAATTCTCCCAGTTATACCGAGAACGACTATCCCTAAGAATTACATATTTCGAATGTGAAGTTCTGAAAAAAAATCCTGGACTATGAAGTAGTTCTTGAAATGCTGAAGAAGCAGCAAAAACTGTAAACGACTTTAACAGTCAAAAGTTTAATGATGAAGTACATTGTGTTGGTAAAGCTTAGAAAAAGAGGAGAGTTGGAACTGGAAAACGGATTGAGCAAAGTATGAAGGAGGATGTAGATAAATCACAAGAACTGAATCTGCTTTCAAAGGATTCAAACGATTCAGTGCCTGCTGAAACCATTAGTAAAAACCCTACCCCTTATCCTAAACCTTTCCCGATGATATTCTTCTTCATCATCTTATCCTAGATATTATAAGATATCTTCATATCTTCCGTTATACATATTCTCCATATTTCTGGAAATATTTTCACAACTATTCTTATCTGAGAATATTTATCTCTCCGTAATATCTGCGTTACAACATAAAAGAAACTGTGTTAGTTTCTAAGTTCTAAAACCTTCAAGTTTAAAATAGGAATGTTCTGAAGCAGTGTTGGGAACTGATGCATGAATTAGTATAATATAATGAAACTTGATCAACTTCATTATATTACAGTAAGTCATGTTAAGTTTCTAATGAAATGT